>NW_027469088.1:1751666-2072500 GCF_051020765.1 Lasioglossum baleicum | reverse complement strand
GAGCACGTCGTACTTGATCGGGTCGGAATTATTCCCCGTCGTCGACGTGTCCTCGCTAATCTGTGCGATTGCCATTCCATCGCCACGTTCGCGTTGAATCGTATTGATGACGGCCTATGAGCGTCTTGAGATCTTACTCTCTTTCTCTCGTGTCTCTAATTTGGTTTTGCGTTTGATCGATGATAAATCGTTTCGTGCGCAACGTTTCTGTACCCCCGTGGTTTTTGGTTCAATTATATAGAAGTAGAGAGAAAAAGAAATCCCACCGGGTTATATGTATTATTATTATTTTTTTTTAATAATATGTATACTCCTCTATTGGCGAGGCTTATTTCGAACTTGATTGTCACACGACGCAAAAGACACACTTGTGTGTTCACGCACGGAACAGCACCGCGGAGAGAGAAAAGGTATATCCAATGATGAGAACCTTTATGTCGGTCGCCCCATGTCTTTTCTTTTCTTCATTGTCGATTCGTGCGGAACCGCGCGATCTGTCGGTCGTCCAGTCCCCGAAAGTTCTTTTCGACGGACGTTAAAGTTAACCGGCCAGATCGTCTAGCGAGAGTTTCCGATCGACGA
This sequence comes from Lasioglossum baleicum, assembly GCF_051020765.1. Taxonomy (NCBI): domain Eukaryota; kingdom Metazoa; phylum Arthropoda; class Insecta; order Hymenoptera; family Halictidae; genus Lasioglossum; species Lasioglossum baleicum. The sequence continues at coordinate 2,071,918 of NW_027469088.1, read as the reverse complement.
GAGATGAAGAAAGAATTATATTGACACTTTGGTGTGGCGCATAAGGCATATATCGGTTTTTTGTTTACCTTTTTCTCTCTTCTGTCGTGTAGTGTTGTTTCGTTTTCTTTTTTTTTCTTTTTTTTTTGTGCTTTGTACGTTTTCGCGAGTACTACTTTTACGCTCTTTCGGCCGAAACACACAAAATTTTGTATCACGTACGACGACCTCAGAGTAGGCGAGATTACCCGCTGAATTTAAGCATATTACTAAGCGGAGGAAAAGAAACTAACAAGGATTTCCTTAGTAGCGGCGAGCGAACAGGAATTAGCCCAGCACTGAATCCCGCGGTTCTGCCGTTGGGAAATGTAGTGTTCAGGAGGGTCAATTTATCCCGAGACGTCGAACCGCGTCCAAGTCCATCTTGAATGGGGCCATTTACCCGTAGAGGGTGCCAGGCCCGTAGCGACTGGTACGCGTTTCGGGAGGACCTCTCCTTAGAGTCGGGTTGCTTGAGAGTGCAGCCCTAAGTGGGTGGTAAACTCCATCTAAGGCTAAATATGACCACGAGACCGATAGCGAACAAGTACCGTGAGGGAAAGTTGAAAAGAACTTTGAAGAGATAGTTCAAGAGTACGTGAAACCGTTCAGGGGTAAACCTGAGAAACCCAAAAGATCGAATGGGGAGATTCATCGTCGACGAGGCTGGCTTCCGTTGGTGCGCAGATAGCCCGTAATGGGCCACTTCGGTGGTTCCAGTGCGAGGGTACACCATCTTCGGCAAATGTTCCGGTCGCGTAGTCGTGCACTTCTCCCTTAGTAGAACGTCGCGACCCGTTGCGTGTCGGTCTACGGCTCGAGTTGTTGCCTGTCGTGTCGCCTTCGTGCGCACACGGCAGACGCTCGATCGCCTGGCCGGCTGCGTGACGGTACTCTGACGGTATCGGGCCGCAACCAATCCATTTTCGAATGTGTGTGCGTCAGGCCCGCCGCAAGCTCGGTTAGTTTGTCACCCGGATGGTACGGACCTAGCGCCGGCTCCGGGCCTAACCAGCTGTTAGCAGGCGGTGTCCTCGGACTGGCCAAGCTTTGAATTACCGGTCAGCGACGCTACTGCTTTGGGTACTCTCAGGACCCGTCTTGAAACACGGACCAAGGAGTCTAACATGTGCGCGAGTCATTGGGACATGTAAACCTAAAGGCGCAATGAAAGTGAAGATCGTACCTTAGCGTCGATCAAGGGAGGATGGGCCGCGTCACGATGCGGCCTCGCACTCCCGGGGCGTCTCGTTCTCATTGCGAGAAGAGGCGCACCCAGAGCGTACACGTTGGGACCCGAAAGATGGTGAACTATGCCTGGTCAGGACGAAGTCAGGGGAAACCCTGATGGAGGTCCGTAGCGATTCTGACGTGCAAATCGATCGTCGGAACTGGGTATAGGGGCGAAAGACTAATCGAACCATCTAGTAGCTGGTTCCCTCCGAAGTTTCCCTCAGGATAGCTGGCACTCGCTCGTTCTCTTTTGATGAACGTGTGCGAGTCTCATCTGGTAAAGCGAATGATTAGAGGCCTTGGGGCCGAAACGACCTCAACCTATTCTCAAACTTTAAATGGGTGAGATCTCTGGCTTGCTTGGATCAATGAAGCCACGAGATTATATTGGATCAGAGTGCCAAGTGGGCCAATTTTGGTAAGCAGAACTGGCGCTGTGGGATGAACCAAACGCAGAGTTAAGGCGCCTAAGTCGACGCTTATGGGATACCATGAAAGGCGTTGGTTGCTTAAGACAGCAGGACGGTGGCCATCGAAGTCGGAATCCGCTAAGGAGTGTGTAACAACTCACCTGCCGAAGCAACTAGCCCTGAAAATGGATGGCGATGAAGCGTCGCGCCTATACTCCGCCGTCAGCGGCAAGTGAGGTTGACGTTAGCTTTTTTTAAAGGCGCGTCTTCCATGAAGCTCTGACGAGTAGGAGGGTCGCGGCGGTGTGCGCAGAAGGGTCTGGGCGTGAGCCTGCCTGGAGCCGCCGTCGGTGCAGATCTTGGTGGTAGTAGCAAATACTCCAGCGAGGCCCTGGAGGACTGACGTGGAGAAGGGTTTCGTGTGAACAGCCGTTGCACACGAGTCAGTCGATCCTAAGCCCTAAGAGAAATCCTATGTAGATGAGGTGTCCTAAGAGAGAGAGCAAAATATCATTAAATGATAAACAAACACACACACCCATCGGGCGAAAGGGAATCCGGTTTCTATTCCGGAACCCGGCAGCGGAACCGCTTACCAATCGGGCCCTCGTAAGAGTGTTCGTCGGGAGACGTCGTGGAGACGCCGTCGGGAGATCCGGGGAGAGTTTTCTTTTCTGTATAAGCGTTCGAGTTCCCTGGAAACCTCTAGCAGGGAGATAGGGTTTGGAACGCGAAGAGCACCGCAGTTGCGGCGGTGTCCGGATCTTCCCCTCGGACCTTGAAAATCCAGGAGAGGGCCACGTGGAGGTGTCGCGCCGGTTCGTACCCATATCCGCAGCAGGTCTCCAAGGTAAAGAGCCTCTAGTCGATAGATTAATGTAGGTAAGGGAAGTCGGCAAATTGGATCCGTAACTTCGGAATAAGGATTGGCTCTGAGGAGCGGGGCGTGTCGGGCTTGGTCGGGAAGCGGGTCTGGCTGACGGCCCTGGGCGAGATGAACACATTGATGGGAATCCGAGCTCGGTCCCGTGCCTTGGCCTCCCGCGGATCTTCCTTGCTGCGAGGCTTTCGTCTAGAACGATCGTCCTCTTCGGCCGCCATTCAACGCTCAGCTCAGAACTGGCACGGACTAGGGGAATCCGACTGTCTAATTAAAACAAAGCATTGCGATGGCCCCCACGGGTGTTGACGCAATGTGATTTCTGCCCAGTGCTCTGAATGTCAACGTGAAGAAATTCAAAAAAGCGCGGGTTTTTATACAGAGTCTTTTGCACCGCTTGGCAATCAGTAATTATTGTGAAATCTAATCCTAATAGGTACACTCGAAACTTCTGCACTGCTCTTACTATCGCTAACAATTCTAATTCATACGAGCTGTACTTTCTTTCTGCATCTGTAGTTTTTTTGCTCATATAATGAACGGGATGGAACACCTTTCCGTCGCACGCTTTTTGCAGTAAAACTGCCCCGTATCCGTCTGAACTAGCATCGGTGTGAAATTCTGTCATAGCTGTGGGCTGAAAAATACGTAACACCGGCTTGCAACATAACGCGGTTTTTAACGCGATAAATGCTCTACGTCGAACCGAAATTTGACACCGTCTTTTAGTAAATCTGATAATGGATACGCTATCTTTGCATAATTTTCTATAAACTTTCGGAAATATCCTGTAAGTCCGAGGAAACTCTGTACGTCTTTTTTCTTAGTTGGCTCCGGAAAAGCCTGTACCGCTTTAACTTTATTCGGTGACGGGCCGACATGACCGTTCGTAATAGTATGACCCAAATATTCAACTTCTCGCTGGAGGAATCTACATTTTTTCCAATTTATCCGTAAACCATTTTTTTCTGCGACATTTAACGTGATTTTCAAATTTTCAAACGCGTGCTCATCGGTTGTGCCCGGCACAATCAGATCGTCCATATAGGTTATGACTGTTTTGTTTGTAACTAGTTCGCTGAAAATATTGTCGATAAATCGGAGGAAACTGGTAGGACTGTTACATAAGCCGAAAGGGGTTCTGATAAACTCGTATTGCCCGTCGGGCGTTACAAACGACGTGTACTTTCTGCTTTCTTCGGCGACGGGGACATGAAAAAATCCATTCTTTAAGTCAAGTACTGAAAAAACTCGCGCGCCCGATAAAGAATCGATGCAGTCCTCGATCAGAGGCATAGGAAATCTATCTTTAATAATTTTCTTATTTAATTCGCGATAGTCTATACATACGCGGTACGAGTTGTCTTTTTTCGGTACGATAACAACGGGACTAGCATATTCGCTACAACTTTTCCTAATTATTCCTTCTTGCAACCATTCGCGTATTTGTTGATTTAATATTTCCTTTTCCTTAAAAGCTAAACGCCTGGGACGCAGTCGGACTGGATTTTTGTCTACAACCGTAATTCGAGTTTCGATCGCTGTTGTTATATTTTTAACTGGCTCATACCTTTCTACAATATTCCGCAGCTGTTCTTTAAATTGTCCACTAATAATGTCCAATTCACTTTGTTCGATGCAGTTGACGCTCGCCAGGTCACCCATCAGGACAGCTTCCGACGCATCGGCGATTGATTCGGGCCTTTGCTTCACTTTTTCTATCACGACTTCACCTTGGTTTATCTGCACTTGCACATCTTTTAAGAAGTCTTGACCTAGTATTAATTCGGTTGACATAGCGTCATTCGGCACCGCGAACATTTCAACGTCGAAATCGTTATTGCCGACGCGCACTTGCGTTTTAAATTTACCGACGGGTATCGTCCGCGCATTTCCGAAGCCGGTAAAAACCCGCGATGTCGACTGTAACTTAGGACCACCGATTTTGCGACACGTGTCCTCTCGCATTAAATTCACCTCACTTCCCGTGTCTATAAGCGCGTAACACACAACATTGTTTATAGTAACAGCGCTCAGCCTGTTTTTTACACTTCTCACACAGCTGACATTGTCTCCACTATTTAGCGATTTTGCACGCGTTTGGCAGTCTTTTGAAAGATGTCCGAACTCATTACACGCAAAACATTTAGGTCCCTTTCCTTTATGAGTGCAATTTTTTACATCGTGTTCGGCTGACCCACAGGAGAAACAATGCATCTTCTTCTGGAATCTTGCCTCTTGAAACCGTGCTGGTCGTTGTTGCATCTTCTTGTTTTCTCCGTCGCGTTCCTTCCTTTCCCAGGGGCGTCTGCCGCTGTCGGCGTCCTTTTCTTTCTCTTTTCTTCGGTCGTATAGCTCTAGTCTTCTCCTTAATTCGTGAAGCGACATCGCTTCATACAGCATCGTTTTGCTGTGTTCTCGATCTTGGATGCCATTAATAATATGTTCGATTAATGCATCTTCTTCCACGGATCCTTGGCTTGCAATTTCTTGCATGGCCCCCACATACTGTCGTGCGCTCTCATTCGGCCGCCTTTTTCGTTTACGCAACTCTTCATGGATTAACGCGCCGTTCATTTCCGCCTTAAATTCTCGCAACAGCCTCTTTTTAAGAATTTGCCATGATACTATCCCTTTTTCATAGGTAACGAACTGTTTCGCTGATCCCTTCATCATTCTTTTCCCGTATAGCAACTTTTGTAAGTCGTTCCATTCCAGCAACGCACTTAGTTCTTCGAAATCGTTGACCCACTTTTTAATCGGCAATTTGTCGTCACCAGTGAAGTATGGAATACTATTGTCGACGTCTTTAATTGTGAATTTTATCACTTCGTTTCTCGAGGTTGTATTTCTCCTCGGTGTGCGATACTTTTTCCATTGCACTTTCCATGTTTTCGTCGGAATCGTCGTCTGTTTCCTCGTCTTCGGATTCTTCTTCCTCCTCTTCTGTTCCAAGGCGTAGGTGATTTTTAAGTCTCACACGCATCTCGTTCTTGTTGCCTATATCTGCTAGTTGCAACTCTCTTAATTTTTCTCGCAACTCCTTAACCTTCATTGCGTCTATCGTCTCTTCTGATAATCCTTCGTTCGTCTTATCCTTAATCTTCGTTCCACTTCCGTTCAACGTATCCAAATTGTTCTCTGTACCTCCATTCATCTTGGTGATCTTCTGATTACAACGTAGTGTCGCTCGACGATTGTTAACACTTCCTTCGGCTAGTGGCCAACTTACACACTACCGTACAACTGAATAAATCGCGAATCGACACTTTCCACTTCTCTTTCAACTGCACCTCGTAACCGAATCGTCCCGATCACACTCGCTTTAATTGCCCACGCAACCACCGGACTGGACGAGCCCCCAAATGTAGGATTTCCCTATTTTATATTATTTCGGTGGCGATCGAATTAGCTAATCGATCTACACGGGCGGGGAAGCAATAAAAGGATCGACTCTTACGATAACTGTTTAATAATATAATGAAGAAATAAAAAAGGTAGAACAAAGATTCAATGACAACTTTACAAGGCGACGACCGGCGAGAGACTGCCGTTCTCGCTTCTTCCACGCCTTTTTCAACCGTCTTCGCCTATCGTTTGTTTCGACAAACGGCAGGCGAATTCATCTGTTAAACTTTTTCGTGGAACGCGCGTTCCGCTTGCTTTCGGCGGGACGCGCGTTTCGCCTGTTTCTCGCGGGACGCGCGTTTCGCTTGTTTCTCGCGAGAATTTACACCTCCCACATACATACATTTATATTGTCTATAATATACATACATTTATATTATTATACAGGGTGTCTCAAAATTAGGTCCGGAGCCGAAAATGGGAGGTTCCTGGGATCATTTCAAGCGACATTTTCCTTTGAAAAAATGTCGTCCGCGGCTTCGTTAACGAGTTATTAACGAAAAACACGGACCAATCAGAGCGCGAGCTAGACGCGTGCAGCCCGGCGCGCCGGCAGCCGAGTGTCGGTGGCACGCCGCGATGTCGTAACGAACAAAAGTTTCTCGATGATGTGAATCCTCGCCAATTTCGATAAGCTTTGGATATGTTGTCAATACCATGATTCTGAACAACATTTCCCTTTACAGTTTCTGTCGATCGGCTTTAGTTTACGATATTATTGTAAAAATTTGTAATTGTAAATCGATCGATGTACTATTTCCTATCCGATTTCGATAATCTTTGGATATGTTGTCAATACCATGATTCTGAACAACATTTCCCTTTACAGTTTCTGACGATCGGCTTTACTTTACGATATTATTGCAAAAATTTGTAATCGTAAATCGATCGATGTACTATTTCCAGTCCGATTTCGATAAGCTTTGGATATGTAGTCAAGACCATGATTCTGAACAACATTTCCCTTGACGGTTTTCGTCGGTCGGCTTTAGTTTACGATATTATTGTAAAAATTTGTAATTGTAAATCGATCGATGTACATACTATCTCCTCGCCGATTTCGATGAGCTTTATTTCAAAGGAAAAAGATATTTAAAACATCGAATTTATAACATATTTCAAAGTCATCGAAATCGGTGAGGACCCACATCATCGGCAACTTTACCCGAACGATAGAAGAAGCACAAACTTATTGAATTAAAAACTCACTTATTCAGCCGTAAATCCATTTGACTACCACATATAACCATCACACACGTTTTGAACTGATTGTGTTTTTAAAGATTGTAATATAAATTTTTTTGTACTTTCATCGATATTCTTCGAAAATGTATTCTCGGCAGTAGAGATGATTAACTCACTCTTGCATTGGGATATTTTTCGATTATTGTAAGCGGTAACATTAGCATTAGTTGATTATAATCTTATTGCTATATCTGGAACATCATTTTGATTTTTAATTTCTCTCGATTTAATTAATTTTATGTCATCTTCAGACATTTCTCCAAGAGCTAAATTATTTAGAGCATTTATAAATGCCAAATCATCTTTTTGTCGCATAACTTCCGTCAATTCATAAAATTCAAATTCGTTCCATAGTGGATTAATATCAATAAAGGGAGCCATTTCGTTTCGTCTCGAGACTTGATAAACAGGTTTATCTCGTACAGGTGGTAATTGATTTAAATCCCCAACTGCTAATACAGAAAGACCACCAAATGATTCATTTACACCATTTATTTGCCTTAAACGTGTATCAATGTAGCCTAGTATTGTGCAACTTACCATCGATATTTCATCAATTATGAGTAATTGTACTTTTGATAATTTTTCACGAATATTGTTGGCTAAGTCGCTTGACAATTGTGGTAAACTAACTCCAAATTGATTAATTGGTAAAGCGAAAGCAGAATGAATTGTTACTCCATTAATTAAAAAAGCAGCCTTGCCGGAAGGAGCACATAATAATACTATTATTTTATCCATATCTCCGCCGGGCAATTTATCAAAATAATTAGTTATTAATTGATATAGTGTTTTAATCACTCTACTTTTTCCAACACCAGCTGAACCACTTAAAAAAATTTTAAATGGAACTTTATGCAATTTAAAACAATTCAATGTATGCATTACAAATTCTTTTTGTTTACAATTTAATTCTTTTACCATATCATGAAGTTCATTTTCGTTTACTCTTGCCGGACATGTGTATCTACTTTTATGAGAATCTTTTTTTATATTTTTTTCTTTAGCATTGTCTTGTTCACCACCTTGTTTGAATATATCAATATGTTGAGTACACGAATTTTCCTTAGCAACATATTGTTCTGCTTTCTGGTTCTCTATTTCACGATTATCATTTTCCACTTGTTCCAAAGCATCATCCATAGCTTTATCACTAATTATTGAAAATTTTTCTTGATTTGTTTCAATAACATTTATGTTATTTTTATAAACCATTTCATGATCAATATTTTCAACTTCACTTGGTTCATCAAGCCAAGGCATGGATAACAATATTCTCTCTCTATAATAATTTGATGGATCTTGTTTCAAGTTATATCGTCTGTATCTAATAATAGCTGTTTGCTGCCGAAATCTGAAATCATTGACTTCGTCATTTTCATCATTATTGTCAGCATCACCTTCCTCTTGTTTCTTTTTCCTGATCTTTTGGTAATTCGCTGCAAAATCAGCGAGGCACATATCATGTAAATCAATATCTCTTCTACTATAATTATCAAATATATCATCCATATAAATTTCGGTGGATTCTTCATTTAATTTTTTTAAAGCATTCTCAGATTTTAACATTAATACACGTTCTGATATCGGATTGGTATTAATGTATACTGTCTTTCTACTTTGCTTTGATAAAGGTAATGATAAAACATGATAGGCTGCTTCTTGTGCAGACATTAAATTACTATTTAAAAAAACATTGGTAATATTTCGAAATTTTTCTCTAACAGTCTTATTGTTATTATCACAATCGATAGCAGCTTCCCTTAATAATTTTGATAAACCTCCTTCAATTTTACTAATGTAATTAGTTACATAACTCACCGCCGAATATTCGTCAAGTACAAACTGTAAATCCATATTCGATTCGAATAATTGTAAAATATCTGCATTATAACCATTAATATTTACTTCAAGGCTGGATCGTTTTAAGAATACCCGTTTTTGTTTTAAACCACTTCGAATAGCTAATAGGTATTCTTCATCAGTCATATTCAGTTTCTCTAGAATTTCATCATAGCTCATAACTATTTTTTTCTTATAAAATTCATTTAATAATTCATCAATAAGTTTATAGGGTTTTGGTACTATTTCATTTTTATTTAATGGTTCCAGAATCATCGTTCTTCTCATTACTGGATAAGGGATATGAAATCGACACCGCTTATTTTTTTGTCCTTTGTAACAACTATGATTATGTTTGTGCATTTGAAATTTAATATATGGATTATTTTCATCATATCTACATGTGATAAATCGGTCAATTAAATCAATCAATTCTTTGTTATCAACATGATCGTGTCTATCTTTAACACTATTGTACATAGGTGCTCCTTTCAACCACAGAAAAATATGTTCATGTGGACTTCCACGTTGCTGAATTTCCACTCGTTCATAACTATCCACAACCTCATATTCTCCGAAAATACTTTGTTTTTGTCTTAATAACCACATAAGCTTATGTGCTTTATGATCGAAATATCGAGCGCATGTAACGGGATCATTTCTAATTAGATCAGTTTTGGTATTGTAATCCAAATTGAATGCGTCTTGTACAGATAACGTTTTTCCATCATCGCGATATTTCATCAATGTCTGCAATAACTCAGGCCAGTAACTTTCTGCAGCCGACACTGTCATAAAGAAAGTGGGTTTACCCAATTGACGGATCATTGATAGTAACTCTTTCTTTTTTTGTTGCCAATATGCTGGCGATGAACGAATATTTTTAAGTAACTTGAATCCGTCATCAAATTCAATCAAATTATTCATAAAATCCGGATTCAAAACATCTTGAGCACGTAAATTCTTATTCGTATTCATTTTTATTCGTCTCAAACAGACATTTATACTAGATAAACATGATATCTCTAAACATTTTTTAGCCATAAATAAAATCCTAGAAGGAATGCATGATCTTCGATCATACCGTCTAACTTCGGATCTTATACGATCCGAATAGGATATTGATTTCGGCAAATTGAAAGAATATCCAGCAAATATTCTTGGGAAACACAATTCATCCAAATCATCCATTTTATGCCATGGTAATGGATATTTTCCCTGTCCTGGTGCAATAATATTCACAACGGAAGAATGTCCTTCTGCTACTGCAGCATTATTATCAACAAGTAATACTTCATCATTATTTATTTGATCTAAACTGATTGCATTTTTATTTTCCAATTCCATATTGTCAATCATTTCTTTCTCACCTACTGCATCATTATTGTCAACTATGAAATTAATTTCTTCGCTATCATAACTTGCATAATTTTGAAAATACTTTTCATCTACTTTAATAGCATATTTCACATACAATGGTGTTTTCACTAAATGTTGTAATGCTTTACAAATTACTCCTGGTCTGACTGATTCGAACATATAATCACTTTTATGATCTTTATGACGTTTTAATTTCAGTTGAATTGTTTGCATTTCCGTAAATTTTCGAGGCAATACTTCTAACATATTATTCACATCGATTTGAATATTAACAACACTACCTTTGAGGCCTAATTGTGGATTTAAAGCATATGGTTTCAGTGCGCGAATTTGCATAAAATTCAAAATCGGTGATACCATTCTTACCTCAAGATCAGTCAATTCTTTCACTGATTTTGGAACTGTGGGAAACTTGAGACCATTGCTTGTTGACAACGTATATACTTTGCCTCTATAAGCATAATTTTTACAAGTTCCACAAATAAAACCTGACGGAAAATTATTTATTTGAGATAATATTTCATCATTTGCTTTATCGATTCTCAATTCATTTAATTTTACAACGGCAGATTTAAAAAAAAGACCTACACAACAGCAACATATGAACGAAGGCGTTTCCATACGATATTTGATAAATTGCCATTTCAATTTCGCAGTGGTATTGTCATCTTTTTGATTCAATAAACAGTGTAACGTTGCCCGTATTCGACCGGCTTGTTGACCGGCGGAAACGGTCAACCCCGAGAATTTACAGCCGCTGAGGACGGGCCGTGCGCGGCCGCGCGGACACGGTCCTCTCGGGACAAAGGTAATTGACGAGAAGAGTCGAATCGGACGCTAAGTATTGTTCGGGCGCCAGGTACTCGGAAGTACCGCACTAAGAAACACGAAAGTCTCGTGTTCGAGGACGTCGAACACGAGCTGCGACTCTTCTCGCGATCACGAACGAACTTCGACGACACGGACTGCCAGGAATTCGGACACAGGGAATAACGGGGACAGCCCTCGCGGCAGGGCGAATCTCGCAGGTCGGAAATGACTCGAAACAATTAGGGCTCGAATGAATTTATTCGTTGTCAGGAGATAAATTACAGAGGGGCGGCCACGTGGCCGCAACCCGGGAGCCCGCGCTCCTTGTACACTTGTGCGATGGATCGTCGATCGCGGAACGCATGATTCGAGACTTCGCGATTCTAGATAGTACGGTACGACGGTACAATGCACGTCTCAACAGAGACGGGATTCGCGAAACGCTGGTGTTCGGCGTAGTCTCGACGGACCGGCGCGCGATTGCCGAGCGCGATGGACGCTATTTTACCGAATTCGCTGTTCCCGAAATTATCCTTTCTCGACGCGGCTCCTAGAGGAAGACTTCCGACTACTCGAAGGGGAAGACTGTTCGCGAAGGCTCAAAGCGTCTCAGAGAATACGCGAGCACCAATGCGATGCGCACTCGCTTCGTCCTCGCACTAAATATCGAGCCAACCCGAAATGCGAACGAGGATCACTAAATCGACTTACCGTGCTGCGTTCAGCTATTCTTAATACTGTGGCCGGAACTCAGGGCCTTCGCTCGGGAATTGTTCTCGGAAATGTCGCGAAGAAAAACCACCCGCGACGCGTACTACGTTCTGGTCGACGGAACACGGAAAAATGTGTGCGGCAGCGAAATTGCGGAAACTCGACTGATCGGTTCTAGTACCAGCGCGACAGTGATCCTTCGTCGCATCGAGGGAGCGCTTCGATTCTCGATCTCCCCACTCCTTTCGTCTTGCCGAAATTCCCTATGGGCGCACCCGCAACGCAACTACTCTAGTCGCAGGATCGACCTATCAGAACCGGTCGTTGGACCCACGACCTGTCAAACACCAATGGCCGATCGTCGAAGGCGATCGGCGAGGACTCGTCCTCTTAGGCGCTCCTCCGCACCACCCTTGCCGGAGCCGACTGTAGGAGGGTGAGACGCCGGCTGGACCACCAAAATGCCGATGTTACGTTGTTGCAGCCCCATTGTCCTGGCACGTCGTCTCCGAGTTTACGGGCTCGTGTGCATCGGTGCCTTTTGCCACTTCTCCGGATCCGGAATGGTTTTTGTTGGCGGCCAATATTTCGTCGTCGGGTGATCCTCTGGTGCGGGGCGCCTTGTCGGTATTTGTTGCTTCCTAGGCACGCTCCCGAAAGTAGTTGCTCTCGGTGCGTGCAACAGATGGCATTAGAAGCGATTCTCGATTTTAATCTCTTCCTCAAGGAGCGTTCTAAGTTGCGGGTGGTTCTTGCATACACTAACGGTCGGTCCGGTTCACTCCCGATACGGTTCTCTGACCGTTTATCAAACGGAGAAGTGACGTCGCAGACTTGCAACGTCACAACAGTTATATAAATTATCTCGAAACTTTAATACATCAATGTCTCTCTTTTCTTGTTGACATATTGTTTTTTTTAATGATTCTTGATATTTATATCTCAAGCTTTGTCTTAATTTTCGTATTCTTTGAACATTATTAAGTGTTTCTTTACATTTGTATTTTTTATGTTTCCTCATTATTCTCATGTGGTTAATATTTTGTTGTAATTCATTTTTCTTATACACAAGATTCCTCCGCAACATCTTATTTCGTGCAATATTTTCAGCAAGTTCCCGGGACTTATATGCATCATTATGCCGTAGTATTTTATTTCGTGCAATATTTTCGGCAAGTTCTCGGGACTTATATGCATCATTATGCCGTAGCATTTTATTTCGTGCAATATTTTCGGCAAGTTCTCGGGACTTATATGCATCATTATGCCGTAGTATTTTATTTCTTGCAGAATTTTTGGCAAGTTCTCGGGACTTATATGCATCATTATGCCGTAGTATTTTATTTCTTGCAGAATTTTTGGCAATTTCTTTTGCAATGTAATTTATTCTTTGTCTCAATATCTTCATCCTACTTAGTGTTTTTCTATTTTCCAATTGTTTAAATTCTGGAATTTCTCGTTTACGTTTAATTCGATTTAAATTTGTTTCATTCTCTTTGTTACGATAATCGTCATTTTCTCTTGTTCGTTTATTTCGATGTAGCCTCATTTCATTTTCTTTTTTACGAAAATCGCCATTCAGTCGTTTCCGTTGCATTCGTTTGCGATTAGATTCAATGTATTTTTTTTTCTTCCAATCAATATTATCACGATATTTTTTTTTGTTTCGCATTCTATTTTTCTCATATTCATCATTTTTATTATATGTACTTTTAGACCGTAATTTTTGCACGGCCTGTCTTATTTGTGCATTCCGCTTTTCTTCTTTTTCGCTCTCATTGACAACATTATTATTACGGGAGAGATAATCATATTTTCGTTTTTTATTGATGGCTTTTCGTGATTGACGTTTAACCTTCATTTTCGTATTGTCGGAAAATTGTATACTATTTATTATTCAAAGGTGTCGCCCCTGGCTGACAATTGTATTTTTTTCAAAAATAAGTGTCGCCCTTGGCTGAGAATGCAATATTTTATTTAGTACTTTGTGTCGCCTACGGCTGACAGTTGTATTTTATTCAAAAATGAGTGTCGCCCTTGGCTGACAATACAATATTTTTTATTTATTTAGTACTTTGTGTCGCCTACGGCTGACAATTGTATGTAATTTATTTAGTACTTTGTGTCGCCTACGGCTGACAATTGTATGTTATTTAGTACTTTGTGTCGCCTACGGCTGACAATTGTATGTTATTCAAAAATTTCTATTATATACAAATATATACAGGGTGTCTCAAAATTGGGTCCGGAACCGAAAATGGGAGGTTCCTGAGATTATTTCAAGCGACATTTTCCTTTGAAAAAATGTCGTCCGCGGTTTCGTTAACGAGTTATTAACGAAAAACACGGACCAATCAGAGCGCGAGCTAGACGCGTGCAGCCCGGCGCGCCGGCAGCCAGTGATGGGATTGTTGGCGCTTTTCACGCGCATGCGCGACGATTCTAGCCTCAGTCAAGTACGAAGATCGGGTACCTTGGTCGCCCTGCTAATTTCGCGCCATACAGTCTCCCACTACTTTCCCCCAATAGTTCCCCACTTTCGGACGTAGACGTAGATACGGCCCTGACGAAACTCGCGCATGCGGGCGAAAAGCGCCAACAATCCCATCACTGCCGGCAGCCGAGTGTCGGTGGCACGCCGCGATGTCGTAACGAACAAAAGTTTCTCGATGATGTGAATCCTCGCCAATTTCGACAAGCTTTGGATATGTTGTCAATACCATGGTTCTGAACAACATTTCCCTTTACAGTTTCTGTCGATCGGCTTTAGTTTACGACATTATTGTAAAAATTTGTAATTGTAAATCGATCGATGTACTATTTCCTATCCGATTGTGATCCAATCCAATAATGATGCAGTAGGTGAGACAACTGTCTATTGGCCGACTGTGGCAACTCGCTTCTAGGTCGCGCTCTGATTGGTCCGTGTTTTTCGTTAATAACTCCTAAACAAAGCCGCGGATAACATTTTTGCAAAGGAAAATATGTCTTGAATGGTCTCAGGAACCACCCCCTCTCGGGATTTTCACGAATTTTGGGACACCCTGTATAAGTTGTCAACAAGCAATGGTCTCAAGTTTCCCACAGTTCCAAAATCAGTGAAAGAATTGACTGATCTTGAGGTAAGAATGGTATCACCGATTTTGAATTTTATGCAAATTCGCGCACTGAAACCATATGCTTTAAATCCACAATTAGGCCTCAAAGGTAGTGTTGTTAATATTCAAATCGATGTGAATAATATGTTAGAAGTATTGCCTCGAAAATTTACGGAAATGCAAACAATTCAACTGAAATTAAAACGTCATAAAGATCATAAAAGTGATTATATGTTCGAATCAGTCAGACCAGGAGTAATTTGTAAAGCATTACAACATTTAGTGAAAACACCATTGTATGTGAAATATGCTATTAAAGTAGATGAAAAGTATTTTCAAAATTATGCAAGTTATGATAGCGAAGAAATTAATTTCATAGTTGACAATAATGATGCAGTAGGTGAGAAAGAAATGATTGACAATATGGAATTGGAAAATAAAAATGCAATCAGTTTAGATCAAATAAATAATGATGAAGTATTACTTGTTGATAATAATGCTGCAGTAGCAGAAGGACATTCTTCCGTTGTGAATATTATTGCACCAGGACAGGGAAAATATCCATTACCATGGCATAAAATGGATGATTTGGATGAATTGTGTTTCCCAAGAATATTTGCTGGATATTCTTTCAATTTGCCGAAATCAGTATCCTATTCGGATCGTATAAGATCCGAAGTTAGACGGTATGATCGAAGATCATGCATTCCTTCTAGGATTTTATTTATGGCTAAAAAATGTTTAGAGATATCATGTTTATCTAGTATAAATGTCTGTTTGAGACGAATAAAAATGAATACGAATAAGAATTTACGTGCTCAAGATGTTTTGAATCCGGATTTTATGAATAATTTGATTGAATTTGATGACGGATTCAAGTTACTTAAAAATATTCGTTCATCGCCAGCATATTGGCAACAAAAAAAGAAAGAGTTACTAGCAATGATCCGTCAATTGGGTAAACCCACTTTCTTTATGACAGTGTCGGCTGCAGAAAGTTACTGGCCTGAGTTATTGCAGACATTGATGAAATATCGCGATGATGAAAAAACGTTATCTGTACAAGACACATTCAATTTGGATTACAATACCAAAACTGATCTAATTAGAAATGATCCCGTTACATGCGCTCGATATTTCGATCATAAAGCACATAAGCTTATGTGGTTATTAAGACAAAAACAAAGTATTTTCGGAGAATATGAGGTTGTGGATAGTTATGAACGAGTGGAAATTCAGCAACGTGGAAGTCCACATGAACATATTTTTCTGTGGTTGAAAGGAGCACCTATGTACAATAGTGTTAAAGATAGACACGATCATGTTGATAACAAAGAATTGATTGATTTAATTGACCGATTTATCACATGTAGATATGATGAAAATAATCCATATATTAAATTTCAAATGCACAAACATAATCATAGTTGTTACAAAGGACAAAAAAATAAGCGGTGTCGATTTCATATCCCTTATCCAGTAATGAGAAGAACGATGATTCTGGAACCATTAAATAAAAATGAAATAGTACCAAAACCCTATAAACTTATTGATGAATTATTAAATGAATTTTATAAGAAAAAAATAGTTATGAGCTATGATGAAATTCTAGAGAAACTGAATATGACTGATGAAGAATACCTATTAGCTATTCGAAGTGGTTTAAAACAAAAACGGGTATTCTTAAAACGATCCAGCCTTGAAGTAAATATTAATGGTTATAATGCAGATATTTTACAATTATTCGAATCGAATATGGATTTACAGTTTGTACTTGACGAATATTCGGCGGTGAGTTATGTAACTAATTACATTAGTAAAATTGAAGGAGGTTTATCAAAATTATTAAGGGAAGCTGCTATCGATTGTGATAATAACAATAAGACTGTTAGAGAAAAATTTCGAAATATTACCAATGTTTTTTTAAATAGTAATTTAATGTCTGCACAAGAAGCAGCCTATCATGTTTTATCATTACCTTTATCAAAGCAAAGTAGAAAGACAGTATACATTAATACCAATCCGATATCAGAACGTGTATTAATGTTAAAATCTGAGAATGCTTTAAAAAAATTAAATGAAGAATCCACCGAAATTTATATGGATGATATATTTGATAATTATAGTAGAAGAGATATTGATTTACATGATATGTGCCTCGCTGATTTTGCAGCGAATTACCAAAAGATCAGGAAAAAGAAACAAGAGGAAGGTGATGCTGACAATAATGATGAAAATGACGAAGTCAATGATTTCAGATTTCGGCAGCAAACAGCTATTATTAGATACAGACGATATAACTTGAAACAAGATCCATCAAATTATTATAGAGAGAGAATATTGTTATCCATGCCTTGGCTTGATGAACCAAGTGAAGTTGAAAATATTGATCATGAAATGGTTTATAAAAATAACATAAATGTTATTGAAACAAATCAAGAAAAATTTTCAATAATTAGTGATAAAGCTATGGATGATGCTTTGGAACAAGTGGAAAATGATAATCGTGAAATAGAGAACCAGAAAGCAGAACAATATGTTGCTAAGGAAAATTCGTGTACTCAACATATTGATATATTCAAACAAGGTGGTGAACAAGACAATGCTAAAGAAAAAAATATAAAAAAAGATTCTCATAAAAGTAGATACACATGTCCGGCAAGAGTAAACGAAAATGAACTTCATGATATGGTAAAAGAATTAAATTGTAAACAAAAAGAATTTGTAATGCATACATTGAATTGTTTTAAATTGCATAAAGTTCCATTTAAAATTTTTTTAAGTGGTTCAGCTGGTGTTGGAAAAAGTAGAGTGATTAAAACACTATATCAATTAATAACTAATTATTTTGATAAATTGCCCGGCGGAGATATGGATAAAATAATAGTATTATTATGTGCTCCTTCCGGCAAGGCTGCTTTTTTAATTAATGGAGTAACAATTCATTCTGCTTTCGCTTTACCAATTAATCAATTTGGAGTTAGTTTACCACAATTGTCAAGCGACTTAGCCAACAATATTCGTGAAAAATTATCAAAAGTACAATTACTCATAATTGATGAAATATCGATGGTAAGTTGCACAATACTAGGCTACATTGATACACGTTTAAGGCAAATAAATGGTGTAAATGAATCATTTGGTGGTCTTTCTGTATTAGCAGTTGGGGATTTAAATCAATTACCACCTGTACGAGATAAACCTGTTTATCAAGTCTCGAGACGAAACGAAATGGCTCCCTTTATTGATATTAATCCACTATGGAACGAATTTGAATTTTATGAATTGACGGAAGTTATGCGACAAAAAGATGATTTGGCATTTATAAATGCTCTAAATAATTTAGCTCTTGGAGAAATGTCTGAAGATGACATAAAATTAATTAAATCGAGAGAAATTAAAAATCAAAATGATGTTCCAGATATAGCAATAAGATTATAATCAACTAATGCTAATGTTACCGCTTACAATAATCGAAAAATATCCCAATGCAAGAGTGAGTTAATCATCTCTACTGCCGAGAATACATTTTCGAAGAATATCGATGAAAGTACAAAAAAATTTATATTACAATCTTTAAAAACACAATCAGTTCAAAACGAATTATTAACTGAGATTAAATTGAAAATTAATATAAAATATATGATAATTAATAACATTGATGTTGAAGACGGTTTGGTTAATGGAGCATGCGGAATATTAAAATTTATTACTTTTCACGAAAATACTAAAATTCCGTCTATATTGTGGTTATATTTTCAATTGCCCAGAGTAGGAGTGAAAGTAAGAACTCGTTATCGTAATTATATGAAAAATGCAAATATTGATCAAAATTTAACACCAATAATAAAAAATATCGAATCAAGTAAATATGTCGAGTGAGGAAAAATATCAAATCACACGTAGTCAATTTCCAGTGGTTCCTGCAGAAGCGATTACGATTCATAAAAGTCAGGGACAAACATACGAGAAAGTATGTTTGGATTTTAAAAAATCAGAAAGGCGAACTTTACAAATGTTGTATGTAGCACTGAGCAGAGTTTCAAAATTGAGCGGTTTATATATTTTGGGACAATTTAAATTGACAGTATGACTGCAAACCCGGCTAACGATGAATTGTATCGTTTGCGAAAAACTAAACAATTAAAATTATCATTCAATAATTTGGTCAATGAGAACGGATTAATAGTTATATATCAAAATATTGGTACTTTGGCAAGTAAATTAATTCATATAAATAAAGATTCATGGTTTCAGCGAGGCGATATATTAATTTTTAGTGAAACATTAACAAAAACCGATGATGAGTTGAATATTTTAAATTATGACATATTATTCCGATCCGACATTGACAACAACAGCCGCGGATTAATTTGTTATGGAAAAACAGAATTATTAATAGAAAAATTATTTGTTGAACAGGAATTTAGTTCAAATGCGCATGTAGAACTGTTTACTTTTACAATCAGAAATTATTATATAATAAGTGGTTATAAATCACCAAAAGCTACTAATTCTATGTTTGGTAGCGTTGTACAACGAATAATGAATAAAATTACAATTGAAAGTGAAAAGATTTTGATAGGTGATTTCAATTACAATATATTAAATTGCAAGGATAATGGTAATAATTATTTGATTAACCTTTTGAACAAGTACAATTTAAAAACTAAATTACCATCCAATAGTATAACGACCAATTTGAATACGCAAATAGATATCATTTTCTCAAATGTTGATGATATAGATTGCGGTGTTTATGAAACATATTTCAGCTATCATAAGCCCATTTATGCAATCCTCGATAAGAAGGTTGTCAAATATAAAAAAGAAGAGAATGTAGAGAAAACAGATGTAACAATCACAAATCAAAAAATGAATCCTGAAACTTTTACAAATATTGATGAATGTATAATGATCTCGGACCAGCATATCAAGCAAAATAATCATGAATGTGCAGTGCCTGCAGAATATTTCCTCAATGATGGTTATAACTATGCTTTAGAAACAGCCGAATGTAAAGAAGTCATAAAACCTGATTGTTATTTACAAGATAAACATATTAATTTATTTCACGAAATTATGAACAGAAATCTAAACGAGCGTGGAATATACAACTTTGCTCAAGATACTGGTTACGTTCGAGCTTTTTTGAATAATTTACAAGAGATCCCAGAACATGAGACGAATATTCAGATAATATACAGTGGTGAAATTGGAGAAAAGGTAGTAGGACATTGGATTTGCACAAGATCTGATGGTAACGGCAATGTACACATTTATGATAGTTTTAATGCTAATCATTTGAACCATGATGTAATAGATTATTTGAATGCCCTTTACAAATATAATAAGAAATATATATTTCACAGAGTTCAATTTCAAAACAATGCGTTTGATTGTGGAGCATTTGCAATTTATTTTGCAACATTACTCTGCTATAACAAGGAACCAAGCGAGCAACGAGCATACGATGTTGGTTTAATGCGACGCCATATAGCAAACATTTTGATAAGTAGAAAACTATTGAATTTCCTTGAAAACGTATAATCTTCTTAAAACGTACACTTAATAATGATAATAATATACTGCAACTAACGAATCGGGAAGTTCTTTGTGTGGCTCGTGGAGAGTCACACACCAAATCAAAAAAAAAACTTAATAGCTATAGGTACTACTAGCCATGCGTACCACTAACCCTTTCGCAAGACCAGTCCTCTCCGCGAGCTCGCGGAGCGAGCGAGCAAAAACAACCCTACTCGCGAGCGAGCGAAGCGAGCGAGCAACAATAACCCTCTAGTTATATTTATGTTTCACACATGTGTAACGTTTTATGGAATACGTAAAATATAAATTTGAGAAATCTTGTTGCAATCAACATACACAAAAAAAATTACTGTAAAGGTAAAAACGCATTACAAGCGTTCAAAGATATTTTTTATAATAATTTATAATGATTAAAAAACGAAACGAGCCTACTACCTTATATCTTTATTTTACTAGAGGTGAGCGAAATATCAGAACGAAACAGAATTGAAAAACTTCTATTATATTTTAATACTAAAGAATTACCTCGGATGCAATATTTAACACTAAAATCGTACATTTTTCGCTATGTGAAGTCATCTGATAATAATTTGTACCAACAATATACCTCACAAACATTCTATTACCAAATATTTGCGAAAATACATAATTTTTTCACATACCCGACCGCTATTTTGTTTTTTTAATTTTGACATCAGATTCATATTCAACGACCCTTGAGTTTCAGCAATTGATGCGATACCGCATCTAACTTTAATGGCTTTAAACAATAATAATTTGAGCGGGCGGAGAGGGGCGGAATTAATTTTTTCATGATTATTTAGAAGGAAGGTGTACTAAAAATATTTCAATTAATTAGAAAGCTAAACTCGGCTAAACTTTAAAGATATACCATCTTAAATGGAAAAGACTTCACAAATTTTTCTTACGGCATTGAGCATTATTATATAAATAGAGTATTTACATTAATAAATAATAGAAAGATATGATTTTTATCACAAAAGTCTGCTCTTCAATATAAAAAAAAAGCGAGAGATAATATTAAATAGGAACGTCAGGGCACCGCATCACAGAGAAGCAATTTTTCTCGTGAAAAATCCTCTTCTTAAAATGTCCTATTTTCAATGTTTATTGCAACTATTATATTTATTAAATTGTACTATTTTCTTCATTTCCGAGGTCTGTGAACATTTGGGAAGCAATGTTTGTAGATATCGATACGAGAAAGTTCGTTTTTAGGCAGAAAGGCACACGATTTTCCAATCCAGACCACTGTGTGACGGCTCATCAAAAAAGACGTAAAAAAGGAATTAGCTTAAATTTTTCGACTCCATACAGTTGATGGTCGAGGTTAAAAAAATAATTTTGCAATAGCCCAATCCTTTCCTAATAAAACCACCAAAAAAAAGTGTAGCTCAATCGGATTTCAACGAAAATATGATTTCATTTGTTTCGTTGACAAAAAATTCGATTTTTTGGAAAATCCTGAGGTGGTAGACAAATTCTGAGACCAGATTTGAAATAAGCGTCGAAGAATCTACGGGAAATGATGTACAGCATGTTGCAAAAAAGTTTTATTGAAATTGTGCAGGTGTAACGAATTTTGTCAAGGTTAAAAAACGTTCGTACCATCATTTCCCTACTTTCCCCATATTCTGCAAAGTTTGAGCTTTAATTTTAAAAAAATTCATCGTTCTATCTCTTTTCTATCGAAAGTTATTCGACTTTAACACAGAAACTTGCGGCGGCCCGTGCAGCGACCCTTGCAGCGACCCAATAGCTGCACGGGTCGCTGCAAGGGTCGCCCCCTGGATCGCGACGGAATGGCCAAAAAAGGTCTGTCACAGCTCTGACCGACCAGTCCTGAACCGCTAGAGGACTCATCAGTAAGGCGGGCCCTGCCCGAGACGCTGCGATATCGGAGGGCGGTTTAAGAGTGTATATACAGAGATCGGTGACGGATCAGGTAGCAGCGAGAAAGGTCTTTCTTTGACAATCTGTCCATCGTGTGGCAAATGTAGGAAATTAGCTGCCACAAACGAGAGCGAGATATTATTGTCCGCTTCTGTCCAAACGCGCCCGACGAGGTCGACCACGTTCGGGCCACCCGCCCGATGTGTTACGGATAGACGCGGGTCTTTATGCAAAATAAAAAAAGGCAGCGTTGATTACAAGAAATAGAAGCTGAAAAGAATGTCATCCCTTTCCTTAATGATTTTAATAAAGGAGAAATCATATATTGACATTTTCAATTTTAAAAATTTTCCAACAACTATCAATTTCATCTACTCAATTTTGCTATAAATGCATACAGATCCCAAGTCTATCCGTTACACATCGGGCGGCTCGAGAGCGGCTCGACATCGGCGAGTGATTTGAGGAGTTGGTGACAGATGAGTTGGGCATTTAATCGGTCATCCGATTGACGATTGATAATCGTTAGTCGCGATTAACGACTAAAGTAGAAATTTAATCGTTATCCGCAATTAACGATTAATAAGTATTTAATCTTATCCGCGCAAAAAAATAACGATCAATCGGTATTTATTCGTTAACCACAATTAACGACTAAACGAGGATATTGATTGTTAATTGCGATTAACGATTGAAGTAGAAATTTAGTCGTCAACCGTCGATTGAATTTTTGCCCAACACTGGCTGGTGATTTTATTTTTATTCTATTTTGTCGAAAATGAATAAATCCATGAATACTTTCGGCCAGCTCGAGGCTACAATGAACATGACCGACGCCCGAGGGTCGAGCCCTGAGGCCTGAGCCCAGAACACAATAGTAGTGCAATAAACACGGCCGGGCAATCCCCCGGCCAGCCAGGTAGCTCGGCATGAAACCGCTAAGGAGCGCGGTGATGGCCACTCTCGGGCTGCTTGATATGTCACGAATAGACTGCGGATCTGTATGCATTTATAGCAAAATTGAATAGATGAAATTGATAGTTGTTGGAAAATTTTTAAAATTGAAAATGTCAATATATGATTTCTCCTTTATTAAAATCATTAAGGAAAGGGATGACATTCTTTTGAGTTTCTATTTCTTGTAATCAACGCTGACGTTTTTTATTTTGCATAAAGACCCGCGTCTATCCGTAACACATCGGGCGGGTGGCCCGAACGTGGTCGACCTCGTCGGGCGCGTTCGGACAGAAGCGGACAATAATAACTCGCTCTCTTTTGTGGCAGCTAATTTCCTACATTTGCCACAAGATGGACAGATAGTCAAAGAAAGACCTTTCTCGCTGCTACCTGATCCGTCACCGATCTCTGTATATACACTCTTAAACCGCCTTCCAATATCGCAGCGTCTCGGGCAGGGCCCGCCTTACTGATGAGTCCTCTAGCGGTTCAGGACTGGTCGGTCAGAGCTGTGACAGACCTTTTTCGGCCATTCCGTCGCGATCCAGGGGGCGACCCTTGCAGCGACCCGTGCAGCTATTGGGTCGCTGCAAGGGTCGCTGCACGGGTCGCCGCAAGTTTCTGTGTTAAAGTCGAATAACTTTCGATAGAAAAGAGATAGAACGATGAATTTTTTTTAAATTAAAGCTCAAACTTTGCAGAATATGGGGAAAGTAGGGAAATGATGGTACGAACGTTTTTTAACCTTGACAAAATTCGTTAAACCTGCACAATTTCAATAAAACTTTTTTGCAACATGCTGTACATCATTTCCCGTAGATTCTTCCACGCTTATTTCAAATCTGGTCTCAGAATTTGTCTACCACCTCAGGATTTTCCAAAAAATCGAATTTTTTGTCAACGAAACAAATGAAATCATATTTTCGTTGAAATCCGATTGAGCTACACTTTTTTTTTGGTGGTTTTATTAGGAAAGGATTGGGCTATTGCAAAATTATTTTTTTAACCTCGACCATCAACTGTATGGAGTCGAAAAATTTAAGCTAATTCCTTTTTTACGTCTTTTTCGATGAACCGTCACACAGTGGTCTGGATTGGAAAATCGTGTGCCTTTCTGCCCAAAAACGAACTTTCTCGTATCGATATCTATAAACATTGCTTCCCAAATGTTCACAGACCTCGGAAATGAAGAAAATAGTACAATTTAATAAATATAATAGTTGCAATAAACATTGAAAATAGGACATTTTAAGAAGAGGATTTTTCACGAGAAAAATTGCTTCTCTGTGATGCGGTGCCCTGACGTTCCTATTTAATATTATCTCTCGCTTTTTTTTTTATGTTGAAGAGCAGACTTTTGTGATAAAAATCATATCTTTCTATTATTTATTAATGTAAATACTCTATTTATATAATAATGCTCAATGCCGTAAGAAAAATTTGTGAAGTCCTTTCCATTTAAGATGGTATATCTTTAAAGTTTAGCCGAGTTTAGCTTTCTAATTAATTGAAATATTTTTAGTACACCTTCCTTCTAAATAATCATGAAAAAATTAATTCCGCCCCTCTCCGCCCGCTCAAATTATTATTGTTTAAAGCCATTAAAGTTAGATGCGGTATCGCATCAATTGCTGAAACTCAAGGGTCGTTGAATATGAATCTGATGTCAAAATTAAAAAAACAAAATAGCGGTCGGGTATGTGAAAAAATTATGTATTTTCGCAAATATTTGGTAATAGAATGTTTGTGAGGTATATTGTTGGTACAAATTATTATCAGATGACTTCACATAGCGAAAAATGTAAGATTTTAGTGTTAAATATTGCATCCGAGGTAATTCTTTAGTATTAAAATATAATAGATGTTTTTCAATTCTGTTTCGTTCTGATATTTCGCTCACCTCTAGTAAAATAAAGATATAAGGTAGTAGGCTCGTTTCGTTTTTTAATCATTATAAATTATTATAAAAAATATCTTTGACACGCTTGTAATGCGTTTTTACCTTTACAGTAATTTTTTTTGTGTATGTTGATTGCAACAAGATTTCTCAAATTTATATTTTACGTATTCCATAAAACGTTACACATGTGTGAAACATAAATATAAAAAATACATATTTGGAAAGTAAAAAATAGTATGTACGATTATATTCCAAAAAATTTTTTTTAAATCAAAAATATCAATGAAAATTTATAAAAAATTATTGTTTAACAAATGCAAAAAATATTTAATTACCTATAGTTAAAAATGACTATTTTTTAAATATTTTTAGTGAAAATTTCATTGCAGTATCTCTACTGGTTCAAAAGTTATAACAAAATGGCACACGATTTTCCAATCCAGACCACTGTGCGTCAGTGATTTAAATTTTGAAACAAATATGTTTATATTCCTTGGAGTTTCCACTGTAAAATGAGCCCTTCAAAAGAAATGGAGATATAAAAATTGGCGTCACAAGGAGCTGGCAACGGACGCTGTATACGACTAAATAACCCCATTTACACCTCGAGAATAATATTAGCAACCAGTCTTGACCAACGATGCCTTTTTAAGTGAAAGGTAACAACCCTGGAACAGACATTTTCTGACGTAAGGATCGACAGCGTCTGTCCTGAAATTACATATTTCATTCACGTAGTGAAAAAACATTTTAGATTTGTCTATGTCCAACAAGTACACTGCCTCGAAAGTACGAGCGATAGCGGAACAGCAGTGGGTTAGGATACGATACCGTTACCGCCCACTACATACTACGCAATTGTAGGGGATGGCGGCAAGACGCCAACACGCATGGATTCGAACTGGTGACATTGTACTTGGTGTAAGCCTGAGAAGAAGGTTCCCAGGCAGGATTACGGTGAAGTGTCTAGGTGCGAATGCGCGGACGATTGGATCAGAGTGGAGGAGGCAGGACTCGTTTCACACGCATTTTCGGCTGTATTGAAATACTTATTACAGCGGTCACACATACTACGCAGCGTGCGCCATCGAAGTCAACACATTGAGACTACGGGCGCGCGGCTGGGGTCGGGCTAGGCAGACCCAGGCAGACCCAACCCGGTAGGCTCGATTTCTTTCAGTGCCGTTCCCGGGGCTGTTCTCTATAGAGAGATTTATGACAGGTCATTACTATTGAGCTGGAAGTCGACACTTCCTCCACCAACACGTTTTGACTGTAATTTTCAAATCACTCGACGAAGTCGAGCCACTCTCGGGCCGCTTGATATGTCACGAATAGACTGCGGATCTTTATGCATTTATAGCAAACTTGAGTAGATGAAATTGATAGTTGTTGGAAAATTTTTAAAATTGAAAATGTCAATATATGATTTCTCCTTTATTAAAATCATTAAGGAAAGGGATGACATTCTTTTGAGTTTCTATTTCTTGTAATCAACGCTGACGTTTTTTATTTTGCATAAAGACCCGCGTCTATCCGTAACACATCGGGCGGGTGGCCCGAACGTGGTCGACCTCGTCGGGCGCGTTCGGACAGAAGCGGACAATAATAACTCGCTCTCTTTTGTGGCAGCTAATTTCCTACATTTGCCACAAGATGGACAGATAGTCAAAGAAAGACCTTTCTCGCTGCTACCTGATCCGTCACCGATCTCTGTATATACACTCTTAAACCGCCTTCCAATATCGCAGCGTCTCGGGCAGGGCCCGCCTTACTGATGAGTCCTCTAGCGATTCAGGACTGGTCGGTCAGAGCTGTGACAGACCTTTTTCGGCCATTCCGTCGCGATCCAGGGGGCGACCCTTGCAGCGACCCGTGCAACTATTGGGTCGCTGCAAGGGTCGCTGCACGGGTCGCCGCAAGTTTCTGTGTTAAAGTCGAATAACTTTCGATAGAAAAGAGATAGAACGATGAATTTTTTTTAAATTAAAGCTCAAACTTTGCAGAATATGGGGAAAGTAGGGAAATGATGGTACGAACGTTTTTTAACCTTGACAAAATTCGTTAAACCTGCACAATTTCAATAAAACTTTTTTGCAACATGCTGTACATCATTTCCCGTAGATTCTTCCACGCTTATTTCAAATCTGGTCTCAGAATTTGTCTACCACCTCAGGATTTTCCAAAAAATCGAATTTTTTGTCAACGAAACAAATGAAATCATATTTTCGTTGAAATCCGATTGAGCTACACTTTTTTTTTGGTGGTTTTATTAGGAAAGGATTGGGCTATTGCAAAATTATTTTTTTAACCTCGACCATCAACTGTATGGAGTCGAAAAATTTAAGCTAATTCCTTTTTTACGTCTTTTTCGATGAACCGTCACACAGTGGTCTGGATTGGAAAATCGTGTGCCTTTCTGCCCAAAAACGAACTTTCTCGTATCGATATCTATAAACATTGCTTCCCAAATGTTCACAGACCTCGGAAATGAAGAAAATAGTACAATTTAATAAATATAATAGTTGCAATAAACATTGAAAATAGGACATTTTAAGAAGAGGATTTTTCACGAGAAAAATTGCTTCTCTGTGATGCGGTGCCCTGACGTTCCTATTTAATATTATCTCTCGCTTTTTTTTTTATGTTGAAGAGCAGACTTTTGTGATAAAAATCATATCTTTCTATTATTTATTAATGTAAATACTCTATTTATATAATAATGCTCAATGCCGTAAGAAAAATTTGTGAAGTCCTTTCCATTTAAGATGGTATATCTTTAAAGTTTAGCCGAGTTTAGCTTTCTAATTAATTGAAATATTTTTAGTACACCTTCCTTCTAAATAATCATGAAAAAATTAATTCCGCCCCTCTCCGCCCGCTCAAATTATTATTGTTTAAAGCCATTAAAGTTAGATGCGGTATCGCATCAATTGCTGAAACTCAAGGGTCGTTGAATATGAATCTGATGTCAAAATTAAAAAAACAAAATAGCGGTCGGGTATGTGAAAAAATTATGTATTTTCGCAAATATTTGGTAATAGAATGTTTGTGAGGTATATTGTTGGTACAAATTATTATCAGATGACTTCACATAGCGAAAAATGTAAGATTTTAGTGTTAAATATTGCATCCGAGGTAATTCTTTAGTATTAAAATATAATAGATGTTTTTCAATTCTGTTTCGTTCTGATATTTCGCTCACCTCTAGTAAAATAAAGATATAAGGTAGTAGGCTCGTTTCGTTTTTTAATCATTATAAATTATTATAAAAAATATCTTTGACACGCTTGTAATGCGTTTTTACCTTTACAGTAATTTTTTTTGTGTATGTTGATTGCAACAAGATTTCTCAAATTTATATTTTACGTATTCCATAAAACGTTACACATGTGTGAAACATAAATATAAAAAATACATATTTGGAAAGTAAAAAATAGTATGTACGATTATATTCCAAAAAATTTTTTTTAAATCAAAAATATCAATGAAAATTTATAAAAAATTATTGTTTAACAAATGCAAAAAATATTTAATTACCTATAGTTAAAAATGACTATTTTTTAAATATTTTTAGTGAAAATTTCATTGCAGTATCTCTACTGGTTCAAAAGTTATAACAAAATGGCACACGATTTTCCAATCCAGACCACTGTGCGTCAGTGATTTAAATTTTGAAACAAATATGTTTATATTCCTTGGAGTTTCCACTGTAAAATGAGCCCTTCAAAAGAAATGGAGATATAAAAATTGGCGTCACAAGGAGCTGGCAACGGACGCTGTATACGACTAAATAACCCCATTTACACCTCGAGAATAATATTAGCAACCAGTCTTGACCAACGATGCCTTTTTAAGTGAAAGGTAACAACCCTGGAACAGACATTTTCTGACGTAAGGATCGACAGCGTCTGTCCTGAAATTACATATTTCATTCACGTAGTGAAAAAACATTTTAGATTTGTCTATGTCCAACAAGTACACTGCCTCGAAAGTACGAGCGATAGCGGAACAGCAGTGGGTTAGGATACGATACCGTTACCGCCCACTACATACTACGCAATTGTAGGGGATGGCGGCAAGACGCCAACACGCATGGATTCGAACTGGTGACATTGTACTTGGTGTAAGCCTGAGAAGAAGGTTCCCAGGCAGGATTACGGTGAAGTGTCTACGTGCGAATGCGCGGACGATTGGATCAGAGTGGAGGAGGCAGGACTCGTTTCACACGCATTTTCGGCTGTATTGAAATACTTATTACAGCGGTCACACATACTACGCAGCGTGCGCCATCGAAGTCAACACATTGAGACTACGGGCGCGCGGCTGGGGTCGGGCTAGGCAGACCCAGGCAGACCCAACCCGGTAGGCTCGATTTCTTTCAGTGCCGTTCCCGGGGCTGTTCTCTATAGAGAGATTTATGACAGGTCATTACTATTGAGCTGGAAGTCGACACTTCCTCCACCAACACGTTTTGACTGTAATTTTCAAATCACTCGACGAAGTCGAGCCACTCTCGGGCCGCTTGATATGTCACGAATAGACTGCGGATCTTTATGCATTTATAGCAAACTTGAGTAGATGAAATTGATAGTTGTTGGAAAATTTTTAAAATTGAAAATGTCAATATATGATTTCTCCTTTATTAAAATCATTAAGGAAAGGGATGACATTCTTTTGAGTTTCTATTTCTTGTAATCAACGCTGACGTTTTTTATTTTGCATAAAGACCCGCGTCTATCCGTAACACATCGGGCGGGTGGCCCGAACGTGGTCGACCTCGTCGGGCGCGTTCGGACAGAAGCGGACAATAATAACTCGCTCTCTTTTGTGGCAGCTAATTTCCTACATTTGCCACAAGATGGACAGATAGTCAAAGAAAGACCTTTCTCGCTGCTACCTGATCCGTCACCGATCTCTGTATATACACTCTTAAACCGCCTTCCAATATCGCAGCGTCTCGGGCAGGGCCCGCCTTACTGATGAGTCCTCTAGCGGTTCAGGACTGGTCGGTCAGAGCTGTGACAGACCTTTTTCGGCCATTCCGTCGCGATCCAGGGGGCGACCCTTGCAGCGACCCGTGCAGCTATTGGGTCGCTGCAAGGGTCGCTGCACGGGTCGCCGCAAGTTTCTGTGTTAAAGTCGAATAACTTTCGATAGAAAAGAGATAGAACGATGAATTTTTTTTAAATTAAAGCTCAAACTTTGCAGAATATGGGGAAAGTAGGGAAATGATGGTACGAACGTTTTTTAACCTTGACAAAATTCGTTAAACCTGCACAATTTCAATAAAACTTTTTTGCAACATGCTGTACATCATTTCCCGTAGATTCTTCCACGCTTATTTCAAATCTGGTCTCAGAATTTGTCTACCACCTCAGGATTTTCCAAAAAATCGAATTTTTTGTCAACGAAACAAATGAAATCATATTTTCGTTGAAATCCGATTGAGCTACACTTTTTTTTTGGTGGTTTTATTAGGAAAGGATTGGGCTATTGCAAAATTATTTTTTTAACCTCGACCATCAACTGTATGGAGTCGAAAAATTTAAGCTAATTCCTTTTTTACGTCTTTTTCGATGAACCGTCACACAGTGGTCTGGATTGGAAAATCGTGTGCCTTTCTGCCCAAAAACGAACTTTCTCGTATCGATATCTATAAACATTGCTTCCCAAATGTTCACAGACCTCGGAAATGAAGAAAATAGTACAATTTAATAAATATAATAGTTGCAATAAACATTGAAAATAGGACATTTTAAGAAGAGGATTTTTCACGAGAAAAATTGCTTCTCTGTGATGCGGTGCCCTGACGTTCCTATTTAATATTATCTCTCGCTTTTTTTTTATGTTGAAGAGCAGACTTTTGTGATAAAAATCATATCTTTCTATTATTTATTAATGTAAATACTCTATTTATATAATAATGCTCAATGCCGTAAGAAAAATTTGTGAAGTCCTTTCCATTTAAGATGGTATATCTTTAAAGTTTAGCCGAGTTTAGCTTTCTAATTAATTGAAATATTTTTAGTACACCTTCCTTCTAAATAATCATGAAAAAATTAATTCCGCCCCTCTCCGCCCGCTCAAATTATTATTGTTTAAAGCCATTAAAGTTAGATGCGGTATCGCATCAATTGCTGAAACTCAAGGGTCGTTGAATATGAATCTGATGTCAAAATTAAAAAAACAAAATAGCGGTCGGGTATGTGAAAAAATTATGTATTTTCGCAAATATTTGGTAATAGAATGTTTGTGAGGTATATTGTTGGTACAAATTATTATCAGATGACTTCACATAGCGAAAAATGTAAGATTTTAGTGTTAAATATTGCATCCGAGGTAATTCTTTAGTATTAAAATATAATAGATGTTTTTCAATTCTGTTTCGTTCTGATATTTCGCTCACCTCTAGTAAAATAAAGATATAAGGTAGTAGGCTCGTTTCGTTTTTTAATCATTATAAATTATTATAAAAAATATCTTTGACACGCTTGTAATGCGTTTTTACCTTTACAGTAATTTTTTTTGTGTATGTTGATTGCAACAAGATTTCTCAAATTTATATTTTACGTATTCCATAAAACGTTACACATGTGTGAAACATAAATATAAAAAATACATATTTGGAAAGTAAAAAATAGTATGTACGATTATATTCCAAAAAATTTTTTTTAAATCAAAAATATCAATGAAAATTTATAAAAAATTATTGTTTAACAAATGCAAAAAATATTTAATTACCTATAGTTAAAAATGACTATTTTTTAAATATTTTTAGTGAAAATTTCATTGCAGTATCTCTACTGGTTCAAAAGTTATAACAAAATGGCACACGATTTTCCAATCCAGACCACTGTGCGTCAGTGATTTAAATTTTGAAACAAATATGTTTATATTCCTTGGAGTTTCCACTGTAAAATGAGCCCTTCAAAAGAAATGGAGATATAAAAATTGGCGTCACAAGGAGCTGGCAACGGACGCTGTATACGACTAAATAACCCCATTTACACCTCGAGAATAATATTAGCAACCAGTCTTGACCAACGATGCCTTTTTAAGTGAAAGGTAACAACCCTGGAACAGACATTTTCTGACGTAAGGATCGACAGCGTCTGTCCTGAAATTACATATTTCATTCACGTAGTGAAAAAACATTTTAGATTTGTCTATGTCCAACAAGTACACTGCCTCGAAAGTACGAGCGATAGCGGAACAGCAGTGGGTTAGGATACGATACCGTTACCGCCCACTACATACTACGCAATTGTAGGGGATGGCGGCAAGACGCCAACACGCATGGATTCGAACTGGTGACATTGTACTTGGTGTAAGCCTGAGAAGAAGGTTCCCAGGCAGGATTACGGTGAAGTGTCTAGGTGCGAATGCGCGGACGATTGGATCAGAGTGGAGGAGGCAGGACTCGTTTCACACGCATTTTCGGCTGTATTGAAATACTTATTACAGCGGTCACACATACTACGCAGCGTGCGCCATCGAAGTCAACACATTGAGACTACGGGCGCGCGGCTGGGGTCGGGCTAGGCAGACCCAGGCAGACCCAACCCGGTAGGCTCGATTTCTTTCAGTGCCGTTCCCGGGGCTGTTCTCTATAGAGAGATTTATGACAGGTCATTACTATTGAGCTGGAAGTCGACACTTCCTCCACCAACACGTTTTGACTGTAATTTTCAAATCACTCGACGAAGTCGAGCCACTCTCGGGCCGCTTGATATGTCACGAATAGACTGCGGATCTTTATGCATTTATAGCAAACTTGAGTAGATGAAATTGATAGTTGTTGGAAAATTTTTAAAATTGAAAATGTCAATATATGATTTCTCCTTTATTAAAATCATTAAGGAAAGGGATGACATTCTTTTGAGTTTCTATTTCTTGTAATCAACGCTGACGTTTTTTATTTTGCATAAAGACCCGCGTCTATCCGTAACACATCGGGCGGGTGGCCCGAACGTGGTCGACCTCGTCGGGCGCGTTCGGACAGAAGCGGACAATAATAACTCGCTCTCTTTTGTGGCAGCTAATTTCCTACATTTGCCACAAGATGGACAGATAGTCAAAGAAAGACCTTTCTCGCTGCTACCTGATCCGTCACCGATCTCTGTATATACACTCTTAAACCGCCTTCCAATATCGCAGCGTCTCGGGCAGGGCCCGCCTTACTGATGAGTCCTCTAGCGGTTCAGGACTGGTCGGTCAGAGCTGTGACAGACCTTTTTCGGCCATTCCGTCGCGATCCAGGGGGCGACCCTTGCAGCGACCCGTGCAGCTATTGGGTCGCTGCAAGGGTCGCTGCACGGGTCGCCGCAAGTTTCTGTGTTAAAGTCGAATAACTTTCGATAGAAAAGAGATAGAACGATGAATTTTTTTTAAATTAAAGCTCAAACTTTGCAGAATATGGGGAAAGTAGGGAAATGATGGTACGAACGTTTTTTAACCTTGACAAAATTCGTTAAACCTGCACAATTTCAATAAAACTTTTTTGCAACATGCTGTACATCATTTCCCGTAGATTCTTCCACGCTTATTTCAAATCTGGTCTCAGAATTTGTCTACCACCTCAGGATTTTCCAAAAAATCGAATTTTTTGTCAACGAAACAAATGAAATCATATTTTCGTTGAAATCCGATTGAGCTACACTTTTTTTTTGGTGGTTTTATTAGGAAAGGATTGGGCTATTGCAAAATTATTTTTTTAACCTCGACCATCAACTGTATGGAGTCGAAAAATTTAAGCTAATTCCTTTTTTACGTCTTTTTCGATGAACCGTCACACAGTGGTCTGGATTGGAAAATCGTGTGCCTTTCTGCCCAAAAACGAACTTTCTCGTATCGATATCTATAAACATTGCTTCCCAAATGTTCACAGACCTCGGAAATGAAGAAAATAGTACAATTTAATAAATATAATAGTTGCAATAAACATTGAAAATAGGACATTTTAAGAAGAGGATTTTTCACGAGAAAAATTGCTTCTCTGTGATGCGGTGCCCTGACGTTCCTATTTAATATTATCTCTCGCTTTTTTTTTTATGTTGAAGAGCAGACTTTTGTGATAAAAATCATATCTTTCTATTATTTATTAATGTAAATACTCTATTTATATAATAATGCTCAATGCCGTAAGAAAAATTTGTGAAGTCCTTTCCATTTAAGATGGTATATCTTTAAAGTTTAGCCGAGTTTAGCTTTCTAATTAATTGAAATATTTTTAGTACACCTTCCTTCTAAATAATCATGAAAAAATTAATTCCGCCCCTCTCCGCCCGCTCAAATTATTATTGTTTAAAGCCATTAAAGTTAGATGCGGTATCGCATCAATTGCTGAAACTCAAGGGTCGTTGAATATGAATCTGATGTCAAAATTAAAAAAACAAAATAGCGGTCGGGTATGTGAAAAAATTATGTATTTTCGCAAATATTTGGTAATAGAATGTTTGTGAGGTATATTGTTGGTACAAATTATTATCAGATGACTTCACATAGCGAAAAATGTGAGATTTTAGTGTTAAATATTGCATCCGAGGTAATTCTTTAGTATTAAAATATAATAGATGTTTTTCAATTCTGTTTCGTTCTGATATTTCGCTCACCTCTAGTAAAATAAAGATATAAGGTAGTAGGCTCGTTTCGTTTTTTAATCATTATAAATTATTATAAAAAATATCTTTGACACGCTTGTAATGCGTTTTTACCTTTACAGTAATTTTTTTTGTGTATGTTGATTGCAACAAGATTTCTCAAATTTATATTTTACGTATTCCATAAAACGTTACACATGTGTGAAACATAAATATAAAAAATACATATTTGGAAAGTAAAAAATAGTATGTACGATTATATTCCAAAAAATTTTTTTTAAATCAAAAATATCAATGAAAATTTATAAAAAATTATTGTTTAACAAATGCAAAAAATATTTAATTACCTATAGTTAAAAATGACTATTTTTTAAATATTTTTAGTGAAAATTTCATTGCAGTATCTCTACTGGTTCAAAAGTTATAACAAAATGGCACACGATTTTCCAATCCAGACCACTGTGCGTCAGTGATTTAAATTTTGAAACAAATATGTTTATATTCCTTGGAGTTTCCACTGTAAAATGAGCCATTTCAAAAGAAATGGAGATATAAAAATTGGCGTCACAAGGAGCTGGCAACGGACGCTGTATACGACTAAATAACCCCATTTACACCTCGAGAATAATATTAGCAACCAGTCTTGACCAACGATGCCTTTTTAAGTGAAAGGTAACAACCCTGGAACAGACATTTTCTGACGTAAGGATCGACAGCGTCTGTCCTGAAATTACATATTTCATTCACGTAGTGAAAAAACATTTTAGATTTGTCTATGTCCAACAAGTACACTGCCTCGAAAGTACGAGCGATAGCGGAACAGCAGTGGGTTAGGATACGATACCGTTACCGCCCACTACATACTACGCAATTGTAGGGGATGGCGGCAAGACGCCAACACGCATGGATTCGAACTGGTGACATTGTACTTGGTGTAAGCCTGAGAAGAAGGTTCCCAGGCAGGATTACGGTGAAGTGTCTACGTGCGAATGCGCGGACGATTGGATCAGAGTGGAGGAGGCAGGACTCGTTTCACACGCATTTTCGGCTGTATTGAAATACTTATTACAGCGGTCACACATACTACGCAGCGTGCGCCATCGAAGTCAACACATTGAGACTACGGGCGCGCGGCTGGGGTCGGGCTAGGCAGACCCAGGCAGACCCAACCCGGTAGGCTCGATTTCTTTCAGTGCCGTTCCCGGGGCTGTTCTCTATAGAGAGATTTATGACAGGTCACTACTATTGAGCTGGAAGTCGACACTTCCTCCACCAACACGTTTTGACTGTAATTTTCAAATCACTCGACGAAGTCGAGCCACTCTCGGGCCGCTTGATATGTCACGAATAGACTGCGGATCTTTATGCATTTATAGCAAACTTGAGTAGATGAAATTGATAGTTGTTGGAAAATTTTTTAAATTGAAGATGTCAATATATGATTTCTCCTCTATTAAAATCATTAAGGAAAGGGATGACATTCTTTTGAGTTTCTATTTCCTGTAATCGACGCTGACATTTTTTATTTTGCATAAAGATCTGCAGTCTATCCGTGACACACCATCGGGTGGCCCGGTGGCCCGAGAGTGGCTCGACTTCGTCGAGCGCGTTCAGACATCAGACAGAAGCGGACAAGTTCGTACGAACGCAGAATTGAATCTCGAGTAGCGCGAGAACTCGCTCGCCTGAACTTGTCCGATTCTTTCCGAACCCGCCCGACGAGATCGAGACACTCCTGGGCAGCTCGAAACCCCTTGGCAGCCCGATGCACTCGGGTAGTTTGAAACGCGCTCGAGCCGAAAATTATAAATTTCAACACTCTACACCTACCGAACCTTAAAAGTAACTGGTAAATGTTTCATTGTATGAAAGTGATGAGATTGATTTTATTTAGACTTTATGCAGCTCTCCTTGTAATATGTTATAATGTATTGGCTCGTTCGGAATGTCATTTCGTTTTCTCCTTTGCTGAAGAAACAATTCAATTCAATTTGATTTCCATTTCTTGCAATCGATATAGTAAACTTTTATTTTGCAGAAAGATCCGCAGTCCATCCGTGACACACCATCGGGTGGCCCGGTGGCCCGAGAGTGGCTCGACTTTGTCGAGCGCGTTCAGACGTCAGACAGAAGCGGACTAGCGCGAAAACTCGCTCGCCCGAACTTGTTCGATTCTTTCCGAACCCGCCCGACGAGATCGAGATACTCCCGGGCAGACCGATGCACTCGGGTAGCTTGAAACGCGCTCGAGCCGAAAATTATAAATTAAGTTTCTTTTCCCTTCTACGACACATTTTTTTTGCACGAAGACGTTTCAACCCTCTACACTAGGGTGGTCCTAAGCTATACTTGGCGAAAAATTTTTATCGAGATACAAAGCACGACGCCCCCCAGAATGGTTCTCTTTGGTGAGAAAAAAATTTGGGCAAAGTTTGAAATCGATCGAAAAAAAGGATCACGTGGCGCATTTAAATTGAAAATTTTGAAAATTTTGAAATTCATCGTAACTATAAAGTATTATATATCGTTGGATTTGTAATTTTTTTTTAAATAAGAATATGGAAAAATTATATGACCTTAATTAAAAAAAAAATAACGATGACCTTGAAATTTCGAAAATTTCATTTTTAAAAAAAATTTTTTTGTGCCATTATATTTACCATATTGAACAGTGCAACTTTTTCCTCTGACATTTTTTCGTATAACCACAAATAACAGAGATATGTCATTTTGTATTGTACTATTGTACTATACATGTGAATGAATATTTTGAATATATTCTACAGAATAGTGATAAGGAACTATTTCTTATATTCTAATGTAAGACTATCCGCTTTTAAGATGGCAAGGACAGAGCGGGTCACCAAATAATACGCCGATCAATGGTGAAGCCGCTCGCCAAGAATGCATTTTATTAAATGAACAGACAAACAATACAAAATCTAGAGAGAGAATCCAAACTTGACAAGTCACTGGAAGAACGGGTCCTCAGACCCGAAGTGGCTGTAAGGACCCGCGCTGCCAGCGTATTTTATGACGCTACCCCTCTGGGTTTCCCTGAGAGGGAGGTAGCTGTGTGGTTCGCCTGTGCTGCGGACCCTCGACGTTCGATTTACATGTTTTTCGCTATTGTTGTTTTCGTTGCGTCAGGATATTGCTGGCGGTAATCTTTTACCATTTGCAGTACCAACTGCTTTTCTTCCTCATTGCGAGCTAAAATTTGATTGTATGTAATCCTGTATTAGCTTAACGGCTCTTTCTGCCGAATCATTGACCACAGGTAAAGCCTTAACTATATCTAAACCTAGTTTGTAAGAATCTTCATCTTGCCAAACTACTGGATCTTTTTTTAAAAATTCTGTCAATATATTAAATCTACTAAAAAATTTTCGGCTTTCGTCTGATATAAAACCTGAAATGTCCTCTTGCATGTGATCGGCCACATTAGTTGGTAAAATGACAAATTTTTTATAATAATCGCCGCTTCTAAAAGATCACTAATTGATCAAGAAACTCTTGTTCCTGTTGATCTTGTATCTGGGATCGTCGTTTACAACTCTTTTGTAAGACCTTCCACTTGTGGTATAATGACTCCAATTTCTCGACGCAGCGACTGTTTAACTGAACTGGCATTTTGGCCTTTTCCCACAACACCTCCACTTCTTTAACAACAAGGTGTGCACTAGACCGAAGGTTCAATTTCACTTTCCGCAAATTATAAAATAGCACTCCTAAAACTTGTCGTTTCGATGGCAACTTAGCGTCAATTATCTGATTTTCATCATGTTCTAATAAGAACAGTTTTTCGCGACTTCTACTTTCCATTGGGCTTCTCAATTTATATAGAAATTGAGTAGTCTTCCTGTATGACTACTGTAACGTCTCACGTCTGCCAAATCTGGATTGAACGACGATGATCACGAGTCCGATTTTGTAAGTTGAGGTGATAGTTGATCAAAGACAACACTTGAGGTTGTATGTTCGCTTACTCGATACTGATGATTACAGTTCGTTAGCTCAGACAGATCTAATCGGTGGTTCTCTGATACATCTAAATCTTACTTCGGTGTGGATGTCGTTTGTTTGAAAAAGCGTGATGATTGGTTGATGGAGTTGAAAGTAATTGGTGGAAAAACTTGTAAGGATAGGAGTAGGAATAGGAGTGGGAGTTTAAGTACGGGTTGTTATAAAATTTTTAACGAGGGTTTACATCTGTTTCCCGGGTGTGCGCTTATGAATTTCAAGATAGGTAAAATTGTAAAAAAGTGGACTTAAGGTCCACGGGGTACATCTGGAGGTAACGTAATAAATTATATTGGGTCATAGGTAATAAATGGATATGTTTAAATATCTGTTATTTGTGGTTCTACGAAAAAATGTCAGAGGAAAAAGTTGCATTGTTCAATATGGTAAATATAATGGCATAAAAAAATTTTTTTTTAAAAATCAAATTTTCGAAATTTCAAGGTCATCGTTATCTTTTTTTAAATTAAGGTCATATAATTTTTCCATATTCTTATTTAGAAAAAAATTACAAATCCAACGATATATAATACTTTATAGTTACGATGAATTTCAAAATTTTCAAAATTTTCAATTTAAATGCGCCACGTGATCCTTTTATCCGATCGATCTTAAATTTTGCACAAATTTTTTTCTCACCAAAGAGAACCATTCTGGGGGGCGTCGTGAAAAAAATTCGTTGGTCAAAAAATAAGGACCACCCTACTCTACACCTACCGAACCTTAAAAGTAACTGGTAAAGGTTTCTTTGTATGAAAATGATGAGATTGATTTTATTTAGACTTTATGCAGCTCTCCTATTGTAATATGTTAATGTATTAGCTCGTTCGGAAAGTCATTTCGTTTTCTCCTTTGCTGAAGAAATAACATTCAATTTGATTTCTATCTCTTGCAATCGATATAGTCAATTTTTACTTTGCAGAAAGATTCGCAGTCTAGTAATGACAAACGGAAGCATTGCCATCCCTACACGATAAACGAAATTACTTTCCGAACGACCTGATAGTATGTAGTATGTAATTTAAATAAAAATATTAATTTTTGTCAGTAAAAAGAAAGACTGCTGCTGCTGCTGCTACACATTTGTACAATAGACATTTACTTTACCGACATCTTAATGTGGAATATCCACATCAGCGCGACCAGCTCTGTATCACCTTACCGGGGCGAGAGACCCCCTGCCCCCTAGTACAAGGCCTGTACGTGCCTGTACGGCGCTGCGTACGGCATTCGAAACATTGGCGCGACTGTGTTGCCCTCTTACGGTGAGGCAAAATCCCCCACCGTTTTCCGTGCAGCCTCGCGGCAGCAGGGATCCAAAATGCGACATTGCTGCCCGGTGCAGCCCTGGTTGTCTGGGTACATATATTGAGTTTATACACCATTTCGTACAATGGAGCATCCAGTCCGTCAATATTTTTTATTCAACGAAGATGACCGTAAATCCACGTGCCTTATTGAGCGATGCTGTACGAGAATAACGGAGAATCATGCTGCTAACACGGCATTGGCAGTATCACCACCCCAACGAATATACAACGGTCACCATGCGGAAGGAAATGAAGAAAAGAAGAAACAACGAGGATTCTTCTTCATTCACTTTTACTTCGTCGTACTCTTCAGGATCCTCTACGAGTTCCACGTCTTCGTCAACCAGGTTCACGACAAAATATCTTATTGACGCTTGCGTCGAATTAACCACAAAGAATGGTCGACCATTAAGCATTGTGGAGGATTCGGGTTTTCGCAAAATAATAGACCCAAGATAATTAATGCGAAAGGGTCATCGTA
Organism: Lasioglossum baleicum; assembly: GCF_051020765.1. Classification (NCBI taxonomy): domain Eukaryota; kingdom Metazoa; phylum Arthropoda; class Insecta; order Hymenoptera; family Halictidae; genus Lasioglossum; species Lasioglossum baleicum. The sequence continues at coordinate 2,031,149 of NW_027469088.1, read as the reverse complement.
CTCCGGTTTTGATGAAATTTAAATATGTTATAGATTTCGACATTCTCAACAACTTTCTCCTTTTCCAATATCGCTTGTGACGTGGCAGATTCCGCCTACGTCACTCCGAACCTTAAGCGAAGGACCGGGTCACTGAAAAGCGGCATAATAACGAAACGCTCTCCCTGGGACATCCGAACGCCAAAAGAATAGAATTATCGCATTTGAATGTCGCGCCGCCGGGCGCGACAAGAGTTTTCAGAAACCACCGAAATCGGCGAGGAGCCCGATACCTGTCTCCGGCCGCCGATTGGCGGAAGGCCGCAAGCGGAGACGCTCGGAACACCAATCACAGGGCGCCGCCGGCGAGGAAGACGGCGAGGATTGGACCGAGCCCGGATCTGTCAACCCGGAGAAAGCGACGAGGCTGTTAAACATAAGGACGATCAGCAGTCCACCCTCGTCGACGTCTCATCCGGAAAATGCCATGAGAGCTACACCGGAACGGCTCGGATCCATGGATGCCGACTAACCGCCTTATATCGGCCTGGCTTCGGAAAATAGAAAATACCGAAGGCCCGGGCCGACATGTCATCGAGTCGTCCCTGCGCCCAGAAACAACGTGATTGGCCCGAGCGTCGACGAAGACGAGAGTGGGGGGAAAACTCGCTTCCGCGTTCCGAACCATCTCGAACTGGGCCACTGGGTCGAAGGACTGTTGACAGTAACGACGTGCGAACTATTAGACCGCGAATTCAGAAAGTAGCTTTGCGACAGTCGCCATCTAGCGATATTGGTAAGTGCCGGTCAGGCTTTATTTCGATATATTTTGTGACCAGTTCGTGTTGGTTCGGGGACGTTATTTGAGTTCGCGAAAGTTCGTACCGCGGTGTACCGCGTGTTTCCCCGAGTTTACCGTTGACCAGGAGTCGCTCTCCTGAGAGGCTCGCGAGGCCGCGGATCGTGTGTCGCCGAATCCTCGTGCACGAGCTATTCGGGACCCACGATATTCGCCCGGTAATTCTTCGGGTTGCCCTCGGATTGTTCCTCGGGAGGATAACGCGCCGTATTCGTTTCGTGTCGTTCACCGTTCGCACGTTTCGCCCAGTCTCGAATTAGGAACGCGTACGTCACCGGAGCTCGGTCGAATTCGTGCCCTCGTGGCTTGTAAATTCACGCGAAGTCCTGTGACGACCGAGCTCGACGCGATAGAAGTTATTCCGCGCGATCGGCCGAACAGCCGCCGTCACTTTCGTGTTCGCGCCGGCAAATCTATTGACTACCGCCGGCAGCGGCCGGCGGATGGTATGACCATCTCGTTTTAATAAACGACTATATTTTGCCCGAGATCTACCGAGTAGCTTCATTTACCGTGAGAAACGTTCTCGTCGCGGGGAATGCCCCGTTCCTTTCCTCACGTGGTTCCCTGGACCCGTTCGCGGCCGTCACCGGCCTAAACGATGTTCGCAGATTCGACGTCACTTTGAGAAGCGATCGAATCGTTCGAGAATTCGCGTGGTACGGTATCGTACCTGGCGCCCGTTCGCTTCGTGTACAATTTTGTCGTTCCGTTCGAATCTGCGAAGATCTTTTGTCTCGAGAGGACCACGTGTCGCGCGACCGAGCGTGGCCCGGTCGCCAGGCCATAATTTCTCGAAGGCGTTTACCTCTCTGTTCGCAGGGAAATAAACGCCGTGACACGCTTTTAGATTTCGACATATTCGCAAAAATGATATTGCTAATACTGTATTGAATTTTCCGTATTCTCGCGCGCTCCGTGGGAACGTGTAAGGCTCCTTCGGCATGACGTTCGTTTACTTCTTTTTGTAAACACGCTGTGGATATGAGAGAGAAGACAGAATCTCACTCTGGTCATACATATTGTGACGTTGCAACGTTTGCGACGTCCCTTCTCCGGTAACTCCGCGTATGTTCGAGAACGGTAAAGGACCGGACCGCCCTCTAATGGGACACGTACCGGGACAGGATTCGAAAGCGCTCCTCTAAGAGATCCCGATATTATCGAGGACCTCCTAATGACATCTGTCGCGCGTGCCGAGAACGGCAAGTTTCAGGGCCGTATATGGAACGCGCCTAAGGAACCACCGACCGGCCGAATTGTCACGGGAAACGAACAGTCGCCCCAAGGCCAGGAAGCGCCCGACGGAAAAGCGAATGGCCGTTTCGAGAAATTAGAGCTTGGTGCGATGACACTCGGCAAGCAAACCGGAGGCGTCGCCAGGACAACAGCTTTCGAACATCTCGTCCGATACGGACCGACGGAATACCCTGACGTCGTCTCGCCCCATCAAGGGAGAGCTGCCCCGGGGTCGGTGCCCTCGCAGCCAAGAAGAGGAAGCCCCTCCGCTGGTCAAGTGAGCGATAAGCTCCTTGACCAATTTCGTGATTGCCCGGGGCCCTAGGGCGCGAAGAGGGTACGCTCCTGTGCCGTAGAGTTACGCCGTGGAAACATGCCATAGGCAATTCGGAAAAGCGGTCGAGTGGGGGGAACCGTGTTCGATCCGCTAGGCTGCCGAAAATCGATGGATCACTGTCGCGCTGGCTATCGCAAATTACAGACGTGTTCGCCATTGTAATCGCGCCGCGAGATTGTACGACGTTCAGAGAAAAGTGTCCCAGTTTGAGGGTTCCGTGGCGTGCTCAGAAGCTAGTCCGGCCGGGCATTAGCTCTATCGGGAGCAGATTGTCAAACAGCGAGAAATCGGAACGCCACGAGAAGCGGTAAGTCGCACCGGTGATCCATTCGGTATTTTCGTTGCGCGCCGGCTCGACCTTCGTCGTGCGAGGACGAACGCTTCCCGTTCGGTCCTCAATAATTCGCTCGCATTCCTCTCGGAATGCTTTGAGGTTTTCGTGAATATTTCGGGAGAGTTTTCCTCTGTAACTTGCGTGCGAAAGAGTGTCTTACGAGGAGTCGCGTTCGTGAGAATAATTCAATTCGGTATCTTTGCGTTTCTCGAATCCTGTATCTCCTGTCGAAGCGCGTATTCTGTCCGTCGGCGTTCGATCGCGTAATCGATAACGTACGCGTCGAGGCGATTCACGTGCGGAAGTCATCGCGGCAGTCTCGCAGTTCGCCGGTCATCTGCGCCTCGCGTTTCCGAAGTTCGTTGCGAACGAAACGACGGTAATTGCCAGCGGTATCGTTGCGAGCGAAATCGGTAGGACAACCGCGCGGCGAACGACCATCTTTTCGCTATCTTGTACGAAGAGCGCGGGCTCTCGGGTCTCGGCCACGTGGCCGCTGATTTTGTAAACCAACGACCGCTACAATAAATAGCTCGAGACCATATCGTAGTCGAATTATTCGATTCCCTGTGAGATCCGTCCTGCCGAGAGGGCTGTCCTAGTCACCCCGTGTTCGAACCATCTGGCCTAGTCGCGACGTCATTTTCGATCCGCGTATCTCGAAGATTCGGCTCTCGACCTCGGCTTCTCCGAGCTCGAGCAGTGCTTTGCGTTTCGTGTGGCATCCTTGCGGTTCCTGGCGCCCGAACCTTTAGCTTTCGTGAGGAAATTGTCGAATCTTCGAGTCTCGTATTGTCTCGGGCGGACCGCGTGCACTCGGCTTGCACGCGGCCTGGTCTCAGCGCCTGTAAGGCCCGAAGGTAACCGGCTTCCGCGGGTCAAACCGCTCGTCGGAAAAAGGATAACGGGTCAATATATAGGGTGAGCTATCAATTTTGAAATACAGCTCCTGGATTTTCGTATGCGTAGTCGGCCCTCTCCGCCCCCTACCACCTAATCCTAACTAATTCTGATCGCATAATCTTTGCATTCTATATGTATAACCGTCATACAGAATTTGAACCAGTAATGAAAAATATCATGCGATTAGAATTAGGTAGGATTAGGTGGCGGGGGGCCGACCTGCCGGCCACGCATACGTTAATCTAGGAACAGTCTTTCAAAATTGAAAGCTACAGGGTGATACATATGTAGGTGAGCTTTCAATTTTGAAAGACTACTTCTGGATTTTCGTATGCGTGGTCGGCATCTCTGGTCTCCGCCCCCCTACCGCCTAATCCTAACTAATTCTGATCGCATCAAATTAGAATTAGTTAGGATTAGGTGGTTGGGGGGGGGCGGAGAGGGCCGGCCCGACCACGCGGTAACCCGTCAATATACATATTTAGATCATTTATAGGGATCAATGCTCAATATGTTAAAAATCAGAAAATAATTGTAGGTACGTTAGCTTTACAAGAAATATTCGTAAGGCATACCAGCCAAAATTTGAAAAATTTAATTCTTGATGTATTAAGAGAATATAATCTTATCGCGAGAAATATTTATTCAATCACGACGGACAATGAGGGAAGAAGGAAATCATGATGATGTAGAAGGTTTTGCCAGAAGGATTTTCAAGAAGAATTTTATTTAGAGGGTGAGAGAGAGAGAGAGAGAGAGAGAGAGCACTTATTTCCCTTAGAGGACAACGATTTTAATTTAATAGGGGTGCGGTGCGTTACACACACGTTGCAACTTGCAGTTCACGATGCTTTACAAAATTTTAATGTGCTTTAATGCAGAAAATTCGCGAGCTCGTCAGAAAAATCCGCAGTCCTACTATGACAATTTTTTAAAAAAATTTGAAACTATGATATTCGATATTAGATTGCCCCACTAGATGGAATTGAACATTCGATATGTTGAAAAGATTAACAGAATTAAGAGATTGTTGTTCAGAAATAAAAGATGTAACATTATCTGAAGGCGCATGGAATATTGTTCAGGAAATAATAATTGCTCTTGAACCCGCAAAACTAGCGACAAAAACGATGCAATATGACCAGTTGTTAATGGGGGACTTGTACGTTATCTAGCTGCAGTGCAAATTAAATCTGGAGAAAAGGTATTTATATTTGCGACATTGGTATTAAATGCAATAAAGAACCGTGAGCACGAACTCATAAATAATAAATGTCTACCGGCGTCTGTATATTTAGATCCAAGATATAAAGATTTATTGATTGAAAATTGAAAGTCCTATTGTAAATGATGATTCACCGTGTGACGAATAGAACAATTGTTATATTATATAACATAGTTCCCCAAATTCGGTATTTAGTATTGTATCCGCATTAAATGTATTTTCACTAGGTCCCAGAATAAGCAGAGATGCAAATATTTTAGAGTTCTGGGACAAATATATTTTTCCGAACTGGGGACACTTGCCAAGATTGTTGTTAGCGATTACAATCCGCATGTATTAGTTTGTAAGTTCGCGCCGCGCCATTAGTTTAGATTTTCTGCCGCGCCACCTACCGTAGCGTCGGGGACCATTGCGGGTCCCATAGTTCTTGGATTCCGTTTCCGTTCTGTTCGTCAGTTACCGTCATCGCCGCTTGTTCTCTTTATATATCTCCGTATGTTATCCGTATTAATCTCGTCTAAATCTAACCGTTTATGGGCCCAGGTCAGTTCTAAAGTTTATTTGGGCATAACTGAAAAGTTATTTTCGTAAAATTTCGCAGTGAAAAGTGCGAATACGTAAAAGTGTGTGGTCAGTTGAAATTTTGAGGTTAGTTTGACCACGTGGTAAATCGAGGAAAATGAATGTGTCGAATACAGTGCGCATCGAGCCGCTAAACAAAGACAATTACGACACATGGCGGATACAGGCGGAGGCGTTATTGTTTAAAAATGATAAATGGGGCTACGTTATTGGCGAAATACCAAAACCAGCCGAGGGGGCAGACGCCATAAAAGCATGGGAAGTGGCTGATAGAAGGGCGAAGTCTGATTTGATTTTGTCCATCAGCCCGTCGGAATTATCTCAAGTAAAGTCCGTTAATACTTCCAATGAATTGTGGCTCAAATTGGAATCGATATATCAATCGAAAGGGCCCGCATTGTTGCATAGAATGAAAGAGGGAGAAGATGTGCGCTCCCATTTAAGACAATTTTTTGATGCAATTGATCAACTGCAGGCGATGGACATTGAAATTAACAATGATTTATTGGCATTTATGATGTTGTACAGTTTACCAGATAATTTTGAAAATTTCAGGTGCGCTATTGTATCTCAAGACAAGTTTCCTTCCCCTGAATCTTTAAAACTTAAAATAATTGACGAATATGAGGTTCGCAAGCAGAGGGGAACTGACACTGTACAAAATGCCATGATTGTTAAAAGGAAATTCAATAAGAATTTCAAGCCAAAGTATCAAGAGGACGATCAGAGAACGAATCAAAGGACCGAATCGAAAGGAAATTTCACGATGAGATGTCACCACTGCAATATAATTGGTCATAAAGCAATTAAATGTTTCCAAAGGATCAGGGAATCTAAAGAAAGGGCAGGTAATGTAGAAAGAGAATGTCTGCTTTCAGTCGCCACCAAAAAGGAATGCACAGCACTTACGACCATGGGCAAATCTACGTCAAGTGAATGGTGCTTGGACAGCGGATGCACGTCTCACATGTGCAACAATGAAGAGAAATTTGCACAATTAGGAGATTCGGAATTTGAAAAATTGAACTTGGCAAGCAGTACAACCACAAACGTAGAAGCGAAAGGCACTGTCCAAATAATGACTAATAATGGCATCAAACGTAAGGCCATCGATTTGATGAATACTTTATATGTGCCTGATCTGCGAACCAATTTATTATCTGTCGCCAAAATTACGGATAAAGGACATAAGGTAATATTTGACAAGGCAAAAGCTACAGTTATGGATTCGAATGGTAATTATCTTATACATGCAAATCGAGTGAATGATTTGTATTACGTCAAAGAACAAGATCAACATGCCTACAATGCAAATGTTGAGGTTTCCGAGCTGGTGAAGTGGCATATGAGGTACGGTCATCTAAATGAAAAGGATTTAAAAGAAATTATGAAAAAGCAAATCGTACACGGCATGCAATTCAATGAAAGGGAAGTATTGCCAACATGTAAAATTTGTACGAAGGGAAAGATGACACGTGCTCCTTTTCCCAAGAGATCTGAGCGAAGTTCCAACTTATTGGAAATTGTCCACACGGATGTCTGTGGACCAATGAGAACTCAATCTCATGGTGGAGCCCGATATTTCATAATTTTTATAGATGACTGTTCCAGATGGTGTGCAATACGTTTTTTGAAGAAGAAGAGCGATGCCCTAGATGAATTTAAGAAATACAAGCACCTTGTGGAAACTCAAATTGGAGCAAAAATTAAGAGTCTTCAGTTCGAAAATGGGACTGAATATTGCAATAGGGAGTTTGACCAATACTTGACTGACAATGGAATTAGAAGGAGATTAACCAACGTTCACACTCCTGGACAAAATGGAGTAGCGGAAAGACGTAACAGGACTCTCGTCGAGATGGCAAGATGTTTGTTACTACAATCAAATTTGTCTCCCGCATTTTGGGCTGAGGCTGTAAATACAGCGAATCACGTAAGGAATAGATGCCCATCAAGGATTTTAGATGGTGATACACCATTTTCCAAATGGACGGGAAGACGTCCCATTGTCTCGTATTTTAGAACATTTGGCTCAAGAGTATTAGTATTAAATCGTCAACCTAACAAAGGGAAATTCGAGCCTCGTTCGCAGGAAGGAATTTTTATGGGTTATTCATCCGAAACAAAAGGATACAGAGTATGGATACCTGAGAAAAGGAAAATAAAAGTGACACGCGAGGTGAAATTCTTAAATGAATTTACACACAATATTAATTACGAAAATTTCTTTCATGATTTTAAGGGGCTAGATTCACCTGCATCCGAGGAAGAAGAGAAAATTAAAACAGTCGACATTGAAATAAAGCCGATCGAACATCAAAGGGAGGATGTTCATGAGTCAACGGATGAGAGTGAAGTCGAGGATCCCCAAGCCAATGACGACGATGCAACAGGAGCTCCAAATGTAGTCCGTCATGGAGTTGGTAGACCACGTATTATTAGAAATGGTAGAGTGGGAAGACCAAGGAAGGTATATGCACAACCGAGTAATCAGGTACGTCCAAGCAATGATGATTCGGATGACGAGATTTTAGATGCTGTAGCTAATATGGCTGAAGTGCCAATAAAATCAGCTTTAACTGGAGTCGACGAAATGGCATGGAGAAAAGCAATAAATGAAGAATTCATTGCCATGATCAAGAACGATACATGGAAAATAGTAGATGAACCTGCTGACAAAAACATTGTCGATTGTCGAATCGTACTTAGAAACAAATTGAAGCCAAATGGAGAAATCGACAGAAGAAAAGCAAGATTGGTAGTAAAGGGATTCTGACAACGTTTTGGGGAAGATTTTGAGGAGACATTCGCACCAGTGGCCAGATTGAGTTCAATACGTATGCTCATGGCATTATCTGTTAAACATAATTAACTTCCCGATTTTATAGGGAAGTTATTGTAATGACCTCGAAAATCGAAAATCGATTTTTTAGCAGATCTACACGTTTCAAGGTCATTGCAGTCATTTTAGACTATTTTCAGCAAAATGTTCGTATGTGTGTGTGTGCGCGCGCGCGCGCGCGTATGGCCGTTTCTATGTAATCAAATTTTTCGTTAACGTTTTCAGAAAAAGTAACAACGCGATCAGGATGATGAATGATGCAGTCGATGTGTCCCGCTGTAACTTAGAGCTGATTAGATTTTGGTCCATTTTGGTCAAGTAGTTTTTTAGTTTTTTTAGTTTTTTTCGAAAGAAGTTTATTCAACAATGCAATTTATATGAGAGAACGGAAAGTTTCCATCGAAGAAACAAACGTAATTACACAAAAAATTTTTTTCCAATTTTTTTTTAAATTAAAAAAAAAATTTTTTTTTTTAATTTTTTTGGTGCCTTACGACGAATTTTACGCTTACAATAATCGAAAATTATCCCAATGCAAGAGTGAGTTAATCATCTCTACTGCCGAGAATACATTTTCGAAGAATATCGATGAAAGTACAAAAAAATTTATATTACAATCTTTAAAAACACAATCAGTTCAAAATGAATTATTAACTCAGATTAAATTGAAAATTAATATAAACTATATGATAATTATTAATAACATTGATGTTGAAAACGGATTGGTTAATAGAGCACACATGCGGAATATTAAAATTTATTACTGTATCGGAAACGATCGACGACCGAACGATACGTGATGGAGGAGGCGCCGGAATCGCACAGCGCTGTGCGCGAAGTTAAACTTTAGAAATAAAGAACGATAACAATGAGTAGAAGTGGACTGTATTCTGAATTGTGTTCCTTGTACAAGCGTAATGAGCGTAAAGAGCCGACAAGACTCGCGGAGACTTCGTAAACCGAGCTGGATTCACGTCATCGGGATCGCGGATTGGTCCTTAAGGATCATCCGATAATTGGCGATCGGTGATTGGGACACGATCGATAGACCCTAAAGGGGGAAACGGGGTAACGCGGATTCTTACCACGGTTCGCTATGAGAGCGGTCGGCGGCTGACGTCACGACGAAGAGAGAGAGCGGCGCGTGACGAGGATACAACCTCGAACGTTCACGCGATCGCGAACATACCGCCCGCCTTGAAACGTTGCTTTCAAAGAGAGCGACGAGTTAACGCCGCCGCATCGCATACAGAATTTTGTTGTTTGACGCAAAACGAACACTCACGACGCAAACATGAATAGCACTCTTCTCTGGAACCGAAGGTTCGCTGTCGAACATCTATTCCCCGTCTAACGCCTTTTCCAAGACCGCGTTCGGCTAACAAAGAGTGTTCGCATTCAGCTAGAGCGGTATACAAACTAGCTTATAGTAGTTCGTGCTCCTAATTAATGCGTAATCGTCTATAGTGTCTCGAGAACGTGTACAGTCGTTACAGAGGAATCATTATCGTTTGGTTTTTAGTGGTGGCGTCGCGCAGCCACGCAAGTTTCATTTTCGGCGCACGCGAACTCAAAGCTAACGCAGAACTCAACTAACGAGTCGAGATAATACAATTTTATCTACAGGAGTGACTGTACAAAGTTAGGTAGAAGCGGAAACAATTGGCAGCGGGCACAGCTTCACAATCGGACGGGTCAGTTCGGTTGAAGAGGTCTTGACGGTGACCACGCGAACCCGACCGTCTGCCCCTGGATGCACGGTTTTCACGCGACCGAGTTCCCATTTGCACGGGGGAAGCGCGGAGTTCCGGATTAAGACGAGCTGACCGGGTTCGATTGATGGCTGCTCCTGTCGCCACTTGCTTCGCTGCTGGAGGGTGTTTAAATAGTCGTTCACCCAGCGCTTCCAGAAATGTTCCGTCACAGATCTGACGAGCTGCCAACGCGTGAGGCGATTCTCGGACAGTTCGAGGACGGACGGTTGTGGGGGTGCCGTGAGCGGGGAGCCTATTATGAAGTGTCCAGGCGTGAGGACATCAAAATCGTCCACGGAGTCTCGCAATGGAGCTAGAGGTCGCGAATTTAGGCAGCATTCAATGGAGCATAGCAAAGTGCTAAACTCCTCGAACGTAAAGGTTCGAGCACCGACAACCCGCCTCAGATGGTGTTTGAGGCTCTTCACTCCGGCTTCCCACAAACCTCCGAAATGCGGTGCGGAGGGGGGAATAAAATGCCAAACGATACAGTCGCTGGCGGTTTTATTTAGAAAGTCCGGATTCCGTAGGGTCGCTCGGTACATTCGACATAATTCACGGTCCGCGCCGACGAATGTGGTCCCGTTATCGGAATACATGGCGCAAGGTATTCCACGTCGAGAACAAAATCGATCAAATGCGCGAATGAAAGCTGGGGTGGAATAGTCGGATACTAGTTCGAGGTGAATTGCCTTCGTGGCTAGGCACACGAACAGAGACACATACGCTTTGCGCGACGTAATACCGCGCCCGGACGACGCGCGGATTTGAAACGGACCAGCATAATCCACTCCACAGTGAGAAAAACATCTGGACGAAGGGGAGACGCGTGGAGTCGGAAGTTGGCCCATCAACTGAGCTGGGACAGCGGCCCGTTCGCGAACACACACTACGCAAGCATGAATTGTGCTCTTGACCAAACTGCGAGCACGGAGTATCCAGAAGGTTTGCCGCAGCGTATGTAGGGTCAATTGAAGGCCTGCGTGCAGGGCGCGTAGATGAGCATGCTCGATGATTTGCTTGACCAATGGGTGTGACGCGAGTATGATTGGGTGTTTGACACTGAATGCCACCGGAGCGTGTCGTAGACGTCCACCGACTCGAAGAATTCCGTCGTCATCGACGAACGGATCGAGAGCTAACAGCGAACTTTTTGGGGAGAGACTGCGGCGCTGACGGAGCGCATCGACTTCGGAAGGGAAACAATCGCGTTGAATGCAATTGATCCAGAAGATTCGCGCGGCGGCACAGTTCTCGGCCGACAGAGTTCGGCCTGGCGTCGAGGGAGCGAGAGAACGCGAGCGGCGTGGGCGACAAGCGCGCAAGAATTTAAATAGATATCCCGTAACGCGAAGAAGTTTCGGCCACGACGAATATCTGGACGACAAGTCCCAAGGTTCGGAAGTGACTGTAGCCACGGACACCGCAGCCTTTTCCTCCCTACAGACCAAGTCGATCGGCGTAACTGACGTGGGTTCGGAAGGCCATTGTTCCTCGGATGAGCCTAGCCAGTAAGGTCCTGACCACCACAGAGAATGCGCTGCGAGCTCGCCTCCTAGTATGCCGCGTGACGCACAATCGGCCGGATTGTCTTCCGAGGGCACGTAGCGCCAAACGACGTCGGGAGCGCGAATTTGAATTTCGTGCACACGGTGGGCCACGAACGTTTTCCAACGTGACGGACTGTCGCGCAGCCATGCAAGCACGATAGTGGAGTCACCCCAGCAAAAACATGAGTGAGGGCGACCGTTTAGGGAATTCCGAACGAATTCGAGAAGGCGCGCGAGGAGCAGAGCAGCGGACAATTCTAAGCGCGGTATCGTTAGGGGGGATATGGGAGCTACCTTAGACTTGCTCGCCAAGAGAGACACGTTGACCACACCGGATTTGGAGGTGGTCTTCAAATAAACGACTGCAGCGTATGCGTGGGACGAAGCATCGCAGAAACCGTGCAGTTCGACCGGACCTGAACTGGAGTCGAGGCCGGTCCAGCGAGGCAGCGATAATGCTTTCAGCGATTCTAATCCGGTGTAAACGGAATTCCACCGTACTCGAATTTCATTTTGTAGAGCCTCATCCCAGGAGACGCGCAGACGCCAGAGATCCTGGAGGAGGATTTTGGCTGTGATTGTAACGGGGGTCACCCAGCCCAACGGATCATAAATTTTCGAAATCGCCGATAAAATCGCTCGCTTTGTTTCGGGAACGGTCGTCGGGATATTTAATTGAATTTGGAACGCGTCGTCCAACGGGTTCCACCCGATCCCGAGCACCTTGACGTGGTCATCGACGGCCAATGACCTGGTGCAGGCCAATCCATGGTCGGACGGATCTATGTCGCTAAGAAGTTCCGTGCAGTTACTCGACCACTTTCGAAGCTCGAACTTTCCGCGGCGAAGTAGCCCTACGACTTGATCGCGGCGCGCGCGGACAAGTTCGACAGAATCGCCACCAAAGAGGACATCGTCGACGTAAATCTGATCGCGTAGAATGGGCACCGCAAGAGGGAAATTTGCCCCCTCGAGTTCACGGAGGCGCTGAATGACTCGAAGCGCAATGAACGGAGCGCACGTCATGCCGTATGTGACCGTGAGCAGGACGTGGTCGATAGGGGATTTTGTAATGGTATCTAGCCAAAGAATGCGTTGAAAATTGACGTCGCGAGGATCGACCAAAATCTGTCGATACATTTTTGCGACGTCAGCACTGTAAACGTACCGGTGATGACGCCATTTCAGAATTACAGACGGCAGGTCTGTCTGTAATTTTGGGCCTGCTAGGAGCAGGTCATTGAGCGAGTGACCGTTAGAGGTCAAGCTTGATGCATTAAAGACTACGCGCAAATGTGACGTTGCGCTCCCGGGCCGAAATACAGGATGGTGGGGAATGTAGACAGCCTGTGTGGCCGGGGGGAGTTCCGCGGTCACGCGTCGCATGTGGCCGAGGGCTTCGTATTCGCGCATAAAATCGCAGTATTCTCGTTCGAGTTCGGTATCTTTGCGGAATTTGTTGGTCAATGCGAATAGTATGCGTCCTGCCGAGTGCCGAGAGTGACCTATTTCAAGCGGAGGATCGCGAGTGAACGGGAGACGAACTACGAACCGTCCGTCTGGATTGCGCGAGTGAGTGGTCATAAAATGTTCTTCGCATTGTCGTTCTGTTGAAGACAGCGGAGAGCACCGAGGGAGTTCTTCCACCTCCCAGAACCGACGCAGCTCCGACTCCAAAGAGGAAGAGCAGTGGTGCGAGAATGCGATCGAAGAGGACCGATTCTTCTTGCACGATGAAACTTCTACACACGAAAAGGAAGAGTTCGTGGTGGAGGAACCGTCGCGATCGACGGAAGAAGATGGAATGGGCCCCGAGATAAACCACCCGAAAATTGAATTCTGGGCTATCGGTTGTCCCTGACGTCCTTTACGAATCCCGTCTAGGATTACATCGCCATATAGATCTGCTCCGAGGATCATTTGAATGGACTCGGAATTTGTGGGCACCGGGTCTGCCCACTGAAGATCTTTCAAATGTTGGAATGAAGACGGATCTGCAGTGCATTGTGCGTTATAAGCTGTTAACGTTGGCATAACCAACGCAGTTGTGACCAGCGACGGAGTAGTCGAGTGGACTGGACTCACGTGAATTTCGACAGACGATCGCACAGTTTCCACGTGGGCTCCGCCGACCGCGGAAATCGTAACATTTCTACGGGTCTTTTTTGCACGAAGCAATTGAGCTAAATTTTCCGTGACAAGTGTGACTTCGGAGCCCTGATCAAGGAGAGCTCTTACTATCGTGGTACGGCCTGACGAAGCACGTATCTTGAGCCTCGCTGTCGCCAAGAGTACGAGTGAGGAGGGACGACGGGGAGTCATCGCAGACAACGATACAACGGTAGAGCAGCCCGGTAATGGAGGTGAAGAGCGGGGCGCGGACGGATCGACTAGGTTCGCGCGACTTTTCGACGCGTCGTGAAGAGAGGAATGGTGAGTTTGTTGACAAACGCGACATTTGAATTTGCTCGAACAATCGGACACCGCGTGTCGTTCGCTTAGGCAATTATAACATCGCGAGAGCCGGTTTACAATTTCGCGTCGCTTTTCCGGAGATTCGGCTAGGTATTGCGGACATGAACTCAGAAAGTGTCGTGAATGACAGAGTGGGCAAGACGATTGCGAAAACGGAGTATTCGTCTTTCCCGTATTATCTGATCTCCGCCGCAATTCTGAGGAAGCGCTCGGACACTCGGACGATTGCGAGGTCGTGACGGCGTGTACGCGAGGGCATGACGTCGTCTTCGACGTCACAGAATCGCAGGGTTCGACGGACATTTCATCGAGCGCACGCGCACGAGCGAATAGGAAAGTCGTTAATTCGGTAAATGATTTTGGCGTGTCGGACTGAGATGAAGCGATGCACCATGCTTTCGACGTAACTGGATCAAGTTTTCGCGATACTAAAAGAACTAACATATCCGTCCACAATTCTTCTGGAGAGCGATCCAGTTTCGACAGTGATGTGTTCGCTACGTTCGCTCGATCAATCAAAGAGTGCAGATCGACTGCAGATTCGCGCTCAACCGCTGGTAAATCGATCAGATTCGACAAATGCATTTTAATCAGTCGACGTTTGCTCTCGAATCGCGTAGTCAGAGTGCGCCACGCTGTCGAAAAGTTGTCGGCGGTTATCGGAATGTTTCCGAGGGCTTCGAGCGCGGGCCCTGTAAGCGACGACACTAAATAATGCATGCGCATGAAATCCGTTAATTCGCGATTTGACATGATAAGCGACTTGAACCGATCTCGAAATGACTCCCATTCGTTTGGGTCGCCGCTAAACGGAGCTAACGGTACGCGAGGAAGATGCGCAAGCGCGACGGAAGGCTTGAGTAGACTCGTGGAGGAGTTGTCCGGAGAATGCAATGTTGGACTCACGTGTGACCCCAGGTTATCGAGGGCGTCCAGTAGAACATCCCTGGAGCTGATGTAAGTATCCTCAGTTGTCTGGAAGTGGTCGTCCGCGAAATAAGATACAGTCGGGTGGTCTTCCTCAGGTACATTGGTGAGCAGCTGCACGTGGCCATCACTGAACGCAGTCCAAGCGTTTTCGAGAGAAGAGAGTCGCGCTTGAACTTTGCTGATTGTGAGGTTGGCTTTCCCGATCTTTCGAAAATTCTCAACCGTCCGCAGGATCGTCCGTTGCAGCATGGCTTGCCGGTGGAAGTCCGCCATCTTGAGAGAGCACGTGTGAACTCCGAAATTTGCCGTTTACTCTAACTTCGAATCCGGCTCGAAGGACCACTTTTATGTATCGGAAACGATCGACGACCGAACGATACGTGATGGAGGAGGCGCCGGAATCGCACAGCGCTGTGCGCGAAGTTAAACTTTAGAAATAAAGAACGATAACAATGAGTAGAAGTGGACTGTATTCTGAATTGTGTTCCTTGTACAAGCGTAATGAGCGTAAAGAGCCGACAAGACTCGCGGAGACTTCGTAAACCGAGCTGGATTCACGTCATCGGGATCGCGGATTGGTCCTTAAGGATCATCCGATAATTGGCGATCGGTGATTGGGACACGATCGATAGACCCTAAAGGGGGAAACGGGGTAACGCGGATTCTTACCACGGTTCGCTATGAGAGCGGTCGGCGGCTGACGTCACGACGAAGAGAGAGAGCGGCGCGTGACGAGGATACAACCTCGAACGTTCACGCGATCGCGAACAATTACTTTTCAAGAAAATACTAAAATTCCGTCTATATTGTGGTTAGATTTTCAATTGCCCAGAGTAGGAGTGAAAGTAAGAACTCGTTATCGTAATTATATGAAAAAAGCAAATATTGATCAAAATTTAACACCAATAATAAAAATATCGAATCAAGTAAATATGTCGAGTGAGGAAAAATATCAAATCACACGTAGTCAATTTCCAGTGGTTCCTGCTGAAGCGATTACGATTCATAAAAGACAGGGACGAACATACGAGAAAGTATGTTTGGATTTTAAAAAATCAGAAAGGCAAACTTTACAAATGTTGTATGTAGCACTGAGCAGAGTTTCAAAATTGAGCGCGGTTTATATATTTTGGGACAATTTAAATTAACAGTATCGAAGAAAACCAAGATCAATACTGCAAACCCGGATAATGAGGAGTTGTATCGTTTGCGAAAAACTAATTACATAATTTTTCGATCGGAGTCCCAACACCCGGGTGTTGGACGGACTTGGGTAGAGTACGGAGGCTATATTTTTATGACTGCGTCTACCGCGCCGAGACTTCAAACGACGAGCCGAACATAGAGAAGGGCAGAATGAAATAGGATCGCGTGTCGCCGTCGCCGGCACAGTTTAAAGGCCCGTGCCTCATCACAATGAAACACCAAGACCTCAGCTTTCTTATTTTCTATGATATCATTATGGAACTTTCACCAACATGTTCGTGGCATTTCTCTGATTAAAATGATACCAAACACGATATAATTTGGCCAATATTTAGTGGTTTAATCGACGATGAAAGTTTCGAACGCAACGAAGAAGAGCGTATTGGAAAGAAAGAGACGCGAACAGTAGCCGCCGCCGGTTCGCATCTCTTTCTTTCCAATACGCTCTTTTTCGTTGCGTTCGAAACTTTCATCGTCGATTAAACCACTAAATAACGTTGAAATTATATCGTGTTTGGTATCATTTTAATCAGAGAAACGCCAGGAATAAGCTAGTAAAAGTCCCATAAACCGATCATTAAAATTAAGAAGTTTGAGAACTCGATTCAATCGAGTCAATGTGTGGTGTTCACACCGATATACCCGAGCCGAGATCAATCATCGCCGCTCTACGGCGCGGAGCAGCGTTGGCCGGCAGTGGAGTGAGTAGGCACTGGACTCCGATCGGAGACACCCCCCAGGACTCCGATCGAGGAATTACATGGTGTTTTAGCAGTATTTAAATTGAAATATCTCCAGAACCACTAACTTTTCGACAGGCATAGGTTAGTACTTTTTTATAACGATATAAATCTTCAAAAGTGTGCGGGTTATTCATGTGAATTATATATATCATATAATTTGATTGTATCCAGAATTAATATTTATACATATATAATGAATTCATGTCATGTTGAAATATAATTATTTTGGATGACGCTAGCGCGTTGGACATTCGGACATCGCGTGCTGTGATGTTTATATTTCGCATCTGTGCCGCTGGAATGCGGCTAACGCTGTTGTAAACACGGTTGTCGTATCGAACAAAATAAATGGAACGAAGTATGAATTATTGTCGTCAGTGTGGAATTCACGAAATATGTGTGCTTATAACATCAGTTTGATTGTGCTTCTCGAGCAGGAAGGTTCATAGGTAAGTCTCCATAGGTATACTAAACTGAATTTTCTAACTTCTTTATTTTTCATAATTTTTTTATGGTACTTTGGAAAACGTATTCGTGGCATATTTCTAATGCAAAAAAATGAAACCAAATATGATATAATGCCGACGATATTTATTTGTGTAGTGGACAACTAAAGTTTCGCACGCGTATAAACCTGTATATGATCTGAATTATATCGTGTTTGGTATCATTTTAATCAGAAAAAAATGACACAAATCTATTAAAATAAGTTCTATACTAAAGAAATAAGTAATAATAAAAAAGTTATTCGTTGATATTGCATTGTGAGGACCAGGCTTGCCATATTCCGCGCGTGCCAGGCCCCTTACCGCTGCGCCCCTCGCCGCTGTACTAAGCTGAGCCCGCCCCACTCTTCCCACTACACTGACGCGTACCGCGTGGAGCAAGCTAAGTTAGCGGTACGCGTCAGTGTTAGTGGGAAGAGTGGGGCGGGCTCAGCATAGTACCGTGGCGAGGGGCGCAGCGGTAAGGGGCCTGGCACGTGCGGAATATGGCAAGCCAGGTGAGGACGCGCGAGCCGTTGAACTGAGCCGCCGACTGCGACTCTCGGCGTCTCTTTCTTTCCCATGCGCTATCCTTCCTTGCGCTCGAAACTTTAATTGTCCATTACACAAGTAAACTAGAGGGGTGTTGTTGCTCGCTCGCTTCGCGAGCTTCGCAAGTAGGGTTGTCGTAGCTCGCTCGCTTTGCGAGTTTGCGAGAGGGTTAGTGGTATGGATGTTATTTGGTGTGTGACTCTCCAAGAGTCACACAAAGAACTTCCCGATTAGTTAGTTGTAGTATATTATTATCATTATTAAGTGTACATTTTAAGAAGATTATACGTTTTCAGGGAAATTCAATAGTTTTCTACTTATCAAAATGTTTGCTATATGGCGTCGCATTAAACCAACATCGTAGGCTCGTTGCTCGCTTGGTTCCTTGTTATAGCATACTAATGTTGCAAAATAAATTGTCTTAATTAGTTTTTCGCAAACGACACAACTCATCATTATCCGGGTTTGCAGTATTGATCTTGGTTTTCTTCGATGCTGTTAATTTAAATTGTCCCAAAATATATAAACCGCGCTCAATTTTGAAATTCTGCTCAGTCCTACATACAACATTTGTAAAGTTCGCCTTTCTGATTTTTTAAAATCCAAACATACTTTCTCGTATGTTTGTCCCTGACTTTTATGAATCGTAATCGCTTCAGCAGGAACCACTGGAAATTGACTACGTGTGATTTGATATTTTTCCTCACTTGACATATTTACTTGATTCGATATTTCTATTATTGGTGTTAAATTTTGATGAATATTTGCATTTTTCATATAATCACGATAACGAGTTCTTACTTTCACTCCTACTCTGGCCAATTGAAAATCTAACCACAATATAGACGAAATTTTAGTATTTTCTTGAAAAGTAATAAATTTTAATATTCCGCATGTGTGTGCTCCATTAACCAATCCGTTTCCAACATCAATGTTATTAATAATTATCATATAGTTTATATTAATTTTCAATTTAATCTCAGTTAATAATTCGTTTTGAACTGATTGTTTTTTTAAAGATTGTAATATACATTTATTTTTGTACCTTCATCGATATTCTTTGAAACTGTATTCTCGGGAGTAGAGATGATTAACTCACTCTTGCATTGGGATAATGTTCGAATATTGTAAGCGGAAACATCATCATAAGGTACAAAAAAAAATTTTTTTAAATTTTTTTTTAAATTTTTAAAAAAATTGAAAAGAAATTTTTTGTGTAATTACGTTTGTTTCTTCGGTGGAAACTTTCCGTTCTCTCGTATAAATTGCATTGTTGAATGAACTTCTTTCGAAAAAAACTAAAAAAACTAAAAAACTACTTGACCAAAATGGACCAAAATCTAATCAGCTCTATGTTACAGCGGGGCACATCGATTGCATCATTCATCGTCCTGATCGCGTTGTTACTTTTTCTGAAAACGTTAACGAAAAATTTGATTACATAGAAACGGCCATACGCACACACACACACACACACACACACACACACACACACACACACACACATACGAACATTTTGCTGAAAATAGTCTAAAATGACTGCAATGACCATGAAACGTGAAGATCTGCTAAAAAATCGATTTTCGATTTTCGGGGTCATTGCAATAACTTCCCTATAAAATCGGGAAGTTAAAAATATCATCGGAATTATATCATATTTGGTATCATTTTGCATTATAAAAATGCCACGAATATGTTGGTGAAAGTTCCGTAGAAAAATAATAAAAAGTAAAGAAGTTATTTTCTTTTATATTCCAATAGGGTGAATTTATATATTCTTTTTTTTATTCAATATATTTTATAAATTGTCGTTATTTATACACATGTCTATTTTTCCAGATTGAAAATACCAATTTAAAAAAAATTATGGAACCTGCTCAAAATAAAGAGGTATCGAGTAAGTATATAATATTAACACTCATCATATTTCCTGTAAATAATTTTTTTTTTATTCATCAATGATGTTTGATACTTTTCTTTATTCCAGACTTATTAAAAAAAATGGAGGTAATGATAATGGGGACGCCTCCCTCGCCGAGCACCTCATCATGTTTTGAGCCACCACCACCACCACTTTCTTCGCAGCCACCACCACCACCTCCTACGATGCCAGCATCTCCTCCACTGCCAAATCTGGATGATGATGGAGAAATGGAGGTTGAGGAGCCAAATGTGGAGGTGCCCGTTACACTAATGCAACGCCTCCTCCAAGCATTGGAAGTACGGAATAAAAGTAAGTTTTGCTACAAGTAAAAAAAAATACCAAAAAAATGTTATATATAGTTTGTTTTTATTACAACTGATTAATTGTCGTCAGTTATCGTGCGAAGTATTGTGTGAGATAGATATCAAAATGCCAAAAGTATTTTCAAATGAAGAATATTCCAATATTACGTTTGTGTATGGTTTATCTGGAGGATTTTATCAATGCAGAAGGTGGTCATCTTGAAATGGTACTGTAAATCAGCTGTTGCGCGCCTATTCAGACTACATTCATTATTTGCCTATAATATTGTAATAAAGCGTTTATAAAAGAAACTTGATATAACATTTTTTTCGCATCTTCACTTGTAGATCATGATCCTACAATCTTGCCCGAAAAGTAGGAAACACCCTGTACATGTGTCATATTTTCATATTTTCTAAAAAATGGGTCCGAGATAAGAATTTGATGAAAATAATAAATTTATGGGCATAACTAATGTCGTTTTCTTTTTCAGAACGTGGCACCAATGCAGGTTTATCGCGGGAGCGTTGGCGGCACGACATTAATAGACGAAGGGGTAGAGGACGAGGTCGTGGGGGAAGAGAGAGAGGCCGTGGTCGTGGTCGTGGAGGAAATGGAGGGGGGTCCAAGGTCAATGTAGTACAGCATTTCCACTATGGATGATGTGATATGCTGTTTCACATATGACTGATTCACATTGTTTTTGGAAATTAATAAAAAATTTGAATTATTATTATTATTAACTTCCCGATTATTTCTCATTCTCATTCTCATTCTCATTCTCATCTTCTTCCTCGTCCTCGTCCTCATCCCCATCCTCATCCTCATCCTCATTCTCATTCTCATTATTATTATTATTATTTATAGGTTTATGAACTTATTCATAATTACAACTATTATTACTAGAATTACAACAATTCATGTTACAATCATATTATATGTTTATATCTAATATATAAAAATGGATGCTTGTATATATATGATTAATATACTTCGAAACTGTTTGACCGATCAACATGACACTTGGCACATATATGTCTTTTTTCTTGGAGAAGGTTTTTACGCTATTCAATTTGTTGTAACTCGCCGCGGTAGATGGCGCTGCAACCGTTAACAAATATCGTTTCCATACGAATTGTGTTAATTGCTGGACGTGGATATGAATATATTATTCTTTTGTTTTTAAATGATTAAATATTCCATTCTTCTTTAGTTTATAGGCAAGTATATAAAAATGGATGTTTGTATATATTTAATAAAATCGTGTCTGTCTGTATGTTTGTAACGGCGTCACTTGAGAACGGCTCAACGTAGAAACCTGGGGCTTGAACCATTATGAGGAACAAACCGCATTCAAAAAAGTCTATTGGTTCAAAAGTTGTGACGTCATTAGTGAAAAAAGTCAACTTTTTCGCTCTCTTTTGGGCACGTTTCTGCTTATACCTTTTGATCAAATGGACTTTTTCGAGTGCGGTTTGCTCTAATATCTTCCCGAAGAAACGCCGCGTCTAACGGTTCAACCCGCAGCTTTCTACGTAGGTGAGTGCGAGAGAGAGAGAGAGAGAGGGAGAGAGAGAGATACACAGAGACAGTCATAGAGAGCGAGACGGAGACAGAGACAGACAGATAGATAGAGGGAGAGAGGGGAGGGAGGGTGAGAGAGAGAGTTGAAACAGAGTGGAAGGGGGGGAGAGAGACAGAGAGAGGGGAGATCAAGAAGAGCGAGTGAGAGAGAGAACTACAAAGCAACGCGAAAATCGAAATGGAATTGAACGAAATAGATTATCACAAACACGTTCAATACGTATATGCTTTTAAAAAATACTGTGCCATAGCAACGCGTGGCGGGGGAAAGCTAGTATAATATATATGTGTGTCACGCGCTCGTTTATGGTAGCAGTACTTCTTTCCTTGCCCCTGAACGTCTCACCTTCGTCTCACCTACTGTACCTGGTACATTCTAACCAATTAAAGAAAACAAACAACGAAATATATTTGAGTGTGGATGTGGATGAGTGACGAATTCACTGTAAATATTTTCATTATCAGTTCTACTGTGACACTCATGGTGATCACTTCGTATAGGGTGAATATAACTTACGAGTTTCTTTTCATATTGAAACAGGTAAGAATTTTGTCTGTTTATATACAAATTATTTTTAACTTCCCGATTCATAGGAAAGTTACTGTAATTTAATTTTTTTTTTGTTAAACATTACTCCTTATTACTTTTTGTATATATATACAGGGTGTCCCAAAACCCCTTCGACTCCGGGAAATGGGAGGTTCCTTAGGTCATTTGAAGCAACATTTTCCTTTGCACCAATGTCAGCCGGGGCTTTGTTTAGGAGTTATTAACGAAAAACACGGACCAATCAGAGCGCGACTTAGACGCGCGATGGCACGTTCAGCCAGGCGCTCCGGGAGACGAGCGTGGTGTAACGCCGCGATGCCGCAACGAACAAGAGTTTCTCGAGATTATGTGAATCTTCCTCGATTTGGATGAGCTTTGGATATGTTGTCAAGACCATGATTCTGAACAACATTTCCGTTTACAGTTTTTGTCAGCCGGCTTTAGTTTACGCGATAAATGTAAAAACTTGTAATTGTAAATCGATCGATTGTACTATCTTCTACCCGATTTGGATGAGCTTCGGATATGTTGTCAAGACCATGATTCTGAACAACATTTCCCTTTACAGTTTTTGTCGGCCGGCTTTAGTTTACGCGATAAATGCAAAAACTTGTAATTGTAAATCGATCGATTGTACTATCTTCTACCCGATTTGGATGAGCTTTGGATATGTTGTCAAGACCATGATTCTGAACAACATTTCCTTTAGACTTTTTGACGGTCGCGGAAGAACTTTACTTGTCAATTCATATGGGTGGATCTTTTTACCCGACTTACGGCAACGTTACCTGAACGAGAGAAGAAGCAGAAACTGATTGTATTGAAAACTCACTTATTCAGCCGTAAATCCATTTGCTGCTTCGAAATGTGTGTCACTGGGTCACTCGGTGACGAACTGTACAGATGTCTTCAGGTATACGACAGTACCGAAAGCTAAGGGACGTACGGCCAGGTCGACGAACTGCACAGCCGGTGGTAGAAGGCCTAAGGGATGCGCGGTCAAGTCGACGATCCAGAATTTCACTTTCACTTTCGATTCGATAAATAATTCGTATGTTTATTTCACACAGATGCCTTGAAATTTTTCCACACTCACAATCACTGTTCGCATTTGTCAACACATAGTTATGCACTAATAATAATTGCCATATCCCTTGTCCTGCTGCACAAATTACAACAATCAGGTAATGCAATCACTAGACTGCGGATTTCATGCATTTGTAGCAAACATGATTAGGTGCATTTTAAGACACTAGAGAGATTAAAATAATTTCAAAACACCAATGTATTATTTTCAACTTCTTAAAATGATCACAATCAAATATCTGTCTGGCTCCTGTCCCTTGTAATAGCGGCAGCCAACTTTCATTTTACATAAAGATCCGCAGTCTAGCGATTAGATTAAATAATCGTTTAATTAGTTTAAGCAATTATTATTAGTGCATAACTATGTGTTGACAAATGTGAACAGTGATTGTGAGTGTGGAAAAATTTCAAGGCATCTGTGTGAAATAAACATACGAATTATTTATCGATTCGAAAATGAAAGTGAAATTCTGGATCGTTGACTTGACCGCGCATCCTTTAGGCCTTCTACCACCGGCTGTGCACTTCGTCGACCCGGCCGTACGTCCCTTAGCTTTCGGTACTGTCGTATACCTGAAGACATCTGTGCAGTTCGTCACCGAGTGACCCAGCCACACACATTTCGAAGCAGCAAATGGATTTACGGCTGCATAAGTGAGTTTTTAATACAATCAGTTTCTGCTTCTTCCCTCGTTCGGGTAAAGTTGCCGTAAGTCGGGTAAAGAGATCCACCCATATGAATTGACAAGTAAAGTTGTTCCGACCGACAAAAACTGTAAAGGGTAATGTTGTTCAGAATCATGGTCTTGACAACATATCCAAAGCTCATCCAAATCGGGTAAAAGATAGTACATCGATCGATTTACAATTACAAGTTTTTACAATTATGTATGTCGTAAACTAAAGCCGGCCGACAAAAACTGTAAAGGGAAATGTTGTTCAGAATCATGGTCTTGACAACATATCCAAAGCTCATCCAAATCGGGGAGGATTCACATAATCTCGAGAAACTCTTGTTCGTTACGGCATCGCGGCGTTACACCACGCTCGTCTCCCGGCGCGCCGCGCTGAACGTGCCATCGCGCGTCTAGGTCGCGCTCAGATTGGTCCGTGTTTTTCGTTAATAACTCCTAAACAAAGCCCCGGCTGACATTGGTGCAAAGGAAAATGTTGCTTCAAATGACCTAAGGAACCTCCCATTTCCCGGAGTCGAAGGGGTTTTGGGACACCCTGTATATATATATATATATATATATATATATATATATATATATATATATATATATATATATACAGGGTGTCCCAAAATTCGTGAAAATCCCGAAAGGGGTTGGTTCCTGAGACCATTTCAAGCGACATTTTCCTTTGCAAAAATGTTATCCGCGGCTTTGTTTAGGAGTTATTAACGAAAAACACGGACCAATCACAGCGCGACCTAGACGCGAGTTGCCACAGTCGGCCAATAGACATTTGGCGCGCCGAGCCGATTGTGGCAACTCGCGTCTATGTCGCGCTCTGATTGGTCCGCGTTTTTCGTTAATAACTCCTAAACAAAGCCGCGGATAACATTTTTGCAAAGGAAAATGTCGCTTGAAATGGTCTCAGGAACCACCCCCTTTCGGGATTTTCACGAATTTTGGGACACCCTGTATATATGCAGGGTGTTTACCTACAGGTGGGAGAAAATTTAAGGGGTGGTTCTCGATGATAATATAAGACGAAAATGAAGAATAAAAAAATTGCGATTTCGGCTTCGTTATTTAGTTATTAACAATTAAAAATCCGCCTAAAATGCTGCAACACTTCTAACAAAAGTATACGTTGCGTACGTCAGACAGGCGCGCGACAGTCTCGTATCAAGTGACAAACGCATGCATACCTTGGTTCTCATTTGGGGCCCCAGCGAGGTGAAAATGTTTAAAAAATCGGTGGACGACATTGAACCTACCTACTCGTTAAAATCCACAAGGGCATTTCTAATATCCGCCCTATGGAATTATCGAGTAGAGGGGGTCAATGCCCTTTCACTTTTAAATTCTCCTCACAAATATCCACAAATCCTTATCCTGCACTATAATTGTTCATAACACCGTACTTAGTATACTGGAATAAACGCTGTAGCACTATTTACAATATCATACACATGCACTACGAGTTTACAGAGAGTACAACTTGAGTACAACTTGAGGTCGTGTGATCTCTGCGAACGGAAATCTTCGACGCGTGCGAGAAGAATCGTCCGTGCAAGCTAGCATCTGTATGCACACTGATTCAAGACAGCTGATGAGGTCGATGCCAGATCGATAAAACAAATGAAGATCTACAGCAAACTACCGCCCAAACATCGCGCGTTGCTATACCAATACATTGTCTATCCTGTTTTCACGAATTTCGTGATTCTTTCTCATTCTGTCTGTGACCGCGAAATATCTCATGTGTGTGCATTGACCACATTAGCTGTCTCGAATCAGTGTGCATACGGATACTAGCTTGTATGGACGATTCTTCTCGCACGCGTCGAAGATTTCAGTTCGCAGAAATCGCATGATTCTGTAAACTCGTAGTGCGTGTGTATGATATTGTAAATATGTAGTGCTAGAGCGTTTATTCCAGTATATTAGGTACGGTGTTATGAACAATTATAGTGCAGGATAAGGTTTTGTGGATATGTGTGAGAAGAATTTAAAAGTGAAAGGGCATTGATCTCTTCTACTCGATAATTCCATAGGGCGGATATTAGAAATGCCCTTGTGGATTTTAACGAGTAGGTAGGTTCAATGTCGTCCACCGATTTTTTAAACATTTTCACCTCGCTGGGTCCCCAAATGAGAACCAAGGTATGCATGCGTTTGTCACTTGATACGAGACTGTCGCGCACCTGTCTGACGTACGCAACGTATACTTTTGTTAGAAGTGTTGCAGCATTTTAGGCGGATTTTTAATTGTTAATAACTAAATAACGAAGCCGAAATCGCAATTTTTTTATTCTTCATTTTCGTCTTATATTATCGTCGAGAACCACCCCTTAAATTTTCTCCCACCTGTAGGTAAACACCCTGTATATGTATATAAAATGACATAGGATTATATTATACAGGGTGTCCCAAATGTGGTGTACTTAATTGAAATGGGAGGTTCCTGAGACCATTCTAAGAGACATTTTCCTTTGCACCAATGTCAACTGCGGCTTTGTTTAGGAGTTATTAACGAAAAACACGGACCAATCAGAGCGCGCCCTAGATGCGCGATGGCACGTTCAGACCGGCGCGCCGGGAGACGAGCGCGGTGTAACGCCGCGATGCCGTAACGAACAAGTTTCTCGAGATTATGTGAATCTTCCCCGATTTGGATGAGCTTTGGATATGTTGTCAAGACCATGATTCTGAACAACATTTCCCTTTACAGTTTTTGTCGGCCGGCTTTAGTTTACGCGAGAAGTAACATGTAATTGTAAATCGATCGATGTACTATCTGAACTATCTCCTCTCCGATTTCGATGAGCCTTGGATATGTTATCAAGACCATGATTCTGAACAACATTACCCTTTACAGTTTTTGTCGGTCGGAAGAACTTTACTTGTCAATTCATATGGGTGGATCTCTTTACCCGACTTACGGCAACTTTACCCGAACGAGGGAAAAAGCAGAAACTGATTGTATTAAAACCTCACTTATTCAGCCGTAAATCCATTTGCTGCTTCGAAATGTGTGTCACTGGGTCACTCGGTGACGAACTGCACAGATGTCTTCAGGTATACGACAGTACCGAAAGCTAAGGGACGTACGGCCAGGTGGACGAACTGCACAGCCGATGGTAAAAGGCCTAAGGGATGCGCGGTCAAGTCGACGATCCAGAATTTCACTTTCACTTTCGAATCGATAAATAATTCGTATGTTTATTTCACACAGATGCCTTGAAATTTTTCCACACACACAATCACTGTTCACATTTGTCAACACATAGTTATGCACTAATAATAATTGCCATATCCCTTGTACTGCTGCACAAATCACAACAATCAGGTAATGCAATCACTAGACTGCGGATTTCATGCATTTGCAGCAAACATGAGTAGGTGCATTTTAAGACAGTAGAGAGTAGAGAGATTAAAATAATTTCAAAACACCATAGTATTATTTGCAACTTCTTAAAATGATCACAGTGAGAATCAAATATCTGTCTGGCTCCTGTCCCTTGTAATAGCGGCAGCCAACATTAATGTTGCATAAAGATCCGTAGTCTAGTGATTAGTTTAAATATTACTATCAAAAACACAGCTAATAGCAACCGTTAGCTTTGAATTGACAAGTCTTTGGAGATGTTCTCTCTATCGCGGCTCGAACGACACTGATTTTCCGCAAGATTTTTCTAAAGAATTTAGGAAGGGCATTTAGAGTGTCGAAATTCGAAATGTGCACGCTGTAGCACGAGAACGACGGGACGGTTATACGAAAAACAGAATGCGAGAAGGACCGCTGTAAGCTTTGTGGCAAACACATGTTTAGTTTTTCCTGCAGGTTGGTACGCAGAGTCGATGGGTAACTGTTCGAAAACGTCATCCGTCCTTTTACCCAGCAAGGGGTAAAAATGTCAGCTCAGCGTAGCATCCCTATTGTCCTATACCTTCCTTAAGAAACTTTCTAAAAGAAGGACAGACGACGTTTTCGAACGGTTACCCATCGACTCTGCGTACCAATCTACAGGAAAAACTAAACATGTGATTGCCAGCGGTCCTTCTCGTATCCTGTTTTTCGTCCAACCGTCCCGTCGTTCTCGTGCTACAGCGTGCATTTCGAATTTCGACACTCTAAATGCCCTCCCTAAATTCTTTAGAAAAATCTTGCGGAAAATCAGTGTCGTTCGAGCCGCGGTAGAGAGAACATCTCCAAAGACTTGTCAATTCAAAGCTAACGGTTGCTATTAGCTGTGTTTTTGATAGTAATATTTAAACTAATCACTAGACTACGGATCTTTATGCAACATTAATGTTGGTTGCCGCTATTACAAGGGACAGGAGCCAGACAGATATTTGATTCTCACTGTGATCATTTTAAGAAGTTGAAAATAATACTATGGTGTTTTGAAATTATTTTAATCTCTCTACTGTATTAAAATGCAACTACTCATGTTTGCTACAAATACATGAAATCCGCGGTCTAGTGATTGCATTACCTGATTTTTGTGATTTGTGCAGCAGTACAAGGGATATGGCAATTATTATTAGTGCATAACTATGTGTTGACAAATGTGAACAATGATTGTGAGTGTGGAGAAATTTCAAGACACACATTTCGAAGCAGCAAATGGATTTACGGCTGAATACGTGAGTTTTTAATACAATCAGTTTCTGTGCTTCTTCTCTTTTTTTACGATAATCTCGTAAACTAAAGCCAACCGCCAAATAGTCTAAAGAGAAATGTTATTCAGAATAATGGTCTTGACCACATATCCAAAGCTCATTGAAATCGGATAGGAGCTAGTAGTACATCGATCCCATGGATTTACAAGTAAAGTTTCTCGCGATAATCTCGTAAACTAAAGCCGATCGCCAAAAAGTCTAAAGAGAAATGTTGTTCAGACTAATGATCTTGACCACATATCCATTGCTCATTGAAATCGGAGAGCATTCACATAATCGAGAAACTCTTGTTCGTTGCGATGTCACGGCGTACCACCGACACTCGCTTGTCGGCGCGGTGTGGCGCGGCCGCCCAGGGCGCGCTCTGATTGGTCCGTGTTTTTCGTTAATAACTCCTAAACAAAGCCGCAGTTGACATTGGTGCAAAGGAAAATGTCTCTTAGAATGGTCTCAGGAACCTCCCATTTCAATTAAGTACACCACATTTGGGACACCCTGTATATAATATACATACATTTATATTGTCTATAATATACATACATTTATATTATTATATATATTTGTATATAATAGAAATTTTTGAATAACATACAATTGTCAGCCGTAGGCGACACAAAGTACTAAATAACATACAATTGTCAGCCGTAGGCGACACAAAGTACTAAAAAATAACATACAATTGTCAGCCGTAGGCGACACAAAGTACTAAATAAATTACATACAATTGTCAGCCGTAGGCGACACAAAGTACTAAATAAATAAAAAATATTGTATTGTCAGCCAAGGGCGACACTCATTTTTGAATAAAATACAACTGTCAGCCGTAGGCGACACAAAGTACTAAATAAAATATTGTATTGTCAGCCAAGGGCGACACTCATTTTTGAAAAAAATACAATTGTCAGCCAGGGGCGACACCTTTTGAATAATAAATAGTATAAGTAGATGTTATAGGCGGGTTCTAAGCCACTTTTCACTTCACGGGAGAGCGGTACCGCCACTTCACGGGAGAGCGGTACCGCCGAGCGGTATTGCACGAGCATATATTACGTCATATTTTTAATGGAATAATTGCATCATGTTTTTGGGGGAGGGGGGATACAGCCCATATCTTGAAAGAAGGGGGGAGGGGGGGCAATACTCCTTTTCAAAGACAGTTTCCTGATATTGCATTCGAGACCAGTTTCCTGGTATTGCCTGGTGAGGGGGAGGGGGAGGGGTGATCCTTGGGAACGTGTCCGAACGTGTTTATGTTTTCACGTCTCTACATGCAAGACTGTTTATGTCTGTCATCGCCATCCAGCTATCGTAAAACATTCATTTGAACGGAGTTCAATGAACGTCTTGTTTAATTTCATAAATATATACAACGGTCCCCTCTGAAAGATTTATGTAATGGGACCATACAGCCAGTCAATAATTTTTCTCAACATCGATTTGTCGAGGACCAACGGTTTTTCTCACGTGCGGAGATTTCGATGAACGTCTTGTTTACTTTCGTACAACGGTCCCCTCTTATCGATGTAGTGCAAGAGGACCGTGTCGCTGTTTCCGTCTGTCATCGCCATACAGCCAGCCGTCGTATACAGCCAACCGTCGTAAACATTCATTAAGAGTAACATTTACAATAATTTTCATGCATCTTTTTTATCGTAGTTGGGGTGGGGATGGCAAGAATAAAAGAACAGGGTGCGATGGAACGTGAAGTCATCGTAAACGGTCCATCGCTGCAAGCGTTTGTCGTGTTGAGATTTGGATCACCGACAAACTGCTGACATTCGACGAGGATTCATCATCCAGTTATAATGTGTTTCCAAATCAAACCACGCGCCACTGCCAGGGAGAAGGCAGTCAGATTCGTCTCTCCATTTGACTGGCACCTGTGCTACCAAGGAACCGTCTACTCCGACATCGACGGTCAAGAAGTCTGCCAGCGTTGCAACCCGCTCGTACGAGGAACCGGAGAGGCATTCCACATCCACTCCATCCAATGGATAAGATGCATGAAAAACACCTGTGCAAACTGTAAAGGGCCACTGTTCCACACGCAACCCCCGCTGGACTGCAGCGAATGTGGGACAAGGCTAAGCATAGTCATGGCCAAAACAATATTCAGGGACAGCCCACACCTTGAGGAACTCCGGCAATATCTGCTCCCACCGAGAGCCAACAATCCGGCGCCCTAATGCCGCTTCATTATCTGTTCTACGGCACGGTCCCCTCTTAAAGATCTTCTTAGAGGACCGTGTCGCTGTTTCCGTCTGCCATCGCCACCCAGCTATCATAAACACTCATTTGAACTGTGCTCGATAAATAATTTTTTTCACATTAGCGACAATAAATAAAAGCGTGGAGCGCTAAACTGACACGGTCCCCACTTAAAGATCTTCTGCGACACGGTCCCCTCTTAAAGATCTTCTACGACACGGTCCCCTCTTAAAGATCTTCGAGGACTGTGTCGCTGTTTCCGTCTGCCATCGCCACCCAGCTATCGTAAACACTCATTTGAACGGAGTTCGATGAGCGTCTTGTTTAATTTCGTAAATATATACAACGGTCCCCTCTGAAAGATTTATGTAAGAGGACCATACAGCCAGCCAAAAATTTTTCTCAACATCGATTTGTCGAGGACCAATGGTTTTTCTCACGTGCGGCTGGACCCGTCGGTTTCTCACGAGCGGAGATTTCGATGAACATTTTATTTAATTTCGTGGGGGTGGAGATTTCCCTACTTCTTTTTCCGGGTGGGGATACATGTATAAAAGAATGGGTGCAGTCGATGCTCTTATTCTAACATTTTCGTCACGATGGAAAGAGTAACCCATATCGTTGTAGAGGAGGAGAATGTATCCCTGACTGATGCAATGGAGTTGGTGGTAAGTACAAAGAAATATTATAAGTAATATGTTATATTATTGATATAGTGTTATTTTATATTACAATTTTTATATTATCAACAGATGTTTGGTTCCAACGAAGAGAGGGCCGCGTTTATGCGCGGATGGATGCATGCGATGCGTGCATATAATATTCCGATGGAGAATTGGAATGTGATAACGACAGTCAGGGTACTGTTCGAGAATCCGGTGAGTAAAGTTAAAATAATTTTATATATTTATTAATTAAAAAATTAATACTTAATAACATTTTTTCTTTTTTACAGCCAGAAGAGGAAGAATAATACATATAATTATTAAAACAATATATTTATTTAAAAAAATAAAAAATTTTTTATACATTCATTATATAGGTTTTTTATTTCTTAATTTATTTTCGTTCGAGCGCCGATTCTTTCGCGATTCCACAGACATCCACACCACGAGGGGTTGACGGGATTGTGCCGGGATCGACTCCGATCGGCACGTTGTCGCAGTTCAATCCGCTGGCGTATCTGCAGAATCTCGACCAGGCGCGATGCTCCTTCATGGGATCATCGTCCTCGTCCCATAGAGCCAGCCGTATGCGACATTCGAAACATTCGACGCTATCTTCATAGTCCAGACTGAAAAATCCAGCGGCTGCGAGTTTCTCCGGTTGGACGATGTGTGAGTAACGCCAGTTGCGGAAACTTTGGAGTCTGTCACGTTCGAGACGATAATCGGGTGGTGTTGTGTGATCGGTTGTTGCGACGGCTGCGGGATCCATCTCCGATTTTGCAATCATTGTGAAACACTGTGTGAAAAAAATCAAAAACGTAAAAAGAGGTGTTTGTGGTTTTGACGTGGAAAAAATTCAAAGTCGCGTCTTTATAACTGATACTTTACGTGTTTTCGTGAAGTCGACACGGTTCGTCATCAGCAATTTCATACACGGGATCGTGAACTAGTACATCGTATTTCGGACAGTTGAAATCTTCCATATTTATCGAGTTTATTTTCATTTTTCGAAGGATGTCTCTCTCGAAACATCCACCTTTGTACGCTACGACAGGATTCGCGTAATCGCACACAAAATTTTGAATTACATCGAATATATCGTGCTGTTGATATTTTTCATAACCGAAATCTTTAAATGGAATCCCGTGTATGAAATTGCTGACATACCATGCAGACTTTTTGTCGGCGTCGGATAAACAATGAAAGTTCTTCCCCAAGCGAAATTCGGAGAGTTCGAACGAGCCGTCGTGACAAACATCGATCATAGCTAACTCTTTGCATATAAATTTTTTTTCCACAATGAAACCGTCCATGTCAATGATTTGAGTGATTCGATCCATCTAAATAAAGAAAGTTTTTCACTAGATTTTACGTAATTTATTAATTTTTATTGTACTTACCGTTGAAAAAGAGGGGGAATGCGCAAAGTTGACTGGTCGGATGATAAAAACACACCAGCGATGTAACTTCGTATAGCGACCGTGATCGTCGACGTTTTTTATGCTATTACTTCATACGGCGACTGCAGCGAGCAATTTATAATGCCGCTAATGTAAACATGTCAATGGAGAGGGGGTAATATTATTAGTTTAATTGTGTGTGTGTGTGTGTGTGTATGTGTGTGTGTGTGTGTGTGTATGTGTGTGTGTGTGTGTGTATGTATGTGTGGATGTGTATGTGAAAATTTTTCGAGAAGGTATTTTAAAAATAAAGTTATTCGAGAATATCTCTTTTGTATTTTATTTTATTACAAGTTCCTTCTTTTACAATTCCTATAGAATAAAAATACAATTAAAGTAGAGAAATGATAAATATTTTTAGAGCGGTTTAAGTAATTTTTCGAACAATGTTCGTCAATGGATTGTACTCCACGATGCGGTCGTGTATCATTAAGCAGTAGGCTGTTGTCGATGGGGGGACATCGGTTCGACATTCGAATTCGATTCGCACGTCGACCGTAGCATTTTTTAGCGCTTCATTTTGTCGAGAACAATCGAGAACGACGAGTGGACCGTATCGCAGGAAATCCATGGTGTTGAGTAGCGCTTCACCGTTTCCATAGTATGATTCTTGGAATTTTGCATACATGTCGTAGAGCAACGCGTATTTACCTTTCTCAAAATCGATATTTAAATCATCGTACGGATATGTTTCCGAGTTCAAGTAAAGACGAATATTGGTCAATGCGCAATGGTCGAATCGCGTAGCTGTTTTCTTTAAGTTATTCTTTCGATCGGTTTGCAAGGCGAATATCACGTATCGCGGTTTTTCCATTTGCAGAGCTGTTTTTATCGCCCATGTATGCTTCGTAGTCGTCTGTAGTAGAGGATATTCGTACAGATCCCACGATCGAAAGCTCATGCCGATCGATCTGTCGCTGTCTAAAATACGTAACATGGATAGCTTATGTATTTCATCCAATGCAACATGTGGCATTCGCCATTGAATTTTGTACAGATCCAGAATAGGTTTCGCGTTGTTGGAAGGACTGTACAATGCGTTCACGTCGGTACGCGAGCAAATCAAAATCAATTCGTGTCGAGCATTTATCACAACACGTTTGTAATCTTCACAGAAGCCTAATAAAATGTTCATAGGTACACAAAAGTTGAAATGTATCGCAGCCGTGGCCGTTGCAGCCTGTTTCTGTCCACCATCACCATACAGCCAGCCAGCGTTGGACAATGCGCCGCTTCTCGTTCTGGACAGACTCACGTAATTCTTCAGAGTTGTCGTCGCACCGGAATTTCTGGATCGATCGATTTCTACACCGTTCAATTCGTAGCGTATTTCCTCAAACATAAACGCAACGGCATTGTTCTCAAGAGTTGCCGTATCGATGCTGGATTCTCCTCCTGATCCAGTCGGTAATTCGAGTTTTCTCGGTAAACTAAGTTTTCCCTCAACGTATAGGAAACTTTTACACGGGAGCGTGTACAGGTCTTGTTGCTGAATGGGTATCCTTATCTCGTCGCTGTTCTCGAACGTTGTGTTAGCATACGGATTGTACGTGTGCAGCTCAATCTTCGTTATGCGATTGTCGAAGATCGGTGCTTCGGAGATGTTCAAAATGTTGTCAAACATGATTTTTTTCCCTCTCACTTTTTTACAATAAATCCCAAAGATCGTAGATACTTGGCGTTTTCCACGGTTAATTTCTTGCGAATCGATGACTTTACGTTTTTCTCAGCGGTTAGTTTCTTGCTGTTGTTGCTGCAGGCGCTGTTGTTCAACGTATGGAATGTTGTATTGTTATGAATTAGCATTGCTTCGTCGCGCATGTAGTCGCACCGTGATTTCTTCACCTCGAAAATCAATCAAACGTCCGGATTGATCAACTATGCGAATCGTTAAATCGTCAATTACTCGTGCGACGATCGGAAGGTAAATGACTCGCGCCGGCGTTTCCGACAATTTATACCCTGGCGGTACCTGAGGCGTGAATTCATGTATCGTGTGAACGAGTTTACCGTTGTCGTACGATCCGGTGGTTATGTTGCATTCTACTCGTACGATATTCACGCTGATGATATTCACAGGCACATTCGATGTATGCCACGCGTTCGGTGGTAAAACACGATCCATGGAAAATCCTAGGATAGAGCCCACGTTGCAAGGCTTTGCAAAGTTTATTTGATACTTGCTTATAATTTCACTTTTCATGGTGTTGGTGTTGGCTCGTAAGACCAGCGGATATTCGATATCAGAGGTGGTGGACGACTCATCGACATTTTTTGGGGGATATCGTGCGCATATTTCACGTTTCAAGTATGCGTTTATCGCTTCCAATTCGTATGAACCGTCGGGTATGACGATCTCTTCATCTTTTTCGCCGAAGTAGAATCGATTGTTTCCAATGTTGGCGCTGATGTTCGGTATCGTGTAATAAGTTTGCAAATCGAGCAATCCCAGCTCGTATTCGCCATTGCTCAGATCTATGGGCGGAAAGTGCTTGGACGACAGCACAGAGCATTTATAGCTCTGTTTAAAAACCCCTTACCCGTATGTGGACCGAGACGTCGTTGTGAACAACGATTCGTGCGCATAAGCTATTTTTTCTGCTCTCTCTTTTTTTAAAAGAAAAGAACTTCCTCACGTTTGGAGGGGGTGGGGAGTGACTGATACCGACGATGTTTGAGCTCTCGTATAAATACTATTCCCCCTCTCTCATCTAGTCAATCAGATCATGCGGTTTGTAAGACAATCTTTGGATATTCGTGTTCCAACGTGTCGCGCGTTCGACGATTGTGACGAGACGATGCGTAAACATGGATCGTTGTTACCATGCAATGTACGATGCGTCATAAGCGGCCCATCGGGGTGCGGTAAAACGAAGGTTATGATTAGCCTGCTGGAAAGCGAGAACGGACTACGATTCGCAAACGTTTATGTGTACTCAAAATCGCTGAACCAGTCAAAATATCAATACTTGAGCAAACTGTTCTCATCCGTGGGGGAGGATGTAGGCTACTTTGCGTTCGCGGACAATGCCGACGTAATCCCTCCCGCAGAAGCACGACCCGATTCGATATTCATCTTCGACGACGTGGCGTGTGACGAGCAGGATATCATGAGAGAGTATTTCGCGATGGGTAGACATTCGCACGTCGATTGCTTCTACCTGGGTCAGTCGTACGCGAGAATACCTAAACATTTAATTCGCGACAATGCCAATCTGTTGATTCTGTTCAAACAGGATACCATGAACTTGCGTCACATTCATCAGGATCACGTAAATACCGATATGTCGTTCGAGACGTTTAGCGCGTTATGTGCGAATTGTTGGCGAAGGAAGTATGGATTTCTCGTAATCGATAAAGATAGTCCCGCGAATCGCGGTCGTTACAGACGTGGATTTAACGAGTTTGTCGTACTGTAATGAGCACAGTTGCTCGGTAAGGGTTGTCGGTGTTGTATCGTGGCTGTAAATCTCTCCCTTACGCTTCCAAGCAATATGCCGGCTCAAAAGGAAAAGAAGGAGAAGCTGCGAGTTTCGATTGCAAACGAAATAGCGAAGACCAGCGATACCATACGTAAAAAGTATTTGGCGTTGAAAGTTGGGAAAATGGCGACCGAGGAGAATTTGCAAACGAATTTACGACCGATCGTTGAACCGTTGAAACAGCTAGTTCAAAATACGGCTACTGTCGAGCCGAACGACAACGTGTTCTCAGATATCAAGGAAACGCCACCACCCTCCCCTCCACCCTCACGAAAAAAGAAGATTCTCAGATGTTGGAGGACCGCCGACCTCGTCCTCTATAAAAAAAATGAGGGTTAATGACGATGACAATGACGATGACAATGACAATGACGACGACGACGACGACGAGGAGATGGAGCCGACGAACAAGGCATCTTTGGAATCTTCGATGCGTGATATTTTTGAAAATCCTGAAACTCATCAAGAGGAAAATCAACATCTATCCGAGAATTTAGGACCGTTGGCGCGCGAGTATTTAAAAAAATTTTTTACCGGTCCAACGACAAATTCCGACAACGTGTACGGGGTATATTTGCACGATGATAAACTGATGCTGGGAAATTCCACATTCGATGTGAACAGCAACGTCGATATCATCGTTAACGGAGTAAGGTACGAGGGGACTCACGGTCTTTACGAATTGATATTCAATAAAATACCCGACGAGCGGCTGTACACCGAGGATGATAAGAACGTGTACAAAAGAATTCTCAATCTTACGCAAGCACATCGACGCGGGAATCAGCTAAAGGGAAACAAAGGTTACAAGTATAAGAAAATTATAGGACCATTGTTTTCGTCGCGAAGTGGGAGAGGGATTGAACTTCCAACTTCTATGCGCGTGACCGACCATCCAATCGATTACGTGCATTGGGACGATCCGAACGAACTCGTCGATCGTCTGAAATTGTTAACCGCTTCGAAGAATGCCGGTCATTCCAACCATGACAATGAAATAATGTCGATAATCGAAGAACTTCGCGAAGCCGGTATAGTTATAAATTAAAGCGTGCATGCGTTCGTCAAGTCAGTGACGAATGAAATGTCAATCGATAAAATTGTTACGGTTCATAAAAATGCGTATTCATCTTAATTGTTGCGAAACGAATCAAACGATATCCTCGGGAGGAGACGACGACGACAACGGTGAAAGCTGGAACTTGAGATTTCAAAGTCTAAGAATAAAACTGGATGAGATATTTCAACGAATACTGTGGATCGCAGGGCAGGTAAAACGGTTGTGCGAGCGGTACGAGTTGGTGATACCTGAAGAAGAAGAAGAAGGAGAAGAAGAAGAAGGAGAAGAAGAAGAAGGAGAAGAAGAAGAAGACTAACTCGAAACAATGTCTATCAACAAATTTGGCATGGTGTTTCGCGAAGCGAACAAACGCGAGTCGAATGTTTCTCCCATTTTCTATCCTGGCGTTTTTAAAAGTTACGTGCGCGATAACGCTATATGTTTGAACGATGATGCTAAATTGTATGATGCGAAAGGTATGAGGATCGGGCGCGTGGCGAATCCCGAGGCAAACGATCACGCTGCAACCAAAGTATACGTGGACACGCTTAACGCGAAGCTCGAATCAGAGATCATGAAAAAACTGGTCAAAAAACTGAAAACCTCTCAAGAAACGATAAAGTCCGAAATATTGGCTACGATACAAGGTGTTCCATACGATGCAAACGAAAATATGAAATCAACCGATATCAACGCGACCTTGAAGGAGAAGGTAAAAAGTGGACGACATGAAATAAGTCTGAAATATTAGCTAAACAGGGGATGAAAAGCTGATCGAAGTCCTGAAGACCGCTAAAGAAACGATAAAGTCTGACACAAGAAACGTGTCGGCGGTCCTTGAGGGAAATCCGTGGATATGATGTGCAATCGTCATACTGTACCTGTACCTGTTCCTGTACCTGTCTGTACCTGTCTGTAGCTGTTCCTGTGGCTGTCTGTAGCTGTTCCTATACCTGTCTGTAGCTGTTCCTATACTTGTCTATACCTGTCTGTACCTGTTCCTGTGGCTGTCTGTAGCTGTTCCTATACCTGTCTGTAGCTGTCTGTAGCTGTTCCTATACCTGTCTGTAGCTGTCTGTAGCTGTTCCTATACCTGTCTGTAGCTGTCTGTAGCTGTTCCTATACCTGTCTATACCTGTCTATACCTGTCTGTACCTGTTCCTGTGGCTGTCTGTAGCTGTTCCATAGGAACTGTTCCTATACCTGTCTGTAGCTGTCTGTAGCTGTTCCTATACCTGTCTGTAGCTGTCTGTACCTGTTCCTGTACCTGTCTGTAGCTGTTCCTGTACCTGTCTGTAGCTGTTCCTGTAACCGCCTATACCTGTCTATACCGAATATCTTCGACTCAAGACTCGCGCGCCGTGCAAACAACTCGACGGTGACGATGATGATGGCTGTATCATCGATGCAATGGGGCTGCTATTGTGAAAACCCCTGCAACAGATTTCAAAATTAGACATTTTTCTAAATTTCTTTTTTCACAATTTTTCATCTTTTCTACTTACATATTATTTAGCCTCTTCTTTTTGTGCGACTCCTCGATGTTTGAACGATCACATTCAGCGAGTGGACGACGGTTGTGCTGCATCGTGCTGTCTACGTTTTAGCGACGGTTGTCTTGATCTGAAGCATGACGCTCGGGATACGATATTTTTATATGCTGTCTCCCCACCACTCCTTTTACAGATAAGATCAACAAAATGGCCGCATCCCCTCTCCGACTAGTCTACAAAGATTTACAATAATCTCCCTACCACTTCGTTCTCCCTACCACTTCCATTTCTTTTACGAGGATAAAAAATGGTGACTCGGTTTTTCTTAATTGATGCTATAATGCCCCCAAGGAAGCGTATCGATCAAATTATTACAAATATATCGCTTATCGTCGTTCGGACTCAATGCTAATTTTACTTCCGACATCGAATACACCTGATGTTGTACGGACACTATACGATTACTATTAACCCTCTTTTCTGTATTATTGTGAAGACAATCGATATAGTCTTTGAAACTGATGTCTCGAGCGGTAACGTTTGTTCTGATGCCTTTGATTTTTTTAGTTTCATCATCACCATGCACGCGAATCGCATACATTTTTGAACGAAGTCCTACAAACTCGGTCATAATTTTACCGCCATTCTCATCCTTCATCAATCCTAGTTGTTTATTATTCGCAATCGGAACACCGTAAACGTTGTTCAGGTCATAATTACTTGTATCGTATCGATGGATATCACGTTTCAGCAGCGCATCGTACGCGTCATCGCAAGCGATCTCGTATATCAGGCTGTCCGTGTCCGTGTACAAAATCTTACAATTTTTCTGGAAGTTTGGGTACATGTACTCATAATGGAAGCTGTACAAATGAAATTTCGATATATCCAATACAGCCATGCCTACGTAGATTGGTTTGTAAAATTTAACGAGCAGCTTTTTCATCTGAATCGCGACGAAGTCTTCGGAACACACTGTATAGCTGTGAAAATTTGGTCTAGCTATTAATCGTTCGACGCCGTGTCTACCATTCCATCGAGAAAGTAATTTCACGATGGCATGATTTCGAACGTTCTCCATCGTTTTCCCAAACACAGCATTGTTCATTAATTTGAACAAATTCTTGGAAAAATCGTTGGTCGCGTTGGCGCGTAATTTTGTGTTCAAATCGATGTAGCCATGCAACCATCGCGACTGTCGAAACTCTAGAATTCGATGAATTTTCTTCAATTTCAGATTGTGCTTTATACTTTGTTGGAGGTATCGATAATGTACAACATATCGTTCCTTATCGTGAAGTGTTGCCATCAACTTTCTTTGACTCGAGTCGGTCGCCGTGCCGTGACTTGGACAAAACGGAAGATCCGCGTGAGCATCGTGAATTTCGCGTGGATACTCTAAATCCACCTCCAAAATGTATCCTACGGGGCTATCGATTGGAATGGATTCGACATCGAAATTATCTATGTCCTCCTCCACCCATCGAAAGTCTCTGTACGGTAGAGGTTGCGACATAGCCCAACCGTACAAATTATTCACGTCGAAATACATTAAGTAGGTGGATGGTTTGCTCGAGTCGTGGCTAGATGAATATTTGTTGTTTGCGCATGCATACCTATGTGAACACTGGCTCAATGCGCCACGTATTCCTCGCTCCACAAACAAAAGCATGTCGACGTCGGTGAACAACTCCAATTCAATCTTCGTCATTTTCATCATCACGTCCCATGCGAAACCGGGGAGCGTGTAATAATGTGCCGGATCGAGCTTGTAATTCTCGAGACAGTCATCGCGAAAATTTTCAAAAACATCCGCCAACAACAGGACATCTAATTTTAAATATAAATCGCTGTACTGTCCAAGCGTTCGTATAGCGAAACGCGACCAAATCGTATTCGCGTGAAGGTAATCGGCGTCGGATATCTCGCTGCCATTCAACTGATTGTAAAATTCTTCGCGCGACGGCAAACATGTATCGTTTAATTTATCATACGATGTCAGATAGTCGTATGGGAACACGCCTTTTCTGGTCAACAGGTTGAAATCGTTGTCGGAAAGATATGCAAATTCACCTCGTACGATGCGTAATTTGCTTTTGTCCAAGTATGACGACAGCTTGTCCAGACTCGAGTTCAAGAATTTGAATGAGTCGATGAAGCGAAATTTCAAAAACTTTGCGTACTTTCGCTCTTTACCCGGCTGTCTCTCGATGGAAACGTTTTTCGTGAAAGAGATATACTTTTCTTTCGTCAATGGCAACACGTTTATCTGCCCCTCGAACGCGTTTGCTAATTCTTTGATTATGAAATGCGCGTCGTAACCTGATAAATTATGAAAAACCACCGGTATCGTGTATGAAGATTGATAGTTCAAATTGCATCCATTATGAGCCGGACCACGATACGCACCCGTGAAATGGCAATGATCATGTACTTTCGTCGCGTCGGAAGTGTCGAACGGTTTCTCGCAGACATGACAATGTGTGGCCGTATGAAAATTTAACTTTTCCGCTTCAGTTAGCGGATTCATTGGCATCGTTTTATCAAATATCGGCTGTAATTTGCAACTCAGCTCGTATAACCTGTTCACGAACCACGCGGCATATCCCTCTTTATCGCGATAATCCTGATACTCGGACAACGACTCGTCATAGCGACAATGCATGTAGTATCCTATACTAAACGCGTGGTGTTGTTGATATTGTACGCGTGCCGCACGGTCTTGCCCTTGCTGTTCCCCAGGCAGCAGCAGGCACTCCAAGTCAGCATAAATAACGAACGGCGCCTGTTCTTTGTTCGTGTAGTTCTTAAACTGTAACCACTTATCTTCTTCCGATATTGGAAGCTCCAGAGCACAATCGTTCATCCGTTCACAGTCAATCGTATGCATGTTTAATCTCTCCGGCGTGGGAAAATATTGCAAACACCTGTGGGAAGGAAAAAATTATGTCTTTTTTGCTTCAAAGAATTTTTAAAAAACACAAAAACGTGCAACTTACCGATCACAAATATACTTGAGATTTTTCTTCTTGCTAAGCTGCGACGAAACCAATCGTGACAAATTTTGTATGACGAAATGGCTGTGAGTCTTTGCAGCATTCTGTAGAAACAGCAAGTTTACATGTCTCCTCCGTT
Organism: Lasioglossum baleicum; assembly: GCF_051020765.1. Taxonomy (NCBI): domain Eukaryota; kingdom Metazoa; phylum Arthropoda; class Insecta; order Hymenoptera; family Halictidae; genus Lasioglossum; species Lasioglossum baleicum. The sequence goes on along the minus strand of NW_027469088.1, from coordinate 1,988,841 downwards.
TCTCCCCGGTCAAATGAAGCGTTACACATTTCTTCCGCACCCATTCGAACACGTTCACGGAAACGTCGTTTTCTCGTTCAAATTTCCCAATGTCTTTGAACAGCATGGGTGATTGAAAACCTTCGGTTCGAAGCACCGTTTTGTAGTGCGGATACGATGACAAACGTGATGGATGTGCCTCGGCCGGATAGAGACTCGCCACGACCGCCCAAAAAAAGCATGCTTCATCCTTGCTGACCACGTTCACGACCGCTCTTTTCAGCTGTATTGTTCGAGGCAAGTAGGTTGCAGCGGCGCAGCCGGCTTGCAACGGCTGGTAGTTGCTGAAGTTCACGATCAAATGTAGTATCTTCGACAGTGCCCACCCGCTGTCTCGCTCTTGAAACTCTTCCAGCGATGTCAAAATCGTCGGTACAACGTCTCTCTGATACCACTGTCGTAGATCGCTTGTCCGAAACAATGCAACGTTTCGCGTGCCGAAACTTTTCACGGAAACCTCGTTGGTGCGCTGCATGAATTCCGCCTCCAACGATACGTTAGCTTTCAACGATGAATGCGTATTTAAAAATTCCGTAACGCGTCCCGTAATTATTCGTTTCGCGTGCTGTAAAAATTGTTTCGGATCGATATGTTCGACGTTGATAACGATGCCGGTCGATATGCGATTTTTAAACGCCGACTCAACATTTTCCCAACGAAGCGTCGAGGCTCTCGCACCCCTGTGATCGTATAAACCTCTACCGGTGTGCGGCGAGGAAATACGTTCATGCAACGCGACGTTCAAAGTTTTCATACGACACATAATCGATGTTAAACTATGTTTCTTGCCTACAGACAATTCATCTTTCGCACAGGCTAGATAATTCACACAACACTGTAGAGACTCGATGTACGAGCGATGCCATTCGCGATACTCGTCCATAGTTTTCACCAGCATTGACATGCGCGTCAAACACTTCAACATTTTTTTCAACGTTTCAGTCATTTTGCTGCCGCACAGTTGTCAACAAAATATTTCTTTCAACTTCGATTTGATATCGTTCGTTAAATTTCCAGTTCTCAAAATATAATTACACTTTGCATCCAACGATGCGACGTTCGCCCGTTTCGATGATGTCTAATATTGTGGATGGGGATTCAATCACCGGCCATCGCACAACAACTTGACTAAATCTTTTCGTGTAAACGAAACATACGCGACTCGTTGCATCATTCCGCATTAAACGTTCCACCAATGTTTTCAGCTCGATAGAGAAATGATCACTCAAGTATGAATTTATGACGTGAGCCCAAGCTAAATTTTTCAACGTTGGAGCAGTCGTGTCACCTTTTTCCTCCGATACGTTCATTTCACACAATTCCAAACGGATAGTACGTGAAAACCGCCACGTATGGAAAAATGGCTGATCTTTGAATCTCAACACGACAAACGCTTGCAACGATGGACCGTTTACGAAGACTTCGCGTTCCATCGCGCCCTGTTCTTTTATTCTTGCCATCCCCACCCCAACTACGATAAAAAAGATGGATGAAAATTATTGTAAATGTTACTCTTAATGAATGTTTACGACGGCTGGCTGTATACGACGGCTGGCTGTATGGCGATGACAGACGGAAACAGCGACACGGTCCTCTTGCACTACATCGATAAGAGGGGACCGTTGTACGAAAGTAAACAAGACGAACTCGCGAGATTAGACGTTCGTCGAAATCTCCGCACGTGAGAAAAACCGTTGGTCCTCGACAAATCGATGTTGAGAAAAATTATTGACTGGCTGTATGGTCCCATTACATAAATCTTTCAGAGGGGACCGTTCTATATATTTATGAAATTAAACAAGAAGTTCATTGAACTCCGTTGAAATGAGTGTTTTACGATAGCTGGATGGCGATGACAGACATAAACAGTCTTGCATGTAGAGACGTGAAAACATAAACACGTTCGGACACGTTCCCAGGGATCACCCTTCCCCCTCCCCCTCACCAGGCAATAGCAGGAAACTGGTCTTGAATGCAATACCTGGAAACTGCCCCCCCCCTTCTTTCAAGATATGGGCTGTATCCCCCCCTCCCCCAAAAAACATGATGCAATAATTCCATTAAAAATATGACGTAATATATGCTCGTGCAATACCGCTCGGCGGTACCGCTCTCCTGTGAAGTGGCGGTACCGCTCTCCCGTGAAGTGGCGGTACCGCTCTCCCGTGAAGTGAAAAGTGGCTTAGAACCCGCCTATAACATCTATTAGTATACAATTTTCCGACAATACGAAAATGAAGGTAAAACGTCAATCACGAAAAGCCATCAATAAAAAACGAAAATATGATTATCTCTCCCGTAATAATAATGTTGTCAATGAGAGCGAAAAAGAAGAAAAACGGAATGCACAAATAAGACAGGCCGTGCAAAAATTACGGTCTAAAAGTACATATAATAAAAATGATGAATATGAGAAAAATAGAATGCGAAACAAAAAAAAATATCGTGATAATATTGATTGGAAGAAAAAAAAATACATTGAATCTAATCGCAAACGATTGCAACGGAAACGACTGAATGGCGATTTTCGTAAAAAAGAAAATGAAATGAGGCTACATCGAAATAAACGAACAAGAGAAAATGACGATTATCGTAACAAAGAGAATGAAACAAATTTAAATCGAATTAAACGTAAACGAGAAATTCCAGAATTTAAACAATTGGAAAATAGAAAAACACTAAGTAGGATGAAGATATTGAGACAAAGAATAAATTACATTGCAAAAGAAATTGCCAAAAATTCTGCAAGAAATAAAATACTACGGCATAATGATGCATATAAGTCCCGAGAACTTGCCAAAAATTCGGCAAGAAATAAAATACTACGGCATAATGATGCATATAAGTCCCGAGAACTTGCCGAAAATATTGCACGAAATAAAATACTACGGCATAATGATGCATATAAGTCCCGAGAACTTGCCGAAAATATTGCACGAAATCAAATACTACGGCATAATGATGCATATAAGTCCCGAGAACTTGCCGAAAATATTGCACGAAATAAAATACTACGGCATAATGATGCATATAAGTCCCGAGAACTTGCCGAAAATATTACACGAAATAAAATACTACGGCATAATGATGCATATAAGTCCCGAGAACTTGCCGAAAATATTACACGAAATAAAATACTACGGCATAATGATGCATATAAGTCCCGAGAACTTGCCGAAAATATTGTACGAAATAAAATACTACGGCATAATGATGCATATAAGTCCCGAGAACTTGCTGAAAATATTTCACGAAATAAGATGTTGCGGAGGAATCTTGTGTATAAGAAAAATGAATTACAACAAAATATTAACCACATGAGAATAATGAGGAAACATAAAAATACAAATGTAAAGAAACACTTAATAATGTTCAAAGAATACGAAAATTAAGACAAAGCTTGAGATATAAATATCAAGAATCATTAAAAAAACAATATGTCAACAAGAAAAGAGAGACATTGATGTATTAAAGTTTCGAGATAATTTATATAACTGTTTATTGAATCAAAAAGATGACAATACCACTGCGAAATTGAAATGGCAATTTATCAAATGTCGTATGGAAACGCCTTCGTTCATATGTTGCTGTTGTGAAGGTCTTTTTTTTAAATCTGCCGTTGTAAAATTAAATGAATTGAGAATCGATAAAGCAAATGATGAAATATTATCTCAAATAAATAATTTTCCGTCAGGTTTTATTTGTGGAACTTGTAAAAATTATGCTTATAGAGGCAAAGTATATAAGTTGTCAACAAGCAATGGTCTCAAGTTTCCCACAGTTCCAAAATCAGTGAAAGAATTGACTGATCTTGAGGTAAGAATGGTATCACCGATTTTGAATTTTATGCAAATTCGCGCACTGAAACCATATGCTTTAAATCCACAATTAGGCCTCAAAGGTAGTGTTGTTAATATTCAAATCGATGTGAATAATATGTTAGAAGTATTGCCTCGAAAATTTACGGAAATGCAAACAATTCAACTGAAATTAAAACGTCATAAAGATCATAAAAGTGATTATATGTTCGAATCAGTCAGACCAGGAGTAATTTGTAAAGCATTACAACATTTAGTGAAAACACCATTGTATGTGAAATATGCTATTAAAGTAGATGAAAAGTATTTTCAAAATTATGCAAGTTATGGTAGCGAAGAAATTAATTTCATAGTTGACAATAATGATGCAGTAGGTGAGAAAGAAATGATTGACAATATGGAATTGGAAAATAAAAATGCAATCAGTTTAGATCAAATAAATAATGATGAAGTATTACTTGTTGATAATAATGCTGCAGTAGCAGAAGGACATTCTTCCGTTGTGAATATTATTGCACCAGGACAGGGAAAATATCCATTACCATGGCATAAAATGGATGATTTGGATGAATTGTGTTTCCCAAGAATATTTGCTGGATATTCTTTCAATTTGCCGAAATCAGTATCCTATTCGGATCGTATAAGATCCGAAGTTAGACGGTATGATCGAAGATCATGCATTCCTTCTAGGATTTTATTTATGGCTAAAAAATGTTTAGAGATATCATGTTTATCTAGTATAAATGTCTGTTTGAGACGAATAAAAATGAATACGAATAAGAATTTACGTGCTCAAGATGTTTTGAATCCGGATTTTATGAATAATTTGATTGAATTTGATGACGGATTCAAGTTACTTAAAAATATTCGTTCATCGCCAGCATATTGGCAACAAAAAAAGAAAGAGTTACTAGCAATGATCCGTCAATTGGGTAAACCCACTTTCTTTATGACAGTGTCGGCTGCAGAAAGTTACTGGCCTGAGTTATTGCAGACATTGATGAAATATCGCGATGATGAAAAAACGTTATCTGTACAAGACACATTCAATTTGGATTACAATACCAAAACTGATCTAATTAGAAATGATCCCGTTACATGCGCTCGATATTTCGATCATAAAGCACATAAGCTTATGTGGTTATTAAGACAAAAACAAAGTATTTTCGGAGAATATGAGGTTGTGGATAGTTATGAACGAGTGGAAATTCAGCAACGTGGAAGTCCACATGAACATATTTTTCTGTGGTTGAATGGAGCACCTATGTACAATAGTGTTAAAGATAGACACGATCATGTTGATAACAAAGAATTGATTGATTTAATTGACCGATTTATCACATGTAGATATGATGAAAATAATCCATATATTAAATTTCAAATGCACAAACATAATCATAGTTGTTACAAAGGACAAAAAAATAAGCGGTGTCGATTTCATATCCCTTATCCAGTAATGAGAAGAACGATGATTCTGGAACCATTAAATAAAAATGAAATAGTACCAAAACCCTATAAACTTATTGATGAATTATTAAATGAATTTTATAAGAAAAAAATAGTTATGAGCTATGATGAAATTCTAGAGAAACTGAATATGACTGATGAAGAATACCTATTAGCTATTCGAAGTGGTTTAAAACAAAAACGGGTATTCTTAAAACGATCCAGCCTTGAAGTAAATATTAATGGTTATAATGCAGATATTTTACAATTATTCGAATCGAATATGGATTTACAGTTTGTACTTGACGAATATTCGGCGGTGAGTTATGTAACTAATTACATTAGTAAAATTGAAGGAGGTTTATCAAAATTATTAAGGGAAGCTGCTATCGATTGTGATAATAACAATAAGACTGTTAGAGAAAAATTTCGAAATATTACCAATGTTTTTTTAAATAGTAATTTAATGTCTGCACAAGAAGCAGCCTATCATGTTTTATCATTACCTTTATCAAAGCAAAGTAGAAAGACAGTATACATTAATACCAATCCGATATCAGAACGTGTATTAATGTTAAAATCTGAGAATGCTTTAAAAAAATTAAATGAAGAATCCACCGAAATTTATATGGATGATATATTTGATAATTATAGTAGAAGAGATATTGATTTATATGATATGTGCCTCGCTGATTTTGCAGTGAATTACCAAAAGATCAGGAAAAAGAAACAAGAGGAAGGTGATGCTGACAATAATGATGAAAATGACGAAGTAAATGATTTCAGATTTCGGCAGCAAACAGCTATTATTAGATACAGACGATATAACTTGAAACAAGATCCATCAAATTATTATAGAGAGAGAATATTGTTATTCATGCCTTGGCTTGATGAACCAAGTGAAGTTGAAAATATTGATCATGAAATGGTTTATAAAAATAACATAAATGTTATTGAAACAAATCAAGAAAAATTTTCAACAATTAGTGATAAAGCTATGGATGATGCTTTGGAACAAGTGGAAAATGATAATCGTGAAATAGAGAACCAAAAAGCAGAACAATATGTTGCTAAGGAAAATTCGTGTACTCAACATATTGATATATTCAAACAAGGTGGTGAACAAGACAATGCTAAAGAAAAAAATATAAAAAAAGATTCTCATAAAAGTAGATACACATGTCCGGCAAGAGTAAACGAAAATGAACTTCATGATATGGTAAAAGAATTAAATTGTAAACAAAAAGAATTTGTAATGCATACATTGAATTGTTTTAAATTGCATAAAGTTCCATTTAAAATTTTTTTAAGTGGTTCAGCTGGTGTTGGAAAAAGTAGAGTGATTAAAACACTATATCAATTAATAACTAATTATTTTGATAAATTGCCCGGCGGAGATATGGATAAAATAATAGTATTATTATGTGCTCCTTCCGGCAAGGCTGCTTTTTTAATTAATGGAGTAACAATTCATTCTGCTTTCGCTTTACCAATTAATCAATTTGGAGTTAGTTTACCACAATTGTCAAGCGACTTAGCCAACAATATTCGTGAAAAATTATCAAAAGTACAATTACTCATAATTGATGAAATATCGATGGTAAGTTGCACAATACTAGGCTACATTGATACACGTTTAAGGCAAATAAATGGTGTAAATGAATCATTTGGTGGTCTTTCTGTATTAGCAGTTGGGGATTTAAATCAATTACCACCTGTACGAGATAAACCTGTTTATCAAGTCTCGAGACGAAACGAAATGGCTCCCTTTATTGATATTAATCCACTATGGAACGAATTTGAATTTTATGAATTGACGGAAGTTATGCGACAAAAAGATGATTTGGCATTTATAAATGCTCTAAATAATTTAGCTCTTGGAGAAATGTTTGAAGATGACATAAAATTAATTAAATCGAGAGAAATTAAAAATCAAAATGATGTTCCAGATATAGCAATAAGATTATATGCAACTAATGCTAATGTTACCGCTTACAATAATCGAAAAATATCCCAATGCAAGAGTGAGTTAATCATCTCTACTGCCGAGAATACATTTTCGAAGAATATCGATGAAGGTACAAAAAAATTTATATTACAATCTTTAAAAACACAATCAGTTCAAAACGAATTATTAACTGAGATTAAATTGAAAATTAATATAAAATATATGATAATTAATAACATTGATGTTGAAGACGGATTGGTTAATGGAGCGCGCGAAGATATTTTGCTTTCTGGTTCGATAAAAACGTCGACCATGCAAACTTCACAGGGGGGTTTCTCAAGATAAAAGTCTGCTCTTTCGCGTGGTATAGTTCAATTTTTCGCTGGACCCTTATTTTTTGAGATAAATTCGAAAATATCCGCAAAAATTGGTGCAAAAGTGGTGCATCTCCGTCTTTAATAATTGTTTAAACATGTTTAAACAATCATAATGTATTAATATTGGATATCACTGTATTCGGGAAAGTCTACAGAATCTTTTGCTGTAAAGAACAATTCAATATCTTTTATAATAACATCGCAATATTTGTTTAAAGTTGAAAAATATGTCTCTTTTTTAAACTCCATTTTCTCAAAAACTGGACGTATAGGAAAAAAATTAAAACCAGATTCGGAATCAGCGCGGAAAACTCTACAAGAATCGCATAGTGGGAATCGAAATACTTTTTGGCTGTTGGACAGTGTAATCATGAATATGCAGTGCCTGCAGAATGTTTCCACAATGATGGTTATAACTATGCTTTAGAAACAGCCGAATGTAAAGAAGTCATAAACCCTGATTGTTATTTACAAGGTAAACATATTAATTTATTTCACGAAATTATGAACAGAAATCTAAACGAGCGTGGAATATACAACTTTGCTCAAGATACTGGTTACGTTCGAGCTTTTTTGAATAATTTACAAGAGATCCCAGAACATGAGACGAATATTCAGATAATATACAGTGCTGAAATTGGAGAAAAGGTAGTAGGACATTGGATTTGCACAAGATCTGATGGTAACGGCAATGTACACATTTATAATAGTTTTAATGCTAATCATTTGAACCATGATGTAATAGATTATTTGAATGCCCTTTACAAATATAATAAGAAATATATATTTCACAGAGTTCAATTTCAAAACAATGCGTTTGATTGTGGAGCATTTGCAATTTATTTTGCAACATTACTCTGCTATAACAAGGAACCAAGCGAGCAACGAGCATACGATGTTGGTTTAATGCGACGCCATATAGCAAACATTTTGATAAGTAGAAAACTATTGAATTTCCCTGAAAACGTATAATCTTCTTAAAACGTACACTTAATAATGATAATAATATACTGCAACTAACGAATCGGGAAGTTCTTTGTGTGGCTCGTGGAGAGTCACACACCAAGTCAAAAAAAAAACTTAATAGCTATAGGTACTACTAGCCATGCGTACCACTAACCCTTTCGCAAGACCAGTCCTCTCCGCGAGCTCGCGAAGCGAGCGAGCAAAAACAACCCTACTCGCGAGCGAGCGAAGCGAGCAAGCAACAATAACCCTCTAGTTTAACTGTGGATCATCTGGATGTCTCGACAGCCTTTCTACACGGTGAACTGGATGAAGTCATCTATATGCGGATACCCGAGCACCTTGAGGTATCTCTTGAAGAAATGCTTCAGGAACGATCAAAGCGCGAAACAACAGAGTTTCATAATAAGGCGCGAAAGATGTTAAACGAAATAAGAAGAGGATCCAAGGAGAAGGGGAAGATACAAATGACACAGAAGGGCTACGTTCAAGAGCTATTAAAACGTTTTGGAATACTGGACTGCAAACCCGTTTTGACGCCCTGTGACCCTTCCATTAAATTAGTGAAGCCAGAATCTCCGTCATTAGAAGTCATGCGAAGATATCCGTACAAGGAGCTGGTCGGATGTTTAACATACTTGGCCATTGGAACCCGACCGGATTTGGCATTTGCCGTTAGTTCTTTAAGTCAGTTCAATGACAATTATTTGGAAGAGCACTGGTTGGCAGCCAAGAGGGTTCTCCGATATTTGCAAGGAACTGCCAACATAGCGCTGACTTTTGAGAAAAATGATCTAGACGTGGAAGGATTTATAGATGCCGGTTGGGGCGGTTGCTGCAACGATAGACGTTCGTATACTGGATTTGTTTTTGTATTTTCAGGTGCTCCAATTTGTTGGGAATCCAGGAAGCAACCCACTGTTGCATTATCAACAGTAGAGGCCGAGTACATGGCAATGACCGAAGCCACGAAGGAGGCCATTTATTTGCGACGTTTGCTTGGAGAGCTGGGTGTTCGAAGTCAGGATGCGATCGTTTTATACAACGACAATCAGAGCGCACAAAGGATGGCTAAGAACCCTGTGTTTCACCGTCGCACGAAGCATGTGGACATCCGTCATCATTTCATTCGCAATGCTGTCAAGGATCAGCAAGTAACGACGGAATATTTGCCCACTGGAGAAATGGCCGCCGATGTTTTAACTAAGGCGTTAACCAGCGATAAACATAGGAACAGCGCTAGATTGTTAAATATATATTGATTTGTCGTGGTTAGATTTGCGGATTGAGGGGAGTTGTTAGCGATTACAATCCGCATGTATTAGTTTGTAAGTTCGCGCCGCGCCATTAGTTTAGATCTTCTGCCGCCCCACCTACCGTAGCGTCGGGGACCATTGCGGGTCCCATAGTTCTTGGATTCCGTTTCCGTTCTGTTCGTCAGTTACCGTCATCGCCGCTTGTTCTCTTTATATATCTCCGTATGTTATCCGTATTAATCTCGTCTAAATCTAACAATTCTACATGCAGTTCCAGCAACGCAAGTGTCCGCTGAAAGATTATTTTCAGGATTGAAATTTATATTAAATGATCAACGATCTAGATTAAATAATAACTTTTTAGACGACATTATGGTCGTCCGAACAAATGCAATTTCATAGTTGCAAGTTTATGCGCGAGTGCGTGGGTCGTGTATGTGTGTGCGCGCGCGCGCGCGCGCGCACGTGTGGAAACACAGTATTGTAATTGTGGATTGTATGTGTATGTAATATTGAGATGGGTATTGTAACATTTGAAAGACTAGTAAAAGGGCAATCTATGTTTTCACTATCATTTAATAGTATGTGTGCGTACATTCAATATTGTAAGTGTGTATTGTACAATATGTGTATGTAATATTGTAATATTTTCACTATTATACAGGGTGTCCCGAATTTAAATAGCAAAACTTCAGGAGCGTGTAGACCGAAAAACTAAGACAAAAAGTCTTTTATTATTATTATTGTTATTATTATTATACTTTTAAAGATTTGCTCGTTTTTGCTTCGTTTTGGAGAAAATTGCAAAAAGAGAAACAAAACCAGTTCTCATTTTTGTACTTATTTATTTACATTTAAAAAAATTCTTTTTTATTTACTTTTTTTTTTAATTTTTTACAACAACTCGAGAGAGCAACTGACAACGAGATATTGAATTTTTGCGATTTTCTCCAAAACGAAACAAAAACGAGTAAATCTCTAAAAGACTTTTTGTCTTAGTTTTTCGGTCCCCTACACGCTTCCTGAAGTTTTGCCATTTAAATTCGGGACACCCTGTATAATAGTTATTGTACTTCAATAATTATATTTAATCATTAATTATTATTATTTTTTAATAAATAGTTATATATTAAATGTATTAGTTTCATTAAATTTGTGCATAATATCTAAATATACTACTGTCGTTTTAAATAAATATAAAATAATAATTTCCTTGCGAGTTTTCCACATTTAATCTTCGATATTTCAATCAATCTCCTGTCACATTTTTTTTAAAAGTATCTTTGCTTAAAAAATATATATGTGTAGGATACCAAAATATGTTTAGATGTATTCAGATTATTTTATTTTAATCAAAACGATAAAAAAACAAAAATCAAGAAACATCCAAAACTAAATGAAAAAGGAAAATTGCAATACAAGAAGGATCTCTTTTTTTCATAAACATGCTTATTCGTATATCTCTGAAGTAAACTGTCTAGACTCTAGAGTATCTATCTGATCTTACTACAGTAAATGCTCCTTCGTTGTGAAAAGGTCCCTTTTATGGGACTTTCACTAACACATTTCTGGCATTTCTCTGATTAAAGTGATACCAAACACGATATAATTTGTCCCATATTTACTTTACATATGAAGCATAATTAATAATTTATCATACATTTAACACAAACTATACAAGCATATGTTTAAATAAACAACTTAACATCTTTTTGAAAATTAACGGAGTTACAGCCGTAGGAGCACAGCGCGACGTATGTATCGTGTTTGGTATCATTTTAATCAGAGAAACGCCAGGAATAAGCTATTAAAAGTCCCATATAAACCGATTATGAAAATTAAGAAGTTTGAGAATGTGATTCACTCGAGTCAATGTTGTGGTGTTCACACCGATATACCCGAGCCGACATCGATCGTCGCCGCCCTGCGGAGCGACTCGGCCGACTCGGCGTTGACAGGCAGTGGAGTGGGTAGGCACGTCACAACGATCGCATAGACGATTCTTCACAACGAAGGAGCATTTACTGTAGCAACATAGTATGTAACCCGCTCCGACCGGCTTAATATCCGCCCCGAGCGAGTTAACCCGCTGTCTCTAGGCCCTAAGACCCGTTCTATCCGGGTTAGTCCGCGGTTCGCATCCCAGCTTTGATTTCTGTTTATCTGTATCCTTTCGTTTTTGTTTCAAGAGCGTGTATCGTCGCCAAATAGATGCTCGTGTTCTTTTCAAGACTTGTGCCAGGTCCGTGTATTTTCTTTTCTCATCGAGATTTTCGTTGCGTTCTAAATGATCTAGGATCATTTTATCCTCCTCTGGAAGGAACCTTAATTTACAAAAACATAAAATAAATATAACACACTGTGAAACTTATATTACTAATAATGTTGTACAAGGTGTTCGACTACAGGTGGGAGAAAACTTAAAAAAGGGGTGGTTCTCCATGACAATATATAACGAAAATACAGAATAAAAAATTGCAATTTTTAATTTTTCTTCAACCTGTAGTGAAACACCCTGTATATTTTACCTTCTATGCACACGGTCTGCAAACAAATTTCTAAATCTGTGGTACACACTGTATAACGTCCTGTGTGGAAGTCCGTCTGCTAAGAACTGTACAAATTTGCGTCTCTCTCTTTTACTGCGTATATTTGTTTTATTTCCTACTCGTAAGAGTAGAAATGGTTTCGTTTGCTCAGGATGCCAGTTGTGCATCTATGTAGAGACAATAAAGATTTTTAGATCAATCATAAAAGAATTTTGCTTGACATTTTATTATAAAAATATATGGTAATTATTGCGAAAGGGTCTGCGTACTCCGATTTTGATGAAATTTAAATATGATATAGATTTCGACATTTTTAACAACTTTTTCCTTTTCCAATATAGGGGGTCGCTTTTAGTTTTCGAGATATTTGCAAAAAACTATTACAAATACTGTAGTGAATTTTTCGTATTCCTGCACGCTCCGTGGCAACGTAAGCCTGTCCCGGCGCGGCGTTTTTTTACATTTTGACGCTGTAGAGATGAGAGATAAAACAGGGTGTCACTCTGGTCATACATATACAGGGTGTCCCAAAATTCGTGAAAATCCCGAGAGGGGGTGGTTCCTGAGACCATTTCAAGAGATATTTTCCTTTGCAAAAATGTTATCCGCGGCTTTGTTTAGGAGTTATTAACGAAAAACACGGACCAATCAGAGCGCGACCTAGAAGCGAGTTGCCACAGTCGGCCCGGCGCGCCAACTGTCTATTGGCCGAAATTCGTGAAAATCCCGAGAGGGGGTGGTTCCTGAGACCATTTCAAGAGATATTTTCCTTTGCAAAAATGTTATCCGCGGCTTTGTTTAGGAGTTATTAACGAAAAACACGGACCAATCAGAGCGCGACCTAGAAGCGAGTTGCCACAGTCGGCCCGGCGCGCCAACTGTCTATTGGCCGACTGTGGCAACTCGCTTCTAGGTCGCGCTCTGATTGGTCCGTGTTTTTCGTTAATAACTCCTAAACAAAGCCGCGGATAACATTTTTGCAAAGGAAAATATCTCTTGAAATGGTCTCAGGAACCACCCCCTCTCGGGATTTTCACGAATTCTGGGACACCCTGTATAGAGTGAGCTTTCAATTTTGAAAGACTACTTCTGGATTTTCGTATGCATGGTCGGGCCTTACTTACACAAGTAAGTAAACGCTAACGTCTTAGTACGACAGTAATGGTGTTTTAGAGTTATTTAAATCGAAATATATCGTGTACTACTAACTTTTCGACATACATAGGTTAGTACCTTTTTATAACGGATGTCCTGCATCGATTGATGTATTAAAAAATACCTCATTCCGTTTAAAAAAATGTCGATGACCTTGAAATCTTGTAAAAAAATGGCCTTGAGAAAAAATTTTTACCATCATCAAATTCGCCCCTTGAAACAGTACTACTTTGTTCTGTGGAGATTTTTTGTACGACTAATAACAACCGAGATATTTTGGATGTTCCCATTTAAATGCCCCACCCTGTATGTATGACCACTGTTTTCTGAGTGAGACCCTGATCTCTGTCTCATCTCCACAGCGTCAAAATGTAAACAAACGCCGCACCGGGACAAGCTTACGTTGCCACGGAGCGTGCAGGAATACAAAGAATTCAATACAGTATTAGCGATAATTTTTTGCAAATATCTCGGAAACTAAAAGCGACCCCCTATATTGGAAAAGGAAAAAGTTGTTCAAAATGTGTGTTGCTGCATAACATATTAAAATTTCATCAAAATCGGTGTACGCAGACCCTTTCGCAATAATTACCAAATATATATACAGGGTGTCCCAAAATTCCTGCACTTCCCGGGAATGGGTGCTTCCTGAGGCCATTTAAAGCATTTTCCTTTGCAAAAATGAGCATAAATCCTTCTTCTTAGATCCTTCTGATAGAAGGACAGACAACGTTTTCAAGCGGTTACACATCGACTCTGCGCACCAATCTGCAGGAAAAACTAAACATGTGAATGCCATCAATTCTAGTCTCACAGCGGTCCATCTCGTATCCTGTTTTTCGTCTAACCATCCCGTCGTTTTCCTAAACCTGCTACAGCGTGCATTTCGAATTTCGACACGCATAATGCCCTTCCTAAATTCTTCAGAAAAATCTTGCGGAAAATCAGTATCGTTCGAGCGGCGGTACAGAGAACATCTTCAAAGTCTTGTCAATTCAAAGCTAACGGTTGCTATTAACTGTGGTTTTGATAGTGATATTTAAACTAATCACTAGACTGCGGTTCTTCATGCAAAATGAAAGTTGGCTGCTGCTATTACAAGGGACAGGAGCCAAACAGATATTTGATTCTTACTGTAATCATTTTAACTAGTTGAAAATAATACATTGGTGTTTTTAAATTATTTTAATCCATCTACTGTCTTAAAATGCATATACTCATTTCTGCTACAAATGCATAAAATCCGCGATCGCATTATCTGATTGTTGTGATTTGTGCAGCATTACAAGAGATATGGCAATTAGTGCATAAGTATGTGTTGACAAATGTAAATAGTGATCGTGAGTGTGGAAAAAGTTCGATGCATCTGCGTGAAATAAACCTACGAATTATTTATCGATTCGAAAGTAAAAGTGAAATTCTGGATCGTCGACTTGACCGCGCATCCCTTAGGCCTTAGTATACCAACTATCTACCACCGGCTGTGCAGTTCGTCGACCTGGCTGTACGTCCCTTAGCTATCGGTACTGCCGTATACCTGAAGATATCTGTGCAGTTCGTCACCTAGTGACTCAGTGACACACATTTCGAAGCAGCAAATGCATTCATGGCTGAACAAGTGAGTTTTTAATTCAATCAGTATCTATACTTCTTCTCTCGTTCGGGCAAAATTGCCGATGATGTGGGTCCTCACCGATTCCTATGATCTTGAAATATGTTATAAAACTCGACGTTTTAAATATCTTTTTCCTTTGAAATAGTTGGTGGTCGACTTTTTTTGGAGATATTATTAGCAAGAGGTGTCCGCTATCATGAACACCCATATGAATTTACAAGTAACGTTTTTCACGATTATCTCGTAAACTAAACCCGACCGTCAGAAAGTCTAAAGAGAAATATTGTTCAGAATAATGGTCTTGACAGCATATCCAAAGCTCATCGAAATTGGAGAGGATTCACATCATCGAGAAATTCTTGTTCGTTGCGGTCACGGCGCGGCGCGGCGCGGCACATAGTGGGAACTTCCGACCAAACTCGATTCAAAATCAAAGAACTTTCGATAGAAATGAGGTAGAGCGATGAAATTTTTAAAAAATTAAAGCTGAAGCTTGGCAGAATATGGAGAAAATAGGTAGATTATGGTACGAACGTTTTTTAACCTTGAGAATATTCGTTAAAGTTCCACAATTTCAAGAAAATGTGGTTTCTCCGTTACCACGCCCGAAAAATTTTTTTTAAACATGCTATATATCATTTACCGAAGATTTTTGCACGCCGAATTAAAATCTGGTCTCAAAATTTGTCTACGACCTCAGGATTTTGCAAGAAATCGATTTTTGTGAACAGAACTAACGTAATCATTTTTTCGTTGAAATGATTTGATAACCCACTAGTTTGAAGGTATATTGTATTCTCATATATAAAACACAATAAAATTAAACATAATGAAGTATTTGAACGTTTATTTGACGTATATCACTTGACGAACGATCACCCGACGTATCGCTGCGATTGTCGCTGGCACTCCTTGTAGGCTGTGTGATGGTAATGTAATTTAAAATAGATATCTATTTTACACGATTATATTTTCATTTACACAGGAAGTTAGGTAAGTAGTTAATCTTTTTAACTTATTTCTCTACCTTATTCTTATTTTTATCACCAGAAGTTAAAGAATTCGTTGATGAGAAGTAAGTTAAAAAGATTAAATACTTACCTTACTTCCTGTGTAAATGAAAATATAATCATGGGAAATAGATGTCTAATTTAAATTACATTACAGTCACACAGCCTACAAGGAGTGCCAGCGACAATCGCAACGATAGGTCGGGTGATCGTTCGTCAAGTGATATACGTCAAATAAACGTTCAAATACTTCATTATGTTTAATTTTATTGTGTTTTATATATGAGAATACAATATACCTTCAAACTAGTGGGTTATCAAATCATTTCAACGAAAAAATGATTACGTTAGTTCTGTTCACAAAAATCGATTTCGTGCAAAATCCTGAGGTCGTAGACAAATTTTGAGACCAGATTTTAATTCAGCGTGAAAAAATCTTCGGGAAATGATATATAGCATGTTTAAAAAAAATTTTTCGGGCGTGGTAACGGAGAAACCACATTTTCTTGAAATTGTGGAACTTTAACGAATATTCTCAAGGTTAAAAAACGTTCGTACCATAATCTACCTATTTTCTCCATATTCTGCCAAGCTTCAGCTTTAATTTTTTAAAAATTTCATCGCTCTACCTCATTTCTATCGAAAGTTCTTTGATGTTGAATCGAGTTTGGTCGAAAGTTCCCACTATGCGACGTACCACCGACGCTCGCCTGCCGGTGCTCTGATTGATCAGTGTTTTTCGTTAATAACTCCTAAACAAAGCCGCATCGGCCATTTTTGCTAACGAAAATGTCGCTTCAAATGACGTCAGGAACCTCTCATTTCCGGTTGTTGAAGGAATTTTGGGACACCCTGTATATAATGGTGTCAAATGACAAACCTCGCAGAATAAGTTCCAATTTTGTTTGATTATTTTATCCTCCGAAGAATCGAAATACCCCTTATGGATACTCGCGTATTCTTCGAACTCGTCCATCTCTTCTTCGGTTGGAGGACGAGATCCTGCGCGTGGCTCCACCCTGTGCTGGGGCAATATAGGGTTGCACAACTTAATTTTTAGGTTTCGCAAGACCTGTAATGATAAAAAGAGCTTGCAATTCTTCGAATCCAAAAGCTTTCACTTGTGCTTTACAGTAAACTATTAATATAGAAATTTATACCGACATACTACAGAGATATCTCAAAGATATCTGAAAGACGCCTGCCGCAAGATATAAATACGTCTAAAAGACGTCTGTAAAGTCATTTTCCCTTATTTTTCTTGTCTTTTACACGTCCTTTTACGTCTTTTATACGTCTTACAATTAGTTACAAAACTGTGCAACTTAAAGACGACATTCAAAAGAATTTTTGTCGTCTTAAAGACGCCTTTTACAGACGTCTAAAAAGTCGCCTAAAAGACGTACGTTTAAGAAATCTATTAGGCATTTTTTGGGCATCTTTAGGTGTCGTTTTAGGGGCCTTCTAGGCTTCTTTTATGCATCTTTTACACGTCTTTGTAGGGGTCTTTCAGGCATCTTTTAAACGTCTTTTTATGCATCTTTCCAGCATCTTTTAAATGTCTTTTTCAGACGCCTAAAATTTTCAAATTTAAGAAAAAGTTATAAATAAATTAGAATCTATATACAGGGTGTTTGGCTACAGGTGGGAGAAAATTTAAGGGGTGGTACTCGACGATAATATAAGACAAAAATTAAGAATAAAAAATTGCGATTTCGGCTTCGTTATTTAGTTATTAACAATTAAAAATCCGCCTAAAATGCTGCAACACTCCTAACAAAAGTGTACGTTGCGTACGTCACACGGGCGCGCGACAGTCTCGTATCAAGTGACAAACGCATGCATACCTTGGTTCTCATTTGGGGCCCCAGCGAGGTGAAAATGTTTAAAAAATCGTTGGACGACATTGAACCTACCTACTCGTTAAAATCCACAAGGACATTTCTAATATCCGCCCTATGGAATTATCGAGTAGAAGAGGTCAATGCCCTTTCACTTTTAAATTCTTCTCGCACATATCCACAAATCCTTATCCTGCACTATAATTGTTCATAACACCGTTCTTAGTATACTGGAATAAACGTTCTAGCACTATTTACAATATCATACACACGCACTACGAGTTTACAGAGAGTACAAGTTTACTGAGGGGAATGAGGAGAATGTAAAGGACTGGTAATCCTTTAATGTTGAAACACTGCACGTTATTGAACTTGATTTACGTCGCGAGACTCGCTCACAGACGGAACGGATATCTTGAGGTCGTGTGTGATTTCTGAGAACGGATATCTACGACGCGTGCAAGAAGAATCGTCCATACAAGCTATGTAGCATCTGTATGCACACTGACTCAAGACAGCTGATGAGGTCGATGCCAGATCGATAAAACAAATGAAGATCTACAGCAAACTACCGCCCAAACATCGCGCGTTGCTATACCAATACATTGTCTATCCTGTTTTCATGAATTTCGTGATTCTTTCTCATTCTGTCTGTGACCGCGAAATATCTCATGTGTGTGCATTGACCACATCCACATCAGCTGTCTTGAATTAGTGTGCATACGGATGCTAGCTTGTACGAACGATTCTTCTCGCACGCGTCGAAGATTTCCGTTCGCAGAAATCGCATGACCTCAAAGATATCCGTTCCGTCTGTGAGCGAGTCTCGCGACGTAAATCAAGTTCAATAAAGTGCAGTGTTTCAACATTAAAGGATTACCAGTTCTTTATATTCTCCTGATTCCCCTCAGTAAACTTGTACTCTCTGTAAACTCGTAGTGCGTGTGTATGATATTGTAAGTAGTGCTAGAGCGTTTACTCCAGTATATTAAGTACGGTGTTATGAACAATTATAGTGCAGGATAAGGATTTGTGGATATGTGTGAGAAGAATTTAAAAGTGAAAGGGCATTGACCTCTTCTACTCGATAATTCCATAGGGCGGATATTAGAAATGCCCTTGTGGATTTTAACGAGTAGGTAGGTTCAATGTCGTCCAACGATTTTTTAAACATTTTCACCTCGCTGGGGCCCCAAATGAGAACCAAGGTATGCATGCGTTTGTCACTTGATACGAGACTGTCGCGCGCCTGTATGACGTACGCAACGTACACTTTTGTTAGAAGTATTGCAGCATTTTAGGCGGATTTTTAATTGTTTATAAATAAATAACGAAGCCGAAATCGCAATTTTTTTATTCTTCATTTTCGTCTTATATTATCGTCGAGAACCACCCCTTAAATTTTCTACCACCTGTAGCTAAACACCCTGTAGATATATACAATACATATACAGGCTGTCCCACCCGATTTCGACCCCTTGATTTTCTCGCTATTGTTACTCGTAGCAAAAAATGTTTCAGCAGACGCTTGAATGGTATCGCGTGGAGCATATTTTGATGTTATTAGTTTTTTCGTGAGTGGATGCGTAAAGGTCATTTAAAGGTCAACTTTGTTTTTTTAAATGGAATGAGGTATCTTTAACTTCCCGGTTTTATAGGGAAGTTATTGTAATGACCCCGAAAATCGAAAATCGATTTTTTAGCAGATCTTCACGTTTCATGGTCTCTTTGCAGTCATTTTAGACTATTTTCAGCAAAATGTTCGTATGTGTGTGTGTATGTGTGTGTATGTGTGTGCGTATGTATGTTCGTGAGTATGGTATCAAATTTTTCGTTAACGTTTTCTGAAAAAGTAACAAAGCGATCAGAATGATGAATGATGCAATCGATGTGCCACGCTGTAACTTAGAGCTGATTAGATTTTGGTCCACTTTGGTCCAGTAGTTTTTTAGTTTTTTTCGAAAGAAGTTGATTCAACAATGCAATTTATACGAGAGAACGGAAATTTTTTCACCGAAGAAACAAACGTAATTATATAAAAAAATTTTTATCAATTTTTTTAAAATTAAAAAAAATTTTTTTTTATTTTTTTTGTACCTTATGCTAATGTCACCGCTTACAATAATCGAAAATTATCCCAATGCAACAGTGAGTTAATCATCTCTACTGCCGAGGATACATATTCAAAGAATATCGATGAAAGTACAAAAAAAAATTTATATTACCATCTTTAAAAAAACAATCAGTTCAAAACGAATTATTAACTGATATTAAATTGAAAATTAATATAAAATATACGATAATTATTAATGACATTGATGTTGAAGACGGATTAGTTAATGGAGCGCATGCGGAATATTAAAATTTATTATACTTTTCAAGAAAATACTAAAATTCCGTCTATATTGTGGTTAGATTTACAATTGGCCAGAGTAGGAGTGAAAGTAAGAACTCGTTATCGTGATTATACGAAAAATGCAAATATTGATCAAAATTTAACACCAATAATAAAAATATCGAATCAAGTAAATATGTCGAGTGAGGAAAAATATCAAATCACACGTAGTCAATTTCCAGTGGTTCCTGCTGAAGCGATTACGATTCATATAAGTCAGGGACAAACATACGAGAAAGTATGCACTGAGCAGAGTTTCAAAATTGAGCAGTTTATATATTTTGGGACAATTTAAATTAACAGTATCGAAGAAAACCAAGATCAATACTGCAAACCCGGATAATGAGGAGTTGTATCGTTTGCGAAAAACTAATTAAGACAATTTATTTTGCAACATTAGTATGCTATAACAAGGAACCAAGCGAGCAACGAGCCTACGATGTTGGTTTAATGTGACGCCATATAGCAAACATTTTGATAAGTAGAACACTATTGAATTTCCCTGAAAACGTATAATCTTATTAAAACGTACTAAAAATAATGATAATAATATACTGCAACTAACGAATCGGGAAGTTCTTTGTGTGGCTCTTGGAGAGTCACACACCAAATAAAAAACATTAATAGCTGCAGGCCCTACTAGTCATGTGTACCACTAACCCTCTCGCAAGAGCAGTCCTACCCGCGAGCGAGCGAAGCGAGCGAGCAACAATAACCCTCTAGTTTTTATACATCAATCGATGCAGCTGGATATTCGTTATAAAAAAGTAGTAACCTATGTATGTCGAAAAGCTAATAGTTCAGGAGATATTTCAATTTCAATAACTCTAAACTACCATTACTGTCGTACTAAGACGTTAGTGTTTACTTACTTGTGTAACGTCTTAGTACGACAGTAATGGTATTTTAGAGTTATTGAAATTGTAATATCTCCTGAACTATTAGCTTTTCGACATACATAGGTTAGTACTTTTTTATAACGAATGTCCAGCTGCATCGATTGATGTATAAAAAAATATCTCATTCCATTTAAAAAAACAAAGTTGAACTTTATATGACCTTTACGCGTCCTCTCACAAAAAAACTAATAACATCAAAATATGCTGCACTCGATACCATTCAAGCCTCTGCTGAAACATTTTTTGCTACGAGTAACAATAGCGAGAAAAAAAATTTGTTACATTATGTAACATAAATATTGTATGTATATTTGAATAAAGTTTTCAACTAGTAATAATCGCACCTCGGTAGAGCCTCATTGGTTACGATATCGCCACTGTGTAAAGCTTGTATATTTGAATATTAAAAACAGGTTGGATGTATATTTAATACTACGTGAATATGTATACAATATTTTGTGCTACTAACCAGATAGCACAGGACGTCTTACAGACGTCGTTTTCTCGTCATTTTTACGCCTTTACGTCTTACGTCTCTAAAAGACGCCCTTTATACGTCCACAACGGCATCTTATTGAGACGTCGTTTTTAAGGTTGAAGGAAGGACCTTTTATACGTCTCATTTCTGCCGTAAAAACGACGTCTCCAAAATGACGCCTTTATGGATGTGTAAAAGCCGTCTCTTCGGAGAAGTCGTTTTTGCGGCAAGAATGAGACGTACAAAAGAGGATTTTTCCCGGACTGAGGAACTTGTAAATATAGAACTGTAAAATAAATCTTTATTTAATATTGAAAGTAAAATGTTTACTTTTAATTTACTTTGAATTCGTGTATGTCACTTAATCGACAGACATTTATATTATAAGAACATTAATCAATTAATTAACGTTAACTAATTAACATTAATTAATTAACGCGTCAGCGTTAGTGGGAAGAGTGGGGGAAGCAAAGGCGGGCCTCGCTGCGCAGCTGGACGAGGGGCGGAAGGGTAAGGGGCCTGGCGAGACTAGAATATGGTAACCCTGGTCCCGAGTTCGAATCCCTCCAACTGCATAAAAATTTCTGAATTGTAATAAGGTCTTTTCGAAGACCAATTCCCTCAAACAGTGCATGAAAGTAGTAACATATATACATATAGATTCTAATTTTTTTATAACATTTTCTTACATTTGAAGATTTTATGCGTCTGAAAAAGACGTCTAAAAGATGCCGGAAAAATGCGTGAAAAGTCGCCTAAAAGATGCCCCGAAAGACGCGTAAAAGACGTTTAAAAGATGCCTGAAGGATCTCCAAAAAGATGTGTAAAAGATGTGCATAGATATTTCATAGATAGAATAATAAATATTTCCTAGTGAAAACTACATTGTCAATGTAAGTGACAAGTGAACCTATTTCTTAATTGTAATTTAATAAATAATAAATGTTTCCAAACACATTGAGTAGGTATCTAATTACCTTTTTTTAGTGCCATTCTAACGTTAAGTAATTGCAACTACCCATTACAATTACTTGTAATTGCAACTACCAATTACAATTACTTTTGTAATCGCATTAAAATTACTTGGGAATTGCAAAAATAATATTACAATTATATGTAATTGTAATTGGTAACTGCAATTACAAGCAACTACAATTACAAGCAAGTGCAATTACCAATTACAATTACATGTAATTGAAACGTAATGTAAAAAAAACCGCAAAAACGACGTCTACAAAAAGACGTCTTTATGGACGTATAAAGGGTGTCTTTCAGAGACGTAAAGACGTAAAAAAGACGAGAAAGCGACGTCTGTAAGACGTAATATGCTATCTGGGACGTATCTATTGGGTTGGAACGAAAGTTAGTAGCGTTTGTAAATTAAAATTTAAAGCTAAAATTCAGATATTTATTCAGAGATTTATTCCATCCCATATTTTCCATTCTGTTCTATTAACTCTTGCCATTTTCGAGGTAACTTCTCGTGTTATTGAATAAACATATGAATAAATACCTTAATTTTATCTTCGATTCTTAATTTGAAAACGCTACGAACTTTCTTTCCAACCCAGTATATTACGATAATGAGATAGCAAAGTCCTGAGGCAGTTACAGTAGTGGACAAAAGTTTAAGGACGCTCTAAAAAAGACGATAACTATTTTGTTATTGTACTATACGATTTGCACTTTTTTTGGAAGCTAGATCAATGAGTTTACTACAGGATGTGAAAAGTAAATTTTTTCAAAGATTGCAATGAAAAAATACTAAAAGTTGCATTTTCAACTTTTTTATGCGGACCTATATTGAAAATGTAAAAAATTCGTTTTGTCGATCTGTATCAATTTAACATATTCTGAAAATTTCGTCAAAATCGGTCGACGTTGCAATGAACTACATACAAACGTTTAAAGATGGTAAAAATTGCAGATTTCCACGATTTTCGGCCTCTAACTACAATAAATCTAAGGATTCTTAAATCTTTCAATGCCTGTTGTTTTTTTCCCGAACCAATCGATTTCGATGAAACTTTCACAGTGCATATAATTGACACAGACCTACAAAATGTATTTTTTAAATTTTCAACAATTCCGATCAATTGCATTTTGAAAAAATTTCGTTTCACATCCTGTAGTAAACTAATTGCTCTAGCTTTCCAAAAAAGATCAAATCATATAACACAATATTAAAATAATTTTAATTTTCTATTTTTATATTTTATATTTTTATTAATTTTCTCCTGGAGAAAAAGACTCCAGGACGTGTCCTACGAGTTTCAAAATATACACGAATACACATGTTATACATTCATTTTTCAGAATCAAATTATACCAATTTTTTAAAATTCTGCGGGGTGCTCAAGGTACCCCTTTTTATCGAAAATTTTACTTTACTGAGGCTAAAATTGCCGCGCTTGCGCGTGAAATCTTGCACCAATATCTCTCCTCTAATTCTGTTCGGCCGAAAAACATACAATGTATGCAAGCATAAAAAAAACTAAATCAATATAACAGGGCAACCGTAAAATAACATGATAAAATCTCAGTTTTACATAAGTTAACATGAATAGAATCATCGAGTAAAATATATTGTGATATTATTTCGAGACAGAACCGAGTACTATCTCATGAGACACCCGGGTAGGTAGCTTACCCAAGTATGTACATACCCGGGTATCTCATAAGTCACTGCTCTAATATCTGTGGTTGCCAGGAAGAACGCCGCATGTCACAATTTCAAAAAATTTCAGTTTATGCATTAATTGAGATTTATAGTATAGAGGATTTACGTCTTTATCAGAAAGAAAGTCATGAAAATAAATTCGAAAGGCTTTTTGCAAGAAAGACATAATCCAATTGAACCGATATCCTATGGCAAAAGATTAGTAACCAAAATCTTAAACAGCAATATCTCGAAAGTGAAATTATGTGACATGCGGCGTACTTCCTGACAACCACAGATATATGGTGCATAATGAAGGAATTCATTTTTAATTAAATAATATCAGTAAACAATTCTTGCAAAATTACCTGTGTATCTTCCTTAGATAATCTATTAGAATTGCGAATATTCTGCGCTTCTTTCGCCACGTTCTCGAAAGACATTTTGTCTACTGTACGTGATGGTCTTCAGATTCGTGACTAACTGAATGCAGATCCGTTCGACACGTGCGAGACCAGCGACTGATGGGTTTCTGTTTTTCGATCGAATTCTTTTCGATCCTCGCAAAACATAAACGCATCAGTCACTGGACTCGAACGCGCTGAGCGGGTCTGTATTCACTACTATGTATATGGTTCACGTGTATTGTAGTATACGTTCAAAACCGCGATCTCTAATAGAAATATCATACTGATATTATTACATTAAGATTATAAAGTCGATATAATGCGTAAGATAAATACAAAACGACAAAAAAACTATTGGAAAAAATGTATTCTAAATAAATTTGTTGTAATTTTGTAATTAATAAACATATATAATAACACTCATAACAATAATATAAATATATATACGTAAAGATAGTTGTGCTCATGAATCTATTGTACATTACTGTAGTACATCATATAACTATCTTACTACATAATTTCTACCGTTAAAATACACAGGTCCTGTTTTACCTTTCCTTTTCTCTGGTCACTTTATGACTCTCTCGGTGACGACTACTATTCTTTGCGTATTTTACCTTAAAATATTTTCTAAATATTTCAATATATCTTCTAAAAAAATTTCTACAAATTTATTAGGATATAGTCAGAAATTCCAAAAAAAAAGAATTAATCAATTAAAAAGAAGTAGATGCATGACGGGCGCGAACATACTATAAGCAGGTCCATAGTTGAACGGCTAACTTTTTTTTGTGTGTAACAGAGCGTTTATTGTGCCAATTAAAAAAAACATATCTATATACATATATAAATATACATACGTGTATATACGAAGGAACAACAAACTTAAACGCACAAAAAGTACAATTAATTGTACCTCGTAAACGGTTGGAAATAGAAGATGTTACAAGTAAAAGTTGAATAGTGTATCAGACGGTGCATAATATGCAACTAATTGTATGCACTTTTGTGCATCGGCGCATCAGAAAATTGCAACTGCGCTTTTTTTTAAATGGAATGTCCTATATTTTATAACATAGTTCGATGGAATATCAAATTCTGAGTATAATAGTCTTGAACTTCATATGTCCTAAATCTAATAGTTTCCGAGATATTATCGAAACAATTCTCTTTCTTCTTTCGATAATATCTCGTTAACTATTAGGTTTAGCACATATGAGGTTCAATCAACTCGATTGAAAGCAGCGTCATCTGAAAGGACGCAAACTCATGGCAGAGTAGAGGATCCCTTCAGGTGGCGCTGCTTTAAATTGAGTTGATTGGACGCCATCGACACCATGGTGTTGGAATTCGTCCAATCAACTCGATTGAAAGCAGCGCCACCTAAAGGGACGTAAACACCTTAGACCATATATGCTTATAGACCCGGCATAGGTATAGTCCATGGACCTACAGGACTGAGCATAAGGTAGGGTTTTAGGCGAGAGGGGGCACCAAGCGAACGGGGAGGGATGGTCGCATGAAATTACCTTAGACCATATATACCAATAGACCCGGCATAGGTATAGTATGTGTATAGGAAAACCATGGACATAGGAATAAGGGGACGGAGCATATCGCTGCGGGGTGGAAGCCAGTTTTGGGGTGCGGGGAATGACGATCACGTGGTACTCTGGTGCTCAACTGGTGATTGGTTGTGATCGCGCAAGCGCATTCGTACTTTTAGAAGACATTTGGCTGATCTGACCATGGACATAGGAATAAGGGGACGGAGCACAAAGTGTTACTTTGGGCGAGGGGAGTGAAGCCAAATCCGCGGAGCGGGGAGCACGGTCACGTGGTACTCTGGTGCTCAACTGGTGATTGGTTCTAGCATATACGCGCGAAATTTGAAGATGAGACTTTTAGTTTGTTAACAATTATAAATTACGATAGAATATTTTCAATAAAATAAAGAAACAAAGTGTTTTATTTATAAATGCATATCAAAATTAAACGGTTA
The DNA here is from genome assembly GCF_051020765.1 of Lasioglossum baleicum. Classification (NCBI taxonomy): domain Eukaryota; kingdom Metazoa; phylum Arthropoda; class Insecta; order Hymenoptera; family Halictidae; genus Lasioglossum; species Lasioglossum baleicum. The sequence continues at coordinate 1,961,981 of NW_027469088.1, read as the reverse complement.
AAAGTTAGAATCTATAGATATGAAAAATCTGTTTGGTATTTAATTTTATAAATACATAAAACATTGTTATTTAGAAATAGGAATAACTAGGATATTATCTTTTACTTTTCTGCACTTAAGAAACTTTAACGAATGTGCAACAGTATATAACTGATCACTATATAAGTAAATATCGGTTAGTTTTATAATGAAATATCAAAAATGTCATAAAATGCTAATCCAATTACTTAAATATTAAATTGTACAATTGTTAATATCTATTGCATAAAAGGGATTAGGATGTATTATTAATAATTTTCGTAACAAAATTGGGTTTTGTCAATTTTATTATTATTTAATATATTACATTATGTCTATAATTTAATGTCAAAGCGAATGTTCTTATTGTTAGTTCTTATTAAACTGTTTGTTGACACTTATACCCCTATTCTTCCATAACTGTCTTTCAAAGTCTTTCAAAATTTCTTTTCACATCCTTTAGTAAACTAATTGCTCTAGCTTCCCAAAAAAGTTCAAATCGTATAGTACAATATTAAAAAAGTTATCGTCTTCTTTAGAGCGGTCTTAAACTTTTGTCCGCTACTATATATCTTCTAACATCTGCAATTCTTCAGTCGCTAACATATTCTTGTCCCTCAATGAGTCCAGGATTCCCTTCAAAGAGCAAATTTTTGATTTCTTTCGTCGAAGGCTTTGCTGCAGATCTTTTATCTTTCTTATATAAAATTTCTTGTGTCTTGCAGTTGTTTTTGAAGGTATTCTTTTTCCAAAGAGCTTTCCTCTTTCTTCGGTGACATACTTGTAGACTGATCCACAACTAAAAAGCATTAAAAATATAATGCATAAGAAATATTAATTTTGTAGAAAATTATTAGATATATTATATTAAATAGAATGAAATATTTCTTACAGTCACTGCATCCAGGGATGGGAGATGTTGTTCTATCTACTTTAGATGTATCCGATGCAGAAGTTGACGGCATAATTATATCATTTTGAGTATCCTCAATTGCACGTTCTAAACAAATATACAAAAGGTACTGTATAAAGCAATGCACAAGTTGAGCTGTGGATGAGCCGAGCAAAACAGATACACCATCGAAACTCATATTATATCTGACTATTCATTAAGACATACATGAAAATGACAGCATATGTACAGAGCTCGTTGGCCTGTATAAATCTCCCTTAACACAGAATGTATCCCCCGTTTTATATAGGAATCTAATGTATTTCCTAATCTTGATAATAGTAACATTATTTCATACCTATATATGGTAGTGCATTTGGTGCAAGTATCCTTCTACCATGTACAATCTTGAAGTCATTTTCTGTAAAATGTGCGGAACAGATTCTTGCTCCATTTGGAATCAACTCTACATTTAGCTGCATTATATCTGCCCAAAACGATTTTAGCTTTTCATCCTTTGGAAACCTATTACAAAATTAATTCAGTGTATAACTTTATATCATTTGTCTCATTTTAATAATACAATATAATTTTTATGTACACAAATAGAATATTTTTCTTACCGATGATATGTGAGAAGTTATTAATATTGTTTACTTGTCTTTCTCCCAAAATCGGACGATGTCTCTTACGATTTTTACAATACACAACGGCATTGTCTAATTTTTAAAACTTATAATTCACTTCTCTGTCCGCGTCAGTGAGCGTTAGTCGGTGTCAGACAGTGTCAGATGATCCAGTCAGAACCATGGACATAGGAATAAGGGGACGGAGCATATCGCTGCGGGGGAAGCCAGTTTTGGGGTGCGGGGAACGACGATCACGTGGTCACATTTGTTTAGAACGTGCAATTGAGGATACTCAAAATGATATAATTATGCCGTCAACTTCTGCATCGGATACATCTAAAGTAGATAGAACAACATCTCCCATCCCTGGATGCAGTGACTGTAAGAAATATTTCATTCTATTTAATATAATATATCTAATAATTTTCTACAAAATTAATATTTCTTATGCATTATATTTTTAATGCTTTTTAGTTGTGGATCAGTCTACAAGTATGTCACCGAAGAAAGAGGAAAGCTCTTTGGAAAAAGAATACCTTCAAAAACAACTGCAAGACACAAGAAATTTTATATAAGAAAGATAAAAGATCTGCAGCAAAGCCTTCGACGAAAGAAATCAAAAATTTGCTCTTTGAAGGGAATCCTGGACTCATTGAGGGACAAGAATATGTTAGCGACTGAAGAATTGCAGATGTTAGAAGATATATAGTAGCGGACAAAAGTTTAAGACCGCTCTAAAGAAGACGATAACTTTTTTAATATTGTACTATACGATTTGAACTTTTTTGGGAAGCTAGAGCAATTAGTTTACTAAAGGATGTGAAAAGAAATTTTGAAAGACTTTGAAAGACAGTTATGGAAGAATAGGGGTATAAGTGTCAACAAACAGTTTAATAAGAACTAACAATAAGAACATTCGCTTTGACATTAAATTATAGACATAATGTAATATATTAAATAATAATAAAATTGACAAAACCCAATTTTGTTACGAAAATTATTAATAATACATCCTAATCCCTTTTATGCAATAGATATTAACAATTGTACAATTTAATATTTAAGTAATTGGATTAGCATTTTATGACATTTTTGATATTTCATTATAAAACTAACCGATATTTACTTATATAGTGATCAGTTATATACCCAGACAACCAACTGCTCCGTTCTGCAGCTGTACTGCGCCGCAGCTATGTCGCGTTTTGGATCCCTGCTGCCGCGCCACTGCACGGAGAACGGGGCTCGATTTTGCCTCGCCGTAAGAGGGCAACACGGTCGCGCCAGGTCGCATTAATGTAGGACGTGCTATGTGGTAGATGTCGCTAAAGTAAATGTCTATTATACAAATGTGTAGCAGCAGCAGTCTTTCTTTTTACTGACAAAATTAATATTTTTATTTAAATTACATACTACATACTATCAGGTCGTTCGGAAAGTAATTTCGTTTATCGTGTAGGGATGGCAATGCTTCCGTTTGTCATTACTAGACTGCGAATCTTTCTGCAAAGTAGAAATTGACTACATCGATTGCAAGAAATAGAAATCAAATTGAATGTTATTTCTTCAGCAAAGGAGAAAACGAAATGACTTTCCGAACGAGCTAATACATTAACATATTACAATAGGAGAGCTGCATAAAGTCTAAATAAAATCAATCTCATCATTTTCATACAAAGAAACATTTACCAGTTACTTTTAAGGTTCGGTAGGTGTAGAGGGTTGAAACGTCTTCGTGCAAAAAAAATGTGTCGTAGAAGGGAAAAGAAACTTAATTTATAATTTTCGGCTCGAGCGCGTTTCCAGCTACCCGAGTGCATCGGGCTGCCCGGGAGTGTCTCGATCTCGTCGGGCGGGTTCGGAAAGAATCGGACAAGTTCGGGCGAGCGAGTTTTCGCGCTACTCGAGATTCAATTCTGCGTTCGCACAAACTTGTCCGCTTCTGTCTGACGTCTGAACGCTCTCGACGAAGTCGAACCACTCTCGGGCCACCAGGCCACCCGATGGTGTGTCACGGATAGTCTGCGGATCTTTCTGCAAAATAAAAATTTACTATATCGATTGCAAGAAATAGAAATCAAATTGAATTGAATTGTTTCTTCAGCAAAGGAGAAAACGAAATGACTTTCCGAACGAGCCAATACATTATAACATATTACAAGGAGAGCTGCATAAAGTCTAAATAAAATCAATCTCATCACTTTCATACAAAGAAACATTTACCAGTTACTTTTAAGGTTCGGTAGGTGTAGAGTGTTGAAATTTATAATTTTCGGCTCGAGCGCGTTTCAAGCTACCCGAGTGCATCGGGCTGCCAAGGGGTTTCGAGCTGCCCGGGAGTGTCTCGATCTCGTCGGGCGGGTTCGGAAAGAATCGGACAAGTTCGGGCGAGCGAGTTTTCGCGCTACTCGAGATTCAATTCTGCGTTCGCACAAACTTGTCCGCTTCTGTCTGACGTCTGAACGCTCTCGACGAAGTCGAGCCACTCTCGGGCCACCAGGCCACCCGATGGTGTGTCACGGATAGTCTGCGGATCTTTCTGCAAAATAAAAATTTACTATATCGATTGCAAGAAATAGAAATCAAATTGAATTGAATTGTTTCTTCAGCAAAGGAGAAAACGAAATGACTTTCCGAACGAGCCAATACATTATAACATATTACAAGGAGAGCTGCATAAAGTCTAACTAAATTAATCTCATCACTTTCATACAAAGAAACATTTACCAGTTACTTTTAAGGTTCGGTAGGTGTAGAGTGTTGAAATTTATAATTTTCGGCTCGAGCGCGTTTCAAGCTACCCGAGTGGATCGGACTGCTAAGGGGTTTCGAGCTGCCCGGGAGTGTCTCGATCTCGTCGGGCGGGTTCGGAAAGAATCGGACAAGTTCGGGCGAGCGAGTTTTCGCGCTACTCGAGATTCAATTCTGCGTTCGCACGAACTTGTCCGCTTCTGTCTGACGTCTGAACGCGCTCGACGAAGTCGAGCCACTCTCGGGCCACCGGGCCACCTGATGGTGTGTCACGGATAGACTGCGGATCTTTATGCAAAATAAAAAATGTCAGCGTCGATTACAGGAAATAGAAACTAAATTGAATGTCATCTCTTCCCTTAATGATTTTAATAGAGGAGAAACCATATATTGACATCTTCAATTTAAAAAATTTTCCAACAACTATCAATTTCATCTACTCAAGTTTGCTATAAATGCATAAAGATCCGCAGTCTATTCGTGACATATCAAGCGGCCCGAGAGTGGCTCGACTTCGTCGAGTGATTTGAAAATTACAGTCAAAGCGTGTTGGTCGAGGAAGTGTCGACTTCCAGCTCAATAGTAATGACCTGTCATAAATCTCTCTGTAGAGAACAGCCCCGGGAACGGCACTGAAGAAATCGAGTCTACCGGGTTCGGTCTGCCTGGGTCTGCCTAGCCCGACCCCAGCCGCGCGCCCGTGGTCTGCCTAGCCCGACCCCAGCCGCGAGCCCGTAGTCTCAATGTGTTGACTTCGATGGCGCACGCTGCGTAGTATGTGTGACCGCTGTAATAAGTATTTCAATACAGCCGAAAATGCGTGTGAAACGAGTCCTGCCTCCTCCACTCTGATCCAATCGTCCGCGCATTCGCACCTAGACACGTCACCGTAATCCTGCCTGGGAACCTTCTTCTCAGGCTTACACCAAGTACAATGTCACCAGTTCGAATCCATGCGTGTTGGCGTCTTGCCGCCATCCCCTACAATTGCGTAGTATGTAGTGGGCGGTAACGGTATCGTATCCTAACCCACTGCTGTTCCGCTATCGCTCGTACTTACGAGGCAGTGTATTGGATCACTTGCTGGACATAGACAAATCTAAAATGTTTTTTCACTACGTGAATGAAATATGTAATTTCAGGACCGACGCTGTCGATCCTTACGTCAGAAAATGTCTGTTCCAGGGTTGTTACCTTTCACTTAAAAAGGCATCGTTGGTCAAGACTGGTTGCTAATATTATTCTCGAGGTGTAAATGGGGTTATTTAGTCGTATACAGCGTCCGTTGCCAGCTCCTTGTGACGCCAATTTTTATATCTCCATTTCTTTTGAAGGGCTCATTTTACAGTGGAAACTCCAAGGAATATAAACATATTTTGTTCAAAATTTAAATCACTGACGCACAGTGGTCTGGATTGGAAAATCGTGTGCCATTTTGTTATAACTTTTGAACCAGTAGAGATACTGCAATGAAATTTTCACTAAAAATATTTAAAAAATAGTCATTTTTAACTATAGGTAATTAAATATTTTTTGCATTTGTTAAACAATAATTTTTTATAAATTTTCATTGATATTTTTGATTTAAAAAAAAATTTTTGGAATATAATCGTATATACTATTTTTTACTTTCTAAATATGTATTTTTTATATTTATGTTTCACACATGTGTAACGTTTTATGGAATACGTAAAATATAAATTTGAGAAGTCTTGTTGCAATCAACATACACAAAAAAAATTACCGTAAAGGTAAGAACGCATTACAAGCGTGTCAAAGATATTTTTTATAATAATTTATAATGATTAAAAAACGAAACGAGCCTACTACCTTATATCTTTATTTTACTAGAGGTGAGCGAAATATCAGAACGAAACAGAATTGAAAAACTTCTATTATATTTTAATACTAAAGAATTACCTCGGATGCAATATTTAACACTAAAATCTTACATTTTTCGCTATGTGAAGTCATCTGATAATAATTTGTACCAACAATATACCTCGCAAACATTCTATTACCAACTTTAATGGCTTTAAACAATAATAATTTGAGCGGGCGGAGAGGAGCGGAATTAATTTTTTCATGATTATTTAGAAGGAAGGTGTACTAAAAATATTCCAATTAATTAGAAAGCTAAACTCGGCTAAACTTTAAAGATATACCATCTTAAATGGAAAGGACTTCACAAATTTTTCTTACGGCATTGAGCATTATTATATAAATAGAGTATTTACGTTAATAAATAATAGAAAGATATGATTTTTATCACAAAAGTCTGCTCTTCAATATAAAAAAAAAAGGCGAGAGATAATATTAAATAGGAACGTCAGGGCACCGCATCACAGAGAAGCAATTTTTCTCGTGAAAAATCCTCCTCTTAAAATGTCCTATTTTCACTGTTTATTGCAACTATTATATTTATTAAATTGTACTATTTTCTTCATTTCCGAGGTCTGTGAACATTTGGGAAGCAATGTTTATAGATATCGATACGAGAAAGTTCGTTTTTGGGCAGAAAGGCACACGATTTTCCAATCCAGACCACTGTGTGACGGCTCATCGAAAAAGACGTAAAAAACGAATTAGTTTAAATTTTTCGACTCCATACAGTTGATGGTCGAGGTTAAAAAAATTAGTTTGCAATAGCCCAATCCTTTCCTAATAAAACCACCAAAAAAACAGTGTAGCTCAATCGGATTTCAACGAAAATATGATTTCATTTGTTTCGTTGACAAAAAATTCGATTTTTTGGAAAATCCTGAGGTGGTAGACAAATTCTGAGACCAGATTTGAAATAAGCGTGGAAGAATCTACGGGAAATGATGTACAGCATGTTGCAAAAAAGTTTTATTGAAATTGTGCAGGTTTAACGAATTTTGTCAAGGTTAAAAAACGTTCGTACCATAATTTCCCTACTTTCCGCATATTCTGCAAAGTTAGAGCTTTAATTTAAAAAAAAATTCATCGTTCTATCTCTTTTATATCGAAAGTTATTCGACTTTAACACAGAAACTTGCGGCGACCCGTGCAGCGACCCTTGCAGCGACCCAATAGCTGCACGGGTCGCTGCAAGGGTCGCCGCCTGTATCGCGACGGAATGGCCAAAAAAGGTCTGTCACAGCTCTGACCGACCAGTCCTGAACCGCTAGAGGACTCATCAGTAAGGCGGGCCCTGCCCGAGACGCTGCGATATCGGAAGGTGGTTTAAGACTGTATATATAGAGATCGGTGACGGATCAGGTAGCAGCGAGAAAGGTCTTTCTTTGTCTATCTGTCCATCTTGTGGCAAATGTAGGAAATTAGCTGCCACAAAAGAGAGCGAGTTATTATTGTCCGCTTCTGTCCGAACGCGCCCGACGAGGTCGACCACGTTCGGGCCACCCGCCCGATGTGTTACGGATAGACAGCGGGTCTTTATGCAAAATAAAAAACGTCAGCGTTGATTACAAGAAATAGAAACTCAAAAGAATGTCATCCCTTTCCTTAATGATTTTAATAAAGGAGAAATCATATATTGACATTTTCAATTTTAAAAATTTTCCAACAACTATCAATTTCATCTACTCAATTTTGCTATAAATGCATACAGATCCCAAGTCTATCCGTTACACATCGGGCGGCTCGACATCAGCGAGTAATTTTCATCGTTTTGTTAGTGTTTGACACGCGATTGTAAATACGTTCAAAGCATTGTGCTACCGTCTCGTCCCGTGTTATTGTCTTTACCGTTCGCGTTCAATTTGAACGATTTCTAACGAGCTCCCCAGTATGAGAGTATGGTGGGGATGCCTGCGTATTACGCGAGGACCCCGATCCGCAACAGTCGAGATTGATGACTGAGAGAGATCTCCGAAACGAGAACCGTGAGTCCCGAAACGACATCTCAATTGTCAGTTATTTGTACCGCGTGTTTAAAATTATTATTAAAAGTGATCTCGAAGTCGCAGAAACCCGGCTTCCCTGTTTAAACCAGTGGTTTTAATTCACCCACTTACACTTTCTCCACTACCGGACTGATCCAACCCTTCATACCTGATTTTAAACGAAGCGCTCGTGTCGGGGTAAACAGTTAGTTTGGCCGTTATAATTTAAGGAAAAACTTGTGACACCTCATATTACACGTCCGTAAAACCAACAATTTTCAAGACTTCAAGGAATTGTTTGAGATACGTTTTCTCATATTTCACTAAAGACTGCTACATATCCAAATTTGAACAAAATCCGAAACAGTAGTTCTATTTCGCATGGAAATATGGATACTCGAAAACAATTAAAAATTAAAACAATTATAAGAAACTGCGATTTAGATCAATCGTGAGCAGAAAAATTCAAAGATTCTTTTCTTTACATCTTTCAATGCCTACTATGTATATCTGTTTTATGTGTTGACCGTTTTCGATGACATTTCGGGTAATCGGATAGAGTTTTTTCATTTTCTTAGTTTTAAAAATCTTAAGCTTAATAAATATGGATTCGAAAAAATCGTTTGTCCCGCTGTTTCCAAAACCGTTGTTTAAACATGTTTAAACAATCATACTGTATTAATATTGGATATCACTGTATTTGAAAAAGTCTACAGAATCTTTTATATGGCGGGGGTAGCGAGCGCACGGTAACCCCAAGGGATCTGGTTAGACCGATTTGGTCTTTAATGTCTTTATGGTTATTACGGCTATTAACTCCTAAGGGTACGGCTGGTGGCACATTGCAGTTCGGCCATGGCACAACAAAAGCCCAAACTTCGTTTTTCAGGACCTTTTGCTCGAAAAAGTATATTAACGGTTTCGGTGTTATTTCAGCCGCTTGGCATAGTACCGTTACCGGTATTGTCCGGTATGTATAAATATTTTACCGGGATTAAATCCCTAATTTCACACAGTGAATTAAAGTTTCAAAGCGAAATGTTCAGCGCTGTACGAAGCATTAACGACATTAGATTCGAGACTAAAAGACTTGAATTTTTGGAGATGTTATGACATTTCGACGAACATTGCGCCGGACGGCGCACACGGTTTTCGCCGACATTTCACCGACTCCAGATTTGACCGGCAACAAATTTGATCGAATTGATTCAATCGATTGATGAAGTTAATCGCCATACGGTCTATCCATAAGTCACCAACTCCTCAAATTACTCGCCGATGTCGAGCCGCTCTCGAGCCGCCCGATGTGTAACGGATAGACTTGGGATCTGTATGCATTTATAGCAAAATTGAGTAGATGAAATTGATAGTTGTTGGAAAATTTTTAAAATTGAAAATGTCAATATATGATTTCTCCTTTATTAAAATCATTAAGGAAAGGGATGACATTCTTTTGAGTTTCTATTTCTTGTAATCAACGCTGACGTTTTTTATTTTGCACAAAGACCCGCTGTCTATCCGTAACACATCGGGCGGGTGGCCCGAACGTGGTCGACCTCGTCGGGCGCGTTCGGACAGAAGCGGCCAATAATAACTCGCTCTCTTTTGTGGCAGCTAATTTCCTACATTTGCCACAAGATGGACAGATAGTCAAAGAAAGACCTTTCTCGCTGCTACCTGATCCGTCACCGATCTCTATATATACAGTCTTAAACCACCTTCCGATATCGCAGCGTCTCGGGCAGGGCCCGCCTTACTGATGACTCCTCTAGCGGTTCAGGACTGGTCGGTCAGAGCTGTGACAGACCTTTTTTGGCCATTCCGTCGCGATACAGGCGGCGACCCTTGCAGCGACCCGTGCAGCTATTGGGTCGCTGCAAGGGTCGCTGCAAGGGTCGCTGCACGGGTCGCCGCAAGTTTCTGTGTTAAAGTCGAATAACTTTCGATAGAAAAGAGATAGAACGATGAATTTTTTTTTAAATTAAAGCTCTAACTTTGCAGAATATGCGGAAAGTAGGGAAATTATGGTACGAACGTTTTTTAACCTTGACAAAATTCGTTAAACCTGCACAATTTCAATAAAACTTTTTTGCAACATGCTGTACATCATTTCCCGTAGATTCTTCCACGCTTATTTCAAATCTGGTCTCAGAATTTGTCTACCACCTCAGGATTTTCCAAAAAATCGAATTTTTTGTCAACGAAACAAATGAAATCATATTTTCGTTGAAATCCGATTGAGCTACACTTTTTTTTTTGGTGGTTTTATTAGGAAAAGATTGGGCTATTGCAAAATTATTTTTTTAACCTCGACCATCAACTGTATGGAGTCGAAAAATTTAAACTAATTCGTTTTTTACGTCTTTTTCGATGAGCCGTAACACAGTGGTCTGGATTGGAAAATCGTGTGCCTTTCTGCCCAAAAACGAACTTTCTCGTATCGATATCTATAAACATTGCTTCCCAAATGTTCACAGACCTCGGAAATGAAGAAAATAGTACAATTTAATAAATATAATAGTTGCAATAAACAGTGAAAATAGGACATTTTAAGAGGAGGATTTTTCACGAGAAAAATTGCTTCTCTGTGATGCGGTGCCCTGACGTTCCTATTTAATATTATCTCTCGCTTTTTTTTTATATTGAAGAGCAGACTTTTGTGATAAAAATCATATCTTTCTATTATTTATTAACGTGAATACTCTATTTATATAATAATGCTCAATGCCGTAAGAAAAATTTGTGAAGTCCTTTCAATTTAAGATGGTATATCTTTAAAGTTTAGCCGAGTTTAGCTTTCTAATTAATTTGAATATTTTTAGTACACCTTCCTTCTAAATAATCATGAAAAAATTAATTCCGCCCCTCTCCGCCCGCTCAAATTATTATTGTTTAAAGCCATTAAAGTTGGTAATAGAATGTTTGCGAGGTATATTGTTGGTACAAATTATTATCAGATGACTTCACATAGCGAAAAATGTAAGATTTTAGTGTTAAATATTGCATCCGAGGTAATTCTTTAGTATTAAAATATAATAGAAGTTTTTCAATACTGTTTCGTTCTGATATTTCGCTCACCTCTAGTAAAATAAAGATATAAGGTAGTAGGCTCGTTTCGTTTTTTAATCATTATAAATTATTATAAAAAATATCTTTGACACGCTTGTAATGCGTTTTTACCTTTACGGTAATTTTTTTTGTGTATGTTGATTGCAACAAGACTTCTCAAATTTATATTTTACGTATTCCATAAAACGTTACACATGTGTGAAACATAAATATAAAAAATACATATCTAGAAAGTAAAAAATAGTATGTACGATTATATTCCAAAAATTTTTTTTTAAATCAAAAATATCAATGAAAATTTATAAAAAATTATTGTTTAACAAATGCAAAAAATATTTAATTACCTATAGTTAAAAATGACTATTTTTTAAATATTTTTAGTGAAAATTTCATTGCAGTATCTCTACTGGTTCAAAAGTTATAACAAAATGGCACACGATTTTCCAATCCAGACCACTGTGCGTCAGTGATTTAAATTTTGAACAAAATATGTTTATATTCCTTGGAGTTTCCACTGTAAAATGAGCCCTTCAAAAGAAATGGAGATATAAAAATTGGCGTCACAAGGAGCTGGCAACGGACGCTGTATACGACTAAATAACCCCATTTACACCTCGAGAATAATATTAGCAACCAGTCTTGACCAACGATGCCTTTTTAAGTGACGGGGAAAAACCCTGGAAGAGACATTTTCTGACGTAAGGATCGACAGCGTCGGTTCTGAAATTACATAATTCATTCACGTAGTGAAAAAACATTTTAGATTTGTCTATGTCCAACAAGTGATCCAATACACTGCCTCGTAAGTACGAGCGATAGCGGAACAGCAGTGGGTTAGGATACGATACCGTTACCGCCCACTACATACTACGCAATTGTAGGGGATGGCGGCAAGACGCCAACACGCATGGATTCGAACTGGTGACATTGTACTTGGTGTAAGCCTGAGAAGAAGGTTCCCAGGCAGGATTACGGTGACGTGTCTAGGTGCGAATGCGCGGACGATTGGATCAGAGTGGAGGAGGCAGGACTCGTTTCACACGCATTTTCGGCTGTATTGAAATACTTATTACAGCGGTCACACATACTACGCAGCGTGCGCCATCGAAGTCAACACATTGAGACTACGGGCGCGCGGCTGGGGTCGGGCTAGGCAGACCCAGGCAGACCGAACCCGGTAGACTCGATTTCTTCAGTGCCGTTCCCGGGGCTGTTCTCTACAGAGAGATTTATGACAGGTCATTACTATTGAGCTGGAAGTCGACACTTCCTCGACCAACACGCTTTGACTGTAATTTTCAAATCACTCGACGAAGTCGAGCCACTCTCGGGCCGCTTGATATGTCACGAATAGACTGCGGATCTTTATGCATTTATAGCAAACTTGAGTAGATGAAATTGATAGTTGTTGGAAAATTTTTTAAATTGAAGATGTCAATATATGGTTTCTCCTCTATTAAAATCATTAAGGGAAGAGATGACATTCAATTTAGTTTCTATTTCCTGTAATCGACGCTGACATTTTTTATTTTGCATAAAGATCCGCAGTCTATCCGTGACACACTATCAGGTGGCCCGGTGGCCCGAGAGTGGCTCGACTTCGTCGAGCGCGTTCAGACGTCAGACAGAAGCGGACAAGTTCGTGCGAACGCAGAATTGAATCTCGAGTAGCGCGAAAACTCGCTCGCCCGAACTTGTCCGATTCTTTCCGAACCCGCCCGACGAGATCGAGACACTCCCGGGCAGCCCGATGCACTCGGGTAGCTGGAAACGCGCTCGAGCCGAAAATTATAAATTAAGTTTCTTTTCCCTTCTACGACACATTTTTTTTGCACGAAGACGTTTCAACCCTCTACACCTACCGAACCTTAAAAGTAACTGGTAAATGTTTCTTTGTATGAAAATGATGAGATTGATGTTATTTAGACTTTATGCAGCTCTCCTATTGTAATATGTTAATGTATTAGCTCGTTCGGAAAGTCATTTCGTTTTCTCCTTTGCTGAAGAAGTAACATTCAATTCAATTTAGTTTCTATTTCCTGTAATCGACGCTGACATTTTTTATTTTGCAGAAAGATCCGCAGTCTAGTAATGACAAACGGAAGCATTGCCATCCCTACACGCTAAACAAAATTATTTTCCGAACGACCTGATAGTATATAGTATGTAATTTAAATAAAAATATTAATTTTTGTCAGTAAAAAGAAAGACTGCTGCTGCTGCTGCTACACATTTGTACAATAGACATTTACTTTACCGACATCTTAATGTGGAAGATCCACATCAGCGCGACCAGCTCTGTATCACCTTACCGGGGCGAGAGACCCCCTGCTCCCTAGTACAAGGCCTGTACGTGCCTGTATGGCGCTGCGTACGTCATTCGAAACATTGGCGCGACTGTGTTGCCCTCTTACGGTGAGGCAAAATCCCCCACCGTTTTCCGTGCAGCCTCGCGGCAGCAGGGATCCAAAACGCGACATTGCTGCCCGGTGCAGCCCTGGTTGTCTGGGTACTGTTGCACATTCGTTAAAGTTTCTTAAGTGCAGAAAAGTAAAAGATAATATCCTAGTTATTCCTATTTCTAAATAACAATGTTTTATGTATTTATAAAATTAAATACCAAACAGATTTTTCATATCTATAGATTCTAACTTTTAACCGTTTAATTTTGATATGCATTTATAAATAAAACACTTTGTTTCTTTATTTTATTGAAAATATTCTATCGTAATTTATAATTGTTAACAAACTAAAAGTCTCATCTTCAAATTTCGCGCGTATATGCTAGAACCAATCACCAGTTGAGCACCAGAGTACCACGTGACCGTGCTCCCCGCTCCGCGGATTTGGCTTCACTCCCCTCGCCAAAAGTAACACTTTGTGCTCCGTCCCCTTATTCCTATGTCCATGGTCAGATCAGCCAAATGTCTTCTAAAAGTACGAATGCGCTTGCGCGATCACAACCAATCACCAGTTGAGCACCAGAGTACCACGTGATCGTCATTCCCTGCACCACAAAACTGGCTTCCCCCCCGCAGCGATATGCTCCGTCCCCTTATTCCTATGTCCATGGTTTTCCTATACACATACTATACCTATGCCGGGTCTATTGGTATATATGGTCTAAGGTAATTTCATGCGACCATCCCTCCCCGTTCGCTTGGTGCCCCCTCTCGCCTAAAACCCTACCTTATGCTCAGTCCTGTAGGTCCATGGACTATACCTATGCCGGGTCTATAAGCATATATGGTCTAAGGTGTTTACGTCCCTTTAGGTGGCGCTGCTTTCAATCGAGTTGATTGGACGAATTCCAACACCATGGTGTCGATGGCGTCCAATCAACTCAATTTAAAGCAGCGCCACCTGAAGGGATCCTCTACTCTGCCATGAGTTTGCGTCCTTTCAGATGACGCTGCTTTCAATCGAGTTGATTGAACCTCATATGTGCTAAACCTAATAGTTAACGAGATATTATCGAAAGAAGAAAGAGAATTGTTTCGATAATATCTCGGAAACTATTAGATTTAGGACATATGAAGTTCAAGACTATTATACTCAGAATTTGATATTCCATCGAACTATGTTATAAAATATAGGACATTCCATTTAAAAAAAAGCGCAGTTGCAATTTTCTGATGCGCCGATGCACAAAAGTGCATACAATTAGTTGCATATTATGCACCGTCTGATACACTATTCAACTTTTACTTGTAACATCTTCTATTTCCAACCGTTTACGAGGTACAATTAATTGTACTTTTTGTGCGTTTAAGTTTGTTGTTCCTTCGTATATACACGTATGTATATTTATATATGTATATAGATATGTTTTTTTTAATTGGCACAATAAACGCTCTGTTACACACAAAAAAAAGTTAGCCGTTCAACTATGGACCTGCTTATAGTATGTTCGCGCCCGTCATGCATCTACTTCTTTTTAATTGATTAATTCTTTTTTTTTGGAATTTCTGACTATATCCTAATAAATTTGTAGAAATTTTTTTAGAAGATATATTGAAATATTTAGAAAATATTTTAAGGTAAAATACGCAAAGAATAGTAGTCGTCACCGAGAGAGTCATAAAGTGACCAGAGAAAAGGAAAGGTAAAACAGGACCTGTGTATTTTAACGGTAGAAATTATGTAGTAAGATAGTTATATGATGTACTACAGTAATGTACAATAGATTCATGAGCACAACTATCTTTACGTATATATATTTATATTATTGTTATGAGTGTTATTATATATGTTTATTAATTACAAAATTACAACAAATTTATTTAGAATACATTTTTTCCAATAGTTTTTTTGTCGTTTTGTATTTATCTTACGCATTATATCGACTTTATAATCTTAATGTAATAATATCAGTATGATATTTCTATTAGAGATCGCGGTTTTGAACGTATACTACAATACACGTGAACCATATACATAGTAGTGAATACAGACCCGCTCAGCGCGTTCGAGTCCAGTGACTGATGCGTTTATGTTTTGCGAGGATCGAAAAGAATTCGATCGAAAAACAGAAACCCATCAGTCGCTGGTCTCGCACGTGTCGAACGGATCTGCATTCAGTTAGTCACGAATCTGAAGACCATCACGTACAGTAGACAAAATGTCTTTCGAGAACGTGGCGAAAGAAGCGCAGAATATTCGCAATTCTAATAGATTATCTAAGGAAGATACACAGGTAATTTTGCAAGAATTGTTTACTGATATTATTTAATTAAAAATGAATTCCTTCATTATGCACCATATATCTGTGGTTGTCAGGAAGTACGCCGCATGTCACATAATTTCACTTTCGAGATATTGCTGTTTAAGATTTTGGTTACTAATCTTTTGCCATAGGATATCGGTTCAATTGGATTATGTCTTTCTTGCAAAAAGCCTTTCGAATTTATTTTCATGACTTTCTTTCTGATAAAGACGTAAATCCTCTATACTATAAATCTCAATTAATGCATAAACTGAAATTTTTTGAAATTGTGACATGCGGCGTTCTTCCTGGCAACCACAGATATTAGAGCAGTGACTTATGAGATACCCGGGTATGTACATACTTGGGTAAGCTACCTACCCGGGTGTCTCATGAGATAGTACTCGGTTCTGTCTCGAAATAATATCACAATATATTTTACTCGATGATTCTATTCATGTTAACTTATGTAAAACTGAGATTTTATCATGTTATTTTACGGTTGCCCTGTTATATTGATTTAGTTTTTTTTATGCTTGCATACATTGTATGTTTTTCGGCCGAACAGAATTAGAGGAGAGATATTGGTGCAAGATTTCACGCGCAAGCGCGGCAATTTTAGCCTCAGTAAAGTAAAATTTTCGATAAAAAGGGGTACCTTGAGCACCCCGCAGAATTTTAAAAAATTGGTATAATTTGATTCTGAAAAATGAATGTATAACATGTGTATTCGTGTATATTTTGAAACTCGTAGGACACGTCCTGGAGTCTTTTTCTCCAGGAGAAAATTAATAAAAATATAAAATATAAAAATAGAAAATTAAAATTATTTTAATATTGTGTTATATGATTTGATCTTTTTTGGAAAGCTAGAGCAATTAGTTTACTACAGGATGTGAAACGAAATTTTTTCAAAATGCAATTGATCGGAATTGTTGAAAATTTAAAAAATACATTTTGTAGGTCTGTGTCAATTATATGCACTGTGAAAGTTTCATCGAAATCGATTGGTTCGGGAAAAAAACAACAGGCATTGAAAGATTTAAGAATCCTTAGATTTATTGTAGTTAGAGGCCGAAAATCGTGGAAATCTGCAATTTTTACCATCTTTAAACGTTTGTATGTAGTTCATTGCAACGTCGACCGATTTTGACGAAATTTTCAGAATATGTTAAATTGATACAGATCGACAAAACGAATTTTTTACATTTTCAATATAGGTCCGCATAAAAAAGTTGAAAATGCAACTTTTAGTATTTTTTCATTGCAATCTTTGAAAAAATTTACTTTTCACATCCTGTAGTAAACTCATTGATCTAGCTTCCAAAAAAAGTGCAAATCGTATAGTACAATAACAAAATAGTTATCGTCTTTTTTAGAGCGTCCTTAAACTTTTGTCCACTACTGTAACTGCCTCAGGACTTTGCTATCTCATTATCGTAATATACTGGGTTGGAAAGAAAGTTCGTAGCGTTTTCAAATTAAGAATCGAAGATAAAATTAAGGTATTTATTCATATGTTTATTCAATAACACGAGAAGTTACCTCGAAAATGGCAAGAGTTAATAGAACAGAATGGAAAATATGGGATGGAATAAATCTCTGAATAAATATCTGAATTTTAGCTTTAAATTTTAATTTACAAACGCTACTAACTTTCGTTCCAACCCAATAGATACGTCCCAGATAGCATATTACGTCTTACAGACGTCGCTTTCTCGTCTTTTTTACGTCTTTACGTCTCTGAAAGACACCCTTTATACGTCCATAAAGACGTCTTTTTGTAGACGTCGTTTTTGCGGTTTTTTTTACATTACGTTTCAATTACATGTAATTGTAATTGGTAATTGCACTTGCTTGTAATTGTAGTTGCTTGTAATTGCAGTTACCAATTACAATTACATATAATTGTAATATTATTTTTGCAATTCCCAAGTAATTTTAATGCGATTACAAAAGTAATTGTAATTGGTAGTTGCAATTACAAGTAATTGTAATGGGTAGTTGCAATTACTTAACGTTAGAATGGCACTAAAAAAAGGTAATTAGATACCTACTCAATGTGTTTGGAAACATTTATTATTTATTAAATTACAATTCTTAAGAAATAGGTTCACTTGTCACTTACATTGACAATGTAGTTTTCACTAGGAAATATTTATTATTCTATCTATGAAATATCTATGCACATCTTTTACACATCTTTTTGGAGATCCTTCAGGCATCTTTTAAACGTCTTTTACGCGTCTTTCGGGGCATCTTTTAGGCGACTTTTCACGCATTTTTCCGGCATCTTTTAGACGTCTTTTTCAGACGCATAAAATCTTCAAATGTAAGAAAATGTTATAAAAAAATTAGAATCTATATGTATATATGTTACTACTTTCATGCACTGTTTGAGGGAATTGGTCTTCGAAAAGACCTTATTACAATTCAGAAATTTTTATGCAGTTGGAGGGATTCGAACTCGGGACCAGGGTTACCATATTCTAGTCTCGCCAGGCCCCTTACCCTTCCGCCCCTCGTCCAGCTGCGCAGCGAGGCCCGCCTTTGCTTCCCCCACTCTTCCCACTAACGCTGACGCGTTAATTAATTAATGTTAATTAGTTAACGTTAATTAATTGATTAATGTTCTTATAATATAAATGTCTGTCGATTAAGTGACATACACGAATTCAAAGTAAATTAAAAGTAAACATTTTACTTTCAATATTAAATAAAGATTTATTTTACAGTTCTATATTTACAAGTTCCTCAGTCCGGGAAAAATCCTCTTTTGTACGTCTCATTCTTGCCGCAAAAACGACTTCTCCGAAGAGACGGCTTTTACACATCCATAAAGGCGTCATTTTGGAGACGTCGTTTTTACGGCAGAAATGAGACGTATAAAAGGTCCTTCCTTCAACCTTAAAAACGACGTCTCAATAAGATGCCGTTGTGGACGTATAAAGGGCGTCTTTTAGAGACGTAAGACGTAAAGGCGTAAAAATGACGAGAAAACGACGTCTGTAAGACGTCCTGTGCTATCTGGTTAGTAGCACAAAATATTGTATACATATTCACGTAGTATTAAATATACATCCAACCTGTTTTTAATATTCAAATATACAAGCTTTACACAGTGGCGATATCGTAACCAATGAGGCTCTACCGAGGTGCGATTATTACTAGTTGAAAACTTTATTCAAATATACATACAATATTTATGTTACATAGTGTAACAAATTTTTTTTCTCGCTATTGTTACTCGTAGCAAAAAATGTTTCAGCAGAGGCTTGAATGGTATCGAGTGCAGCATATTTTGATGTTATTAGTTTTTTTGTGAGAGGACGCGTAAAGGTCATATAAAGTTCAACTTTGTTTTTTTAAATGGAATGAGATATTTTTTTATACATCAATCGATGCAGCTGGACATTCGTTATAAAAAAGTACAGTAAATTCTCTATAAACGCGAACGCATCGGGGGGATTTTGTCTCGTTTTTCGATCGTGGGCCTACTTTTTTCGAGCCTCAAAGGCCGAGCCGAACGTAGGGAAGGACAGCGCGTGTAAAGCGAGACCACGCGCGGGCCTTTGAACTGTGCCGGCGACTTCGACTCTCCGCGTCTCTTTCTTTTCTATACGCGCTATCCTTCCTTGCGCCCGAAACGTCCATCGTCATTTAAACCTCTACAGTTTAAATACTATCGAAGGAAAACTATCGGATTGGAGCGTTTGCATCCGTCAGGAAAAGACACACTTTTTGTAGTTTTTGAACTGTTTAAGTAATGTATTTAAGATTTATTTAAGATTTATTTAATTTTGTTTCTTATCAAAAAATTGTAATGGAGCGAGCGACGCGCGTGACTTGACACGGTGTTCGGTTTTGCGACATGATCGGTCATAGTTCATCGCGTCTTTATATTTGCGAAACCGAACGTTAAATAATAAAAATATAAAACAGTTCAGCATATTTTATAAAGTAATTTTTCTCGTTTTTTAATCTTTGCCTAGCGTCGAGATCGCAATTTCTCTTTCTTTTTCACTCGCTATACATACTCTTATGTTCTAAAGTCACTTCATACATATGTACATACCGTCAATTAAGCCACTGAATTCTTTTAAATTATATCGTGTTTGGTTTCTTATCAAAAAATTGTAATGGAGCGAGCGACGCGCGTGACTTGACACGGTGTTCGGTTTTGCGACATGATCGGTCATAGTTCATCGCGTCTTTATATTTGCGAAACCGAACGATAAATAATAAATATATAAAACAGTTCAGCATATTTTATAAAGTAATTTTTCTCGTTTTTTAATCTTTGCCTAGCGTCGAGATCGCAATTTCTCTTTCTTTTTCACTCGCTATACATACTCTTATGTTCTAAAGTCACTTCATACATATGTACATACCGTCAATTAAACCACTGAATTCTTTCAAATTATATCGTGTTTGGTATCATTTTAATCAGAAAAATGCCAGAAATAAGGTAGTGAAAGTCCCATAACAGAATCATGGAAAATGAAGAAGTTTGACTGTTGGTGTAACGTTATGATGACTCACGGGCGTTTGAACTGTGCCGGCGCGCTGCGACTCTGCGTCTCTTTCTTTCACATACGCTGTCCTTCCTTGCGCTCGAAACTTTCATCGTCAATTAAACCACTAAATTCTGCTTAAATTATATCGTGTTTGGTATCATTTTAATCAGAAAAATGCCAGAAATAAGGTAGTGAAAATCCCATAACAGAATCATGGAAAATGAAGAAGTTTGACTGTGGTGTAACGTTATGATGACTCACGGGCGCGTTTGAACTGTGCCGACGACTGCGACTCTCCGCGTCGCGTTAGTAGTGGTTCACACCGATATACCGAGCCGAGTCAGTGTATTAGTTTGGAGGGGATATTTTTGTCGCGTTTATCGTTGAAAGATTTTCGCGTTTATAGAGAATTTACTGTACTAACCTATGTATGTCGAAAAGCTAATAGTTCAGGAGATATTACAATTTCAATAACTCTAAAATACCATTACTGTCGTACTAAGACGTTACACAAGTAAGTAAACACTAACGTCTTAGTACGACAGTAATGGTAGTTTAGAGTTATTGAAATTGAAATATCTCCTGAACTATTAGCTTTTCGACATACATAGGTTACTACTTTTTTATAACGAATATCCAGCTGCATCGATTGATGTATAAAAACTAGAGGGTTATTGTTGCTCGCTCGCTTCGCTCGCTCGCGGGTAGGACTGCTCTTGCGAGAGGGTTAGTGGTACACATGACTAGTAGGGCCTGCAGCTATTAATGTTTTTTATTTGGTGTGTGACTCTCCAAGAGCCACACAAAGAACTTCCCGATTCGTTAGTTGCAGTATATTATTATCATTATTTTTAGTACGTTTTAATAAGATTATACGTTTTCAGGGAAATTCAATAGTGTTCTACTTATCAAAATGTTTGCTATATGGCGTCACATTAAACCAACATCGTAGGCTCGTTGCTCGCTTGGTTCCTTGTTATAGCATACTAATGTTGCAAAATAAATTGTCTTAATTAGTTTTTCGCAAACGATACAACTCCTCATTATCCGGGTTTGCAGTATTGATCTTGGTTTTCTTCGATACTGTTAATTTAAATTGTCCCAAAATATATAAACTGCTCAATTTTGAAACTCTGCTCAGTGCATACTTTCTCGTATGTTTGTCCCTGACTTATATGAATCGTAATCGCTTCAGCAGGAACCACTGGAAATTGACTACGTGTGATTTGATATTTTTCCTCACTCGACATATTTACTTGATTCGATATTTTTATTATTGGTGTTAAATTTTGATCAATATTTGCATTTTTCGTATAATCACGATAACGAGTTCTTACTTTCACTCCTACTCTGGCCAATTGTAAATCTAACCACAATATAGACGGAATTTTAGTATTTTCTTGAAAAGTATAATAAATTTTAATATTCCGCATGCGCTCCATTAACTAATCCGTCTTCAACATCAATGTCATTAATAATTATCGTATATTTTATATTAATTTTCAATTTAATATCAGTTAATAATTCGTTTTGAACTGATTGTTTTTTTAAAGATGGTAATATAAATTTTTTTTGTACTTTCATCGATATTCTTTGAATATGTATCCTCGGCAGTAGAGATGATTAACTCACTGTTGCATTGGGATAATTTTCGATTATTGTAAGCGGTGACATTAGCATAAGGTACAAAAAAAATAAAAAAAAATTTTTTTTAATTTTAAAAAAATTGATAAAAATTTTTTTATATAATTACGTTTGTTTCTTCGGTGAAAAAATTTCCGTTCTCTCGTATAAATTGCATTGTTGAATCAACTTCTTTCGAAAAAAACTAAAAAACTACTGGACCAAAGTGGACCAAAATCTAATCAGCTCTAAGTTACAGCGTGGCACATCGATTGCATCATTCATCATTCTGATCGCTTTGTTACTTTTTCAGAAAACGTTAACGAAAAATTTGATACCATACTCACGAACATACATACGCACACACATACACACACATACACACACACATACGAACATTTTGCTGAAAATAGTCTAAAATGACTGCAAAGAGACCATGAAACGTGAAGATCTGCTAAAAAATCGATTTTCGATTTTCGGGGTCATTACAATAACTTCCCTATAAAACCGGGAAGTTAAAGATACCTCATTCCATTTAAAAAAACAAAGTTGACCTTTAAATGACCTTTACGCATCCACTCACGAAAAAACTAATAACATCAAAATATGCTCCACGCGATACCATTCAAGCGTCTGCTGAAACATTTTTTGCTACGAGTAACAATAGCGAGAAAATCAAGGGGTCGAAATCGGGTGGGACAGCCTGTATATGTATTGTATATATCTACAGGGTGTTTAGCTACAGGTGGTAGAAAATTTAAGGGGTGGTTCTCGACGATAATATAAGACGAAAATGAAGAATAAAAAAATTGCGATTTCGGCTTCGTTATGATCGCTTTGTTACTTTTTCAGAAAACGTTAACGAAAAATTTGATACCATACTCACGAACATACATACGCACACACACACACACATACGAACATTTTGCTGAAAATAGTCTAAAATGACTGCAAAGAGACTATGAAACGTGATGTTACGGATGACGAACAGGTGTTCAATATCATCTCTGGCAGAAACCGTCCTAGATAAACGAACAGAGCTACCCTAGATAAATCTACATAATTGTTTAGGTTAGTTTAGGGCCCAAACGTACGCACGACCAACTGGTCGTTGACAAAATACGAATGTTCACTTGAAGGGTACTGACAAGTACCACCCGTCATTGCAGGGCTATATAAGCCTTTACATTTCTACTCTCGTGGGCTAGTACTGTCGTAATCACGAATAGTGTTGCGTCGTGCTGCATCTCGGAAGTCAACTACCAGTGAGATCGGACGTTCGTTCCTTTTGAATCAAAGTTTAACCGTACAGATTCCGCGAGTTCGGTCTAAAATCTGTTAGGCACTGACAAGGTTGCTCCGAGTCCCCCGCATTGCCAGTGCGTCAACACCGTGCGTCTTAGCTTAGGTAATATCACCTTTCAATTTCTTTCCTATTCTAAATTCAGTTCATTCGCGACACAAATACACTTGTAGAACGGAACTGTATAGTAAGAATATATTTGTCTTCTTTGATAATTAACTCAAATTCATTAAACCCATAATTATCGTCCAATATCCTAACCAAGTAATTGAACGTCCCCACATGATACAATCTTACCGCTCGAATTGTATCAATTAAATTATACTAGTTACGAGGCTTACTAATTATCCTAGCAATTCCCTGATTAACCATCAGGTTCTTTCGCGACATTCCAATTGTCCGAACAGAGATTTATCCAACCTAGCGGCTCCCCAGTTTTGCATTGGGTTCGTCCGCATCCTAACAGCTCCCTGATTTCGCATCAGGTTCGTCTGTGCTATTATACAACCTCCTAGCAGCTCCCCGGTTTTGCATCGGGTTCGTCTGCGTTTGACTCCATTCCTAGAGGCTTCCTGACTTCGCGTCAGGTTCGTCCTCGCTGTCAATAATCCTAGCGGCTCCCCAATTTCGCATTGGGTTCGTCCGCGTTCCTTAACTAACAAATTTATATCATATTCCTAGGCTACTAACCCTTCGCCGGCCACTCGTGCTGCTCGCGGCCCTGGCTCGTAACAGAAGATCTGCTAAAAAATCGATTTTCGATTTTCGGGGTCATTACAATAACTTCCCTATAAAATTGGGAAGTTAAAGATACCTCATTCCATTTAAAAAAACAAAGTTGACCTTTAAATGGCCTTTACGCATCCACTCACGAAAAAACTAATAACATCAAAATATGCTCCACGCGATACCATTCAAGCGTCTGCTGAAACATTTTTTGCTACGAGTAACAATAGCGAGAAAATCAAGAGGTCGAAATCGGGTGGGACAGCCTGTATATGTATTGTATATATCTACAGGGTGTTTAGCTACAGGTGGTGGAAAATTTAAGGGGTGGTTCTCGACGATAATATAAGACGAAAATGAAGAATAAAAAAATTGCGATTTCGGCTTCGTTATTTATTTATAAACAATTAAAAATCCGCCTAAAATGCTGCAATACTTCTAACAAAAGTGTACGTTGCGTACGTCACACAGGCGCGCGACAGTCTCGTATCAAGTGACAAACGCATGCATACCTTGGTTCTCATTTGGGGCCCCAGCGAGGTGAAAATGTTTAAAAAATCGTTGGACGACATTGAACCTACCTACTCGTTAAAATCCACAAGGGCATTTCTAATATCCGCCCTATGGAATTATCGAGTAGAAGAGGTCAATGCCCTTTCACTTTTAAATTCTTCTCACACATATCCACAAATCCTTATCCTGCACTATAATTGTTCATAACACCGTACTTAATATACTGGAGTAAACGCTCTAGCACTATTTACAATATCATACACACGCACTACGAGTTTACAGAGAGTACAAGTTTACTGAGGGGAATCAGGAGAATATAAAGAACTGGTAATCCTTTAATGTTGAAACACTGCACTTTATTGAACTTGATTTACGTCGCGAGACTCGCTCACAGACGGAACGGATATCTTTGAGGTCATGCGATTTCTGCGAACGGAAATCTTCGACGCGTGCGAGAAGAATCGTTCGTACAAGCTAGCATCCGTATGCACACTAATTCAAGACAGCTGATGTGGATGTGGTCAATGCACACACATGAGATATTTCGCGGTCACAGACAGAATGAGAAAGAATCACGAAATTCATGAAAACAGGATAGACAATGTATTGGTATAGCAACGCGCGATGTTTGGGCGGTAGTTTGCTGTAGATCTTCATTTGTTTTATCGATCTGGCATCGACCTCATCAGCTGTCTTGAGTCAGTGTGCATACAGATGCTACATAGCTTGTATGGACGATTCTTCTTGCACGCGTCGTAGATATCCGTTCTCAGAAATCACACACGACCTCAAGATATCCGTTCCGTCTGTGAGCGAGTCTCGCGACGTAAATCAAGTTCAATAAAGTGCAGTGTTTCAACGTTAAAGGATTACCAGTCCTTTACATTCTCCTCATTCCCCTCAGTAAACTTGTACTCTCTGTAAACTCGTAGTGCTTGTGTATGATATTGTAAATAGTGCTAGAACGTTTATTCCAGTATACTAAGAACGGTGTTATGAACAATTATAGTGCAGGATAAGGATTTGTGGATATGTGCGAGAAGAATTTAAAAGTGAAAGGGCATTGACCTCTTCTACTCGATAATTCCATAGGGCGGATATTAGAAATGTCCTTGTGGATTTTAACGAGTAGGTAGGTTCAATGTCGTCCAACGATTTTTTAAACATTTTCACCTCGCTGGGGCCCCAAATGAGAACCAAGGTATGCATGCGTTTGTCACTTGATACGAGACTGTCGCGCGCCCGTGTGACGTACGCAACGTACACTTTTGTTAGAAGTGTTGCAGCATTTTAGGCGGATTTTTAATTGTTAATAACTAAATAACGAAGCCGAAATCGCAATTTTTTATTCTTAATTTTTGTCTTATATTATCGTCGAGTACCACCCCTTAAATTTTCTCCCACCTGTAGCTAAACACCCTGTATATAGATTCTAATTTATTTATAACTTTTTCTTAAATTTGAAAATTTTAGGCGTCTGAAAAAGACATTTAAAAGATGCTGGAAAGATGCGTAAAAAGACGTTTAAAAGATGCCTGAAAGACCCCTACAAAGACGTGTAAAAGATGCATAAAAGAAGCCTAGAAGGCCCCTAAAACGACACCTAAAGATGCCCAAAAAATGCCTAATAGATTTCTTAAACGTACGTCTTTTAGGCGACTTTTTAGACGTCTGTAAAAGGCGTCTTTAAGACGACAAAAATTCTTTTGAATGTCGTCTTTAAGTTGCACAGTTTTGTAACTAATTGTAAGACGTATAAAAGACGTAAAAGGACGTGTAAAAGACAAGAAAAATAAGGGAAAATGACTTTACAGACGTCTTTTAGACGTATTTATATCTTGCGGCAGGCGTCTTTCAGATATCTTTGAGATGTCTCTGTAGTATGTCGGTATAAATTTCTATATTAATAGTTTACTGTAAAGCACAAGTGAAAGCTTTTGGATTCGAAGAATTGCAAGCTCTTTTTATCATTACAGGTCTTGCGAAACCTAAAAATTAAGTTGTGCAACCCTATATTGCCCCAGCACAGGGTGGAGCCACGCGCAGGATCTCGTCCTCCAACCGAAGAAGAGATGGACGAGTTCGAAGAATACGCGAGTATCCATAAGGGGTATTTCGATTCTTCGGAGGATAAAATAATCAAACAAAATTGGAACTTATTCTGCGAGGTTTGTCATTTGACACCATTATATACAGGGTGTCCCAAAATTCCTTCAACAACCGGAAATGAGAGGTTCCTGACGTCATTTGAAGCGACATTTTCGTTAGCAAAAATGGCCGATGCGGCTTTGTTTAGGAGTTATTAACGAAAAACACTGATCAATCAGAGCACCGGCAGGCGAGCGTCGGTGGTACGTCGCATAGTGGGAACTTTCGACCAAACTCGATTCAACATCAAAGAACTTTCGATAGAAATGAGGTAGAGCGATGAAATTTTTAAAAAATTAAAGCTGAAGCTTGGCAGAATATGGAGAAAATAGGTAGATTATGGTACGAACGTTTTTTAACCTTGAGAATATTCGTTAAAGTTCCACAATTTCAAGAAAATGTGGTTTCTCCGTTACCACGCCCGAAAAATTTTTTTTAAACATGCTATATATCATTTCCCGAAGATTTTTTCACGCTGAATTAAAATCTGGTCTCAAAATTTGTCTACGACCTCAGGATTTTGCAAGAAATCGATTTTTGTGAACAGAACTAACGTAATCATTTTTTCGTTGAAATGATTTGATAACCCACTAGTTTGAAGGTATATTGTATTCTCATATATAAAACACAATAAAATTAAACATAATGAAGTATTTGAACGTTTATTTGACGTATATCACTTGACGAACTATCACCAGACGTATCGTTGCGATTGTCGCTGGCACTCCTTGTAGGCTGTGTGACTGTAATGTAATTTAAATTAGACATCTATTTCCCATGATTATATTTTCATTTACACAGGAAGTAAGGTAAGTATTTAATCTTTTTAACTTACTTCTCATCAACGAATTCTTTAACTTCTGGTGATAAAAATAAGAATAAGGTAGAGAAATAAGTTAAAAAGATTAACTACTTACCTAACTTCCCGTGTAAATGAAAATATAATCGTGTAAAATAGATATCTATTTTAAATTACATTACCATCACACAGCCTACAAGGAGTGCCAGCGACAATCGCAGCGATACGTCGGGTGATCGTTCGTCAAGTGATATACGTCAAATAAACGTTCAAATACTTCATTATGTTTAATTTTATTGTGTTTTATATATGAGAATACAATATACCTTCAAACTAGTGGGTTATCAAATCATTTCAACGAAAAAATGATTACGTTAGTTCTGTTCACAAAAATCGATTTCTTGCAAAATCCTGAGGTCGTAGACAAATTTTGAGACCAGATTTTAATTCGGCGTGCAAAAATCTTCGGGAAATGATATATAGCATGTTTAAAAAAAATTTTTCGGGCGTGGTAACGGAGAAACCACATTTTCTTGAAATTGTGAAACTTTAACGAATATTCTCAAGGTTAAAAAACGTTCGTACCATAATCTACCTATTTTCTCCAAGTATATTCTGCCAAGTTTCAGCTTTAATTTTAAAAAACTTTCATCGCTCTACCTCATTTCTATCGAAAGTTCTTTGATTTTGAATCGAGTTTGGTCGGAAGTTCCCACTATGTGCCGCGCCGCGCCGCGCCGTGACCGCAACGAACAAGAATTTCTCGATGATGTGAATCCTCTCCAATTTCGATGAGCTTTGGATATGCTGTCAAGACCATTATTCTGAACAATATTTCTCTTTAGACTTTCTGACGGTCGTGTTTAGTTTACGAGATAATCGTGAAAAACGTAACTTGTAAATTCATATGGGTGTTCATGATAGCGGACACCTCTTGCTAATAATATCTCCAAAAAAAGTCGACCACCAACTATTTCAGAGGAAAAAGATATTTAAAACGTCGAGTTTTATAACATATTTCAAGATCATAGGAATCGGTGAGGACCCACATCATCGGCAATTTTGCCCGAACGAGAGAAGAAGTATAGATACTGATTGAATTAAAAACTCACTTGTTCAGCCATGAATGCATTTGCTGCTTCGAAATGTGTGTCACTGAGTCACTGGGTGACGAACTGCACAGATATCTTCAGGTATACGGCAGTACCGATAGCTAAGGGACGTACAGCCAGGTCGACGAACTGCACAGCCGGTGGTAGATAGTTGGTATACTAAGGCCTAAGGGATGCGCGGTCAAGTCGACGATCCAGAATTTCACTTTTACTTTCGAATCGATAAATAATTCGTAGGTTTATTTCACGCAGATGCATCGAACTTTTTCCACACTCACGATCACTGTTTACATTTGTCAACACATACTTATGCACTAATTGCCACATCTCTTGTAATGCTGCACAAATCACAACAATCAGATAATGCGATCGCGGATTTTATGCATTTGTAGCAGAAATGAGTATATGCATTTTAAGACAGTAGATGGATTAAAATAATTTAAAAACACCAATGTATTATTTTCAACTTGTTAAAATGATTACAGTAAGAATCAAATATCTGTTTGGCTCCTGTCCCTTGTAATAGCAGCAGCCAACTTTCATTTTGCATGAAGAACCGCAGTCTAGTGATTAGTTTAAATATCACTATCAAAACCACAGTTAATAGCAACCGTTAGCTTTGAATTGACAAGACTTTGAAGATGTTCTCTGTACCGCCGCTCGAACGATACTGATTTTCCGCAAGATTTTTCTGAAGAATTTAGGAAGGGCATTATGCGTGTCGGAATTCGAAATGCACGCTGTAGCAGGTTTAGGAAAACGACGGGATGGTTAGACGAAAAACAGGATACGAGATGGACCGCTGTGAGACTAGAATTGATGGCATTCACATGTTTAGTTTTTCCTGCAGATTGGTGCGCAGAGTCGATGTGTAACCGCTTGAAAACGTTGTCTGTCCTTCTATCAGAAGGATCTAAGAAGAAGGATTTATGCTCATTTTTGCAAAGGAAAATGCTTTAAATGGCCTCAGGAAGCACCCATTCCCGGGAAGTGCAGGAATTTTGGGACACCCTGTATATATATTTGGTAATTATTGCGAAAGGGTCTGCGTATACCGATTTTGATGAAATTTTAATATGTTATGCAGCAACACACATTTTGAACAACTTTTTCCTTTTCCAATATAGGGGGTCGCTTTTAGTTTCCGAGATATTTGCAAAAAATTATCGCTAATACTGTATTGAATTCTTTGTATTCCTGCACGCTCCGTGGCAACGTAAGCTTGTCCCGGTGCGGCGTTTGTTTACATTTTGACGCTGTGGAGATGAGACAGAGATCAGGGTCTCACTCAGAAAACAGTGGTCATACATACAGGGTGGGGCATTTAAATGGGAACATCCAAAATATCTCGGTTGTTATTAGTCGTACAAAAAATCTCCACAGAACAAAGTAGTACTGTTTCAAGGGGCGAATTTGATGATGGTAAAAATTTTTTCTCAAGGCCATTTTTTTACAAGATTTCAAGGTCATCGACATTTTTTTAAACGGAATGAGGTATTTTTTAATACATCAATCGATGCAGGACATCCGTTATAAAAAGGTACTAACCTATGTATGTCGAAAAGTTAGTAGTACACGATATATTTCGATTTAAATAACTCTAAAACACCATTACTGTCGTACTAAGACGTTAGCGTTTACTTACTTGTGTAAGTAAGGCCCGACCATGCATACGAAAATCCAGAAGTAGTCTTTCAAAATTGAAAGCTCACTCTATACAGGGTGTCCCAGAATTCGTGAAAATCCCGAGAGGGGGTGGTTCCTGAGACCATTTCAAGAGATATTTTCCTTTGCAAAAATGTTATCCGCGGCTTTGTTTAGGAGTTATTAACGAAAAACACGGACCAATCAGAGCGCGACCTAGAAGCGAGTTGCCACAGTCGGCCAATAGACAGTTGGCGCGCCGGGCCGACTGTGTCAACTCGCTTCTAGGTCGCGCTCTGATTGGTCCGTGGTTTTCGTTAATAACTCCTAAACAAAGCCGCGGATAACATTTTTGCAAAGGAAAATATCTCTTGAAATGGTCTCAGGAACCACCCCCTCTCGGGATTTTCACGAATTTCGGCCAATAGACAGTTGGCGCGCCGGGCCGACTGTGGCAACTCGCTTCTAGGTCGCGCTCTGATTGGTTCGTGTTTTTCGTTAATAACTCCTAAACAAAGCCGCGGATAACATTTTTGCAAAGGAAAATATCTCTTGAAATGGTCTCAGGAACCACCCCCTCTCGGGATTTTCACGAATTTTGGGACACCCTGTATTATCATTGGGACATTGTATTATCAATATTGGGACACCCTATATGACCAGAGTGACACCCTGTTTTATCTCTCATCGCTACAGCGTCAAAATGTAAAAAAACGCCGCGCCGGGACAGGCTTATGTTGCCACGGAGCGTGCAGGAATACGAAAAATTCACTACAGTATTTGTAATAGTTTTTTGCAAATATCTCGAAAACTAAAAGCGACCCCCTATATTGGAAAAGGAAAAAGTTGTTAAAAATGTCGAAATCTATATCATATTTAAATTTCATCAAAATCGGAGTACGCAGACCTTTTCGCAATAATTACCATATACAGGGTGTCCCAAACTAAGTGTAAGTCCCGGAAATGGGAGGTTCCTGAGACCATTCTAAGAGACATTTTCCTTTGCACCAATGTCAACTGCGGCTTTGTTTAGGAGTTACTAACGAAAAACACGGACCAATCAGAGCGCGCCCTGGGCCGCCGCGCCGCGCCTAGCCGGCAAGCGAGTGTCGGTGGTACGCCGTGACATCACAACGAACAAGAGTTTCTCGATTATGTGAATGCTCTCCGATTTCAATGAGCTTTGGATATGTGGTCAAGATCATTATTCTGAACAACATATCTCTTTAGACTTTTTGGCGATCGGCTTTAGTTTACGAGATTATCGCGAGAAACTTTACTTGTAAATCCATGGGATCGATGTACTACTAGCTTCTATCCGATTTCAATGAGCTTTAGATATGTGGTCAAGACCATTATTCTGAACAACATTGGCTTTAGTTTACGAGGTTATCGTAAAAAAAGAGAAGAAGCAGAAACTGATTGTATTAAAAACTCACGTATTCAGCCGTAAATCCATTTGCTGCTTCGAAATGTGTGTCTTGAAATTTCTCCACACTCACAATCACTGTTCACATTTGTCAACACATAGTTATGCACTAATAATAATTGCCATATCCCTTGTACTGCTGCACAAATCACAACAATCAGGTAATGCAATCACTAGACCGCGGATTTCATGCATTTGTAGCAAACATGAGTAGGTGCATTTTAATACAGTAGAGAGATTAAAATAATTTCAAAACACCATAGTGTTATTTTCAACTTCTTAAAACGATCACAGTGAGAATCAAATATCTGTCTGGCTCCTGTCCCTTGTAATAGCGGCAGCCAACATTAATTTTGCATAAAGATCCGCAGTCTAGTGATTAGTTTAAATATTACTATCAAAAACACAGCTAATAGCAACCGTTAGCTTTGAATTGACAAGTCTTTGGAGATGTTCTCTCTACCGCGGCTCGAACGACACTGATTTTCCGCAAGATTTTTCTAAAGAATTTAGGAAGGGCATTTAGAGTGTCGAAATTCGAAATGCACGCTGTAGCACGTTTACAAAAGCGAAGGGACGCACAGTGGTCCAAACGGCCGATTTAGGAGTGCAAAAGTATAAACGCTTCTAATAATCGATAATTCTGTGTTACATGTATTCTATACACATTAGGTAAGTATAAAGAAGGCTAATAGAGTTCCGTAAGTTTATTGAAATATTTTTTTTTCTTAAAATATAGCAGAGAAGTAACATATTTCAATTTATAATGCCAGTTTTAATGTATAGTGATAGAAAAGAGAAACTTGTACACAATTCTTCGTTTTTTACAAAAGTATAATTTTCAGAAATGAAATTTACGTCAACAACAATAATAATAATAATAATGTGCATTCTTTGCACATTATTGCCTAATACGTCTATTAATCGTCTATTATATATTATTTATTATAATAATACGTCTATTATACATATATATGTAAGTCCCACGCGTACTCGTCATCGAACTGTACCAGAAAAAATAAAATAATTTGCTAATCTGCATTTTTCTACAAATAAATTTGTTGAAACCATAAACTACATATTTCATTCCTAATATTTATGCAAAAATTAACGCGAATACGGGCGAGCATCGTTAGTATTTCCTACTAATTTAAGAAATGAATTTCTTAAAACCTCTTCGTTCCACGCGTACTCGTCATCGAACTGTACC
The DNA here is from genome assembly GCF_051020765.1 of Lasioglossum baleicum. Lineage (NCBI taxonomy): Eukaryota > Metazoa > Arthropoda > Insecta > Hymenoptera > Halictidae > Lasioglossum > Lasioglossum baleicum. Next base: position 1,929,027 of record NW_027469088.1, on the reverse strand, counting down.
AGAAAAAATAAAATAACTTGCTAATCTGCAATTTTCTGTAAATAAATTTGATGAAACCACAAACTACATATTCCATTCCTAATATTCATGCAAAAATTAACGCGAATACGGGCGAATATCATTAGTATTTCCTACAACAAACTTAAAAAATAAATTTCTTAATACTTCCTTGAGGAACATTATTTAAACATTTCCGAAAAATTGTTTTATATTTTTTTTTATATCTTCCTAATGCTTCTGAACACGGCTGTTATAATTAGAAATCAATATTAATGTTCCAAACAAAAAAATAATAGGTGAAAAGGATGTCCTTTATATCGATGTACTTTTCATACTGCTACTTTCAACCTATGCCACACTTAACAATAATTGATTTGAGAAGTAAAATTGTTGATTTCAGCTTCTACAGACATGTGTGTTGATGTAAGAAACAGTATTAAATGCCTACTTCATGTTTGGTTTTTTGACTTTTGCACTCCTAAATCGGCCGTTTGGACCACTGTGGGACGGTTAGATGAAAAACAGAACGCGAGAAGGACCGCTGTAAGATTTACGGCAAACACATGTTTAGTTTTTCCTGCAGATTGGTACGCAGAGTCGATGGGTAACCGCGCGTTCGAAAACGTCATCCGTCCTTTTACCCAGCAAGGGGTAAAAATGTCAGGTCAGCGTAGCATCCCTATTGTCCTATACCTTCCTTAAGAAACTTTCTAAAAGAAGGACAGACGACGTTTTCGAACGGTTACCCATCGACTCTGCGTACCAATCTGCAGGAAAAACTAAACATGTGAATGCCATAAATCTTTAAGCGGTCCTTCTCGTATCCTATTTTTCGTCTAACCGTCCCTTCGCTTTCGTAAACGTGCTACAGCTTGCATTTCGAATTTCGACACTCTAAATGCCCTTCCTAAATTCTTTAGAAAAATCTTACGGAAAATCAGTGTCGTTCGAGCTGCGGTAGAGAGAACATCTCCAAAGACTTGTCAATTCACAGCTAACGGTTGCTATTAGCTGTGTTTTTGATAGTGATATTTAAACTAATCACTAGACTGCGGATCTTTGTGTAAAATGAAAGTTGACTGCCGCTATTTCCAGGGACAGGAGCCAGACGGATATTTGATTCTTACTGTGATCGTTTTAAGAAGTTGAAAATAATACATTGGTATTTTGAAATTATTTTAATCTCTCTACTGTATTAAAATGCACCTACTCATGTTTGCTACAAATGCATGAAATCCGCGGTCTAGTGATTGCATTACATGGATTACCTGATTGTTGTGATTTATGCAGCAGTACAAGAGATATGGTAATTATTATTAGTGCATAACTATGTGTTGACAAATGTGAACAGTGATTGTGAGTGTGGAGAAATTTCAAGACACACATTTGGAAGTAGCAAATGGATTTACGGTTGTATAAGTGAGTTTTTAATACAATCAGTTTCTGCTTCTTCTCTTTTTTTTACGATTATCTCGTAAACTAGAGCCAACCGCCAAATAGTCTAAAGAGAAATGTTGTTCAGAATAATGGTCTTGACCACATATCCAAAGCTCATTGAAATCGGATAGAAGCTAGTAGTACATCGATCCCATGGATTTACAAGTAAAGTTTCTCGCGATAATCTCGTAAACTAAAGCTGATCGCCAAAAAGTCTAAAGAGAAATGTTGTTCAGAATAATGATCTTGACCACATATCCAAAGCTCATTGAAATCGGAGAGCATTCACATAATCGAGAAACTCTTGTTCGTTGCGATGTCACGGCGTACCACCGACACTCGCTTGCCGGCTCGGCGCGGCGCGGCGGCCCAGGGCGCGCTCTGATTGGTCCGTGTTTTTCGTTAATAACTCCTAAACAAAGCCGCAGTTGACATTGGTGCAAAGGAAAATGTCTCTTAGAATGGTCTCAGGAACATCCCATTTCCGGGACTTACACTTAGTTTGGGACACCCTGTATTTTTATAATAAAATGTCAAGCAAAATTCTTTTATGATTGATCTAAAAATCTTTATTGTCTCTACATAGATGCACAACTGGCATCCTGAGCAAACGAAACCATTTCTACTCTTACGAGTAGGAAATAAAACAAATATACGCAGTAAAAGAGAGAGACGCAAATTTGTACAGTTCTTAGCAGACGGACTTCCACACAGGACGTTATACAGTGTGTACCACAGATTTAGAAATTTGTTTGCAGACCGTGTGCATAGAAGGTAAAATATACAGGGTGTTTCACTACAGGTTGAAGAAAAATTAAAAATTGCAATTTTTTATTCTGTATTTTCGTTATATATTGTCATGGAGAACCACCCCTTTTTTAAGTTTTCTCCCACCTGTAGTCGAACACCTTGTACAACATTATTAGTAATATAAGTTTCACAGTGTGTTATATTTATTTTATGTTTTTGTAAATTAAGGTTCCTTCCAGAGGAGGATAAAATGATCCTAGATCATTTAGAACGCAACGAAAATCTCGATGAGAAAAGAAAATACACGGACCTGGCACAAGTCTTGAAAAGAACACGAGCATCTATTTGGCGACGATACACGCTCTTGAAACAAAAACGAAAGGATACAGATAAACAGAAATCAAAGCAGGGATGCGAACCGCGGACTAACCCGGATAGAACGGGTCTTAGGGCCTAGAGACAGCGGGTTAACTCGCTCGGGGCGGATATTAAGCCGGTCGGAGCGGGTTACATACTATGTTGCTACAGTAAATGCTCCTTCGTTGTGAAGAATCGTCTATGCGATCGTTGTGACGTGCCTACCCACTCTACTGCCTGTCAACGCCGAGTCGGCCGAGTCGCTCCGCAGGGCGGCGACGATCGATGTCGGCTCGGGTATATCGGTGTGAACACCACAACATTGACTCGAGTGAATCAAATTCTCAAACTTCTTAATTTTCATAATCGGTTTATATGGGACTTTTAATAGCTTATTCCTGGCGTTTCTCTGATTAAAATGATACCAAACACGATACATACGTCGCGCTGTGCTCCTACGGGCTGTAACTCCGTTAAGGGGGCCGTCTCCTCAAGTGACCTTGGACGAGATTGATCGTCACGCTATAAACGAGCAAGCGGCCGGTAGACGAAGCAAAATAATAACATTTCTGTCCAGTAGGGGAGCTGGGTACACCTTCTAGAGTTGAATGTCGAGCAGCGCCAACGAGATATCCTTACGACGGTGACAGCAGTCACTGTAGCGCACTGTATCGGTAAAACAGAGGAAGCAGAAAATATGTTGTCGGTAAGGTAGGATTCGTAAGCAAGCGTGACGTCACAATTTGGCTGACGCAATGCTGCAGCGTTGGTGTGCTCAAGCAAGAGAGTGTTGGTGCATACTGCATACACACCGCTCGAGCGACGTGTACGTGTGCTTACGGCCTACGAGCATGACAAGATTTCGCGACGATTGCCCTCCTATTTCTCGATAACGCAACGATGGGGCTTTTTCGTAATCAAATCCGTTAGATGAAACATCAATCTGGTGCGCTGTTTGCTTCAAAAGTCATTCCTTTAGGTTTCCAAACAATAGTTTTGGAATATTCAGCTGCATGTTGCCCGTCGGAGAAGCTATGTTCGCCGGCGTGACGTAACAGTATGGCTGACGATGCTGCAGCGTCGGTGTGCTCAAGCGTGAAAGTAGTGGTGCATACACACCGCTCGAGCGACGTGTATGTACAATGTACGTGTGCCTACGGCCTACGCCTACGAGCATCGCAAGGGTCCGGGATTCGCGTATAAAAGAAGTCCGTATTTATAGATACCCCGCTGGCTCGAAAAAAACATAAGTTGCTGCTTCTCTCCTTCTCTTGCTAGCTAAGACAGTCCCCACCACGTCCACTCCGCTAAAGGGGTAGCAGCAACATGTGTTTTTTGAGCCAGCGTCGCCCAGGTCTGGATTACGGGAAGGGGATACATAACGCAAAGGGTACGGGATACATAACACAACACAAGTGTAGTAAGATTTGTTAATATTTATTTCGTCATTATAAAGTTTCTTTAGTAACAGTTGTTGACTATAATACTTTTTCCTCCCGCGCTCCTCCGCGTCCCCCGCGCTCGCCGCGATGCCGCTCTCTCTCTCTCTCTCTCTCTCTCTCTCTCTCTCTCTTCTTCTCTCGCAATATTCTTGTCTGTAACATATAAATACAACATTAATGCAACGAAGACTATATAAAATACGTATATGTGTATGTAGTTAGAAGACAACTCACTAGTTGATTATCGGAGAGCTCCGGCTCCCTCCCAATGAGCACAGGAATATCCATGTTCGTCCAAGGATCATCCACGAACAGTACATTTTCTTCTTACTTCCGACTGCTGTAACTTCTTGGTTCCGCTTCCTGCTGTCTTCTTTCAAACTCTCTGGGTCTGTTTAGAGTCAGCAATTCCCCGCTGGAGGCAGTAACTAGAAATAAAATATGTTTTTATGAAAAAAGATATACTAATTACAGTAATAGGATGAGATGTACAGCTACGAATATGAATATAATAATTTATATAATATATAATATATAATATAATAATTTAATGTTCAATCCTAAGTAGCCATGTACGTCCCTAAAACGTACGGTTCACGTCCAAACGTCCTACGTCCATTCTGCGTACGTTTTAGGGACGTACGTGGCTACTTGTGGCTACTTGGGATACGTAGAGCGATTCTTTTTGTATCTACATACCAATCTTGCTGATGCAGCGGCCAGTGTTCCGATATGGTGCATCTTTTCTCGCGCATGCGCGACGATTTCAGGTTAGATTCGTAAAGCGGCCCTGCTCAAACGTCCAATTTGGTAAAACCTAAGAAACGGACATTCCTAAAATGTCCAAAATTTAAGTCCTAGAGACAATCTTGGAAAGTACTGAATGGACGTAGGATATTTGGACGTGAACTGGAACTGAAACGTACGTTTTGGGGACGTACGTGGCAGTGATGCAAGAATCGAGGACGCGAGGACGTTTCCCCTCCGGCACAGGACCCCCCACTCTGACGGACCGTGGACGTACCGTCCTCGCCGTTGCTTCTGCTGCGCACGCGCTACACACGAACGTACTTCTACTCTGCCCGTGCGAGTATCTGCTCGATTGCACGCGCGCTACACAACAAGCGTACCTCTACCACATCCTTAGACAATATCTAAGACCACGTCCGTGTGACTAACCTGCTCGACTGAACGATGCCGACGCGTTCCTTCGATTTTCACCAATTTTCACGTTGCCGAAGTTTCGAAAGCATGAGTCGGAAAGTCGGCATCTGGAGACAGCACGCATTTGAATCCCGGGACCGCGCGGCGCGGTGCACATTTTGCTATAACTTTTGATCTAAAAAAGATATCGAAGCGAAATTTGGACTAAATTTTTTTTTAAAAAACCGGGTTTAGTGGTCTATACTAAAATATGTTTTGTATTTCTTAAATAATTTTTTTCGTTGATTTGGTCCAGAGGGCCCCCACCACAAATTGATTTTTAGTCGAACCATGCTCAATAAACAATTACGAAAAAATTAAGAAATATTCTACCTAATAGCACACATGACCGAGACTTTTTTCAGATTTTTCAGATCATGCAAACATGTTTTAAAAAATTGAAAATCTTTAAACATTCGAAGAAAATGCATATTTCGTATTGAAATTTTCGAGATACCAGTTTTATAAAAATTCAGTAGTCAGATATTATTGAAACAATTGTCCTTAATTTTTTTCAGAATTTTTTATAAATTGTATCGGTGTTAAAAAAATCCAAATCAATTTTTTCGATACCTCTTTACTTTTTTGTAGATGTATTATGTATTATTGAATATTTTTATATTCAGAAAAATAATGTACAGACTTAATAATGCAATACAAAACATTTTATTTATATTATATTTCAATATATGAGCGTAGCTTCCAACACTTTCGGTTGGCGTAGGCGGTAAAGTCTTCGGCTGCGAACTTTTTGGCATAATTCTTTTTTTCCTTTACACAATTTTTTTTTGTTCTTTGTTTACATTAAATTATTGTAGCAACATTTCAAATATATTTTCAAAGTGTTTTAAAAATGTTTTATGCAATAGTATCTCTAACTACGAAAATCCATCATGATGGCTCACAATTAGTTGCAATGTCTTTGACATTATGTACTACTTTCATTTATTGATTCTGCTGAATGTCAAATGGTATACAACTTCATATTTTACTATTGCCGTATGTTAGTTTCTTTTCATTTATCATTAGAAGAAATCTTAATTTTCAAACATTAGAAATTTGGTGTTATGTTATCTTTGCAATGGCAACTGATGTATCATAAGCCCACAAAGTTTGATGTCCTACGATTTCGAACCATTTGTAACTGTTGTAACACTCAAGAAACGGCAAAGTACCAACGGAGAAATAGATGGTCATGTATGGTATTTATGTGTAAAGTGAGGTCTTTGAATTTGATGAACACAACAATAATGCTATAATTAGATGAAGAACAAAGAACAAAAAAATGTGTTTAAATGAAAAAAAGAATTATTCGGTGCGGGATTCGATCAAGGGCCAAAAAGTTCGCAGCCGAAGACTTTACCGCCTACGCCAACCGAAAGTGTTGGAAGCCACGCTCATATATTGAAATATAATATAAATAAAATATTTTGCATTGCATTATGAAGTCTGTACATTATTTTTCTGGATATAAAAATATCCAATAATACACATAATACATCTACAAAAAAGTATCGAAAAAATTGATTTGGATTTTTTTAACACCAACACAATTTATAAAAACTTCTGGAAAAAATTAAGGACAATTGTTTCAATAATATCTGACTACTGAATTTTTATAAAACTGGTATCTCGAAAATTTCAATACGAAATATGCATTTTCTTCGAATGTTTAAAGATTTTCAATTTTTTAAAACATGTTTGCATGATCTGAAAAATCTGAAAAAAGTCTCGGTCATGTGTGCTATTAGGTAGAATATTTCTTAATTTTTTCGTAATTGTTTATTGAGCATGGTTCGACTAAAAATCAATTTGTGGTGGGGGCCCTCTGGACCAAATCAACGAAAAAAATTATTTAAGAAATACAAAACATATTTTAGTATAGACCACTAAACCCGGTTTTTTAAAAAAAATTTAGTCCAAATTTCGCTTCGATATCTTTTTTAGATCAAAAGTTATAGCAAAATGTGCACCGCGCCGCGCCGCGCCGCGCCGTCCCGGGATTCAAATGCGCGCTGTCTCCAGATGCCGACTTTCCGACTCATGCTTTCGAAACTTCGGCAACGTGAAAATTGGTGAAAATCGAAGGAACGCGTCGGCGTCGTTCAGTCTGCTCGACCTGCTCGGTAGTCACACGGACATGGTAGAGGTACGCTTGTTGTGTAGCGCGCGTCCAATCGAGCAAGCACTCACACGGGCAGAGTAGAAGTACGTTTGTGTGTAGCGCGTGCGCAGCAGAAGCAACGGCGAGGACGGTGCGTCCACGGTCCGTCAGAGTGGGGGGTCCAGTGCCGGAGGGGAAACGTCCTCGCGTCCTCGATTCTGGCATCACTGGTACGTGGCCACTTGGGCTTTGAGTCGCCAACCGCGACGACCCAGTATCTTCCAGTCTCTGCAACATACAAAATATCAATTATTGATAATCAATAGTTAATAATGTTAATATTAATGTTAATACCAAATGGTTAATAATGTATCGTATACTCACCGGCACCTTTCTGGCCCAGCTGATGCTCATTGTCCGTGGCGGCCGTCAACATCTCGCCGATCGCCACGTCTCCGGGTACCACACCTGTGGCACATTCGCGGCAAACAGTCCAGATGATTCGTGACTATAACAGAAACAACACACAAATAAATGGAAAACGAAAAAATGCTCATCAAACTTCAAAGTATGAAAAGTAAAATTTTATTTCTCTGCTTACATTATCAGCTGATGGTGGATCTGCTGTCGCCTCGGAATCTTGCACTCCATTCTCCTTTCGGTCATCGTCACCATATGGGAATCTGTACTCTGAAAAATATATTTTAATTAATTTCGATATTTTTGCGGAACTGCAATTCTGCACACTTGTTTGCAAGTGTACAGCTCGACGTCGGATTGTAATCACTTTACAATGTTTTGTCGCCAGCTGATCGAGTCAGTGGCCTTGTACGAGTACGTTTAACTCGACGTCGGAAGGTTGCAACTGTTTTCGGTACTTTGGAATTATCCCGTCGACCATTTTCACCCCCCAAACACGAAATTATTATTAAATTATTATTAATTATATTATTTATTTTGGAACTTGCTTTTCATTATGATGGCGCGATAGGTCAACGGGATAATCCCAAAGTATCCTGTTTTCAATCACTGAAATGTATCAGCGATTGTGAACACTTGTTTGCAAGTGTTCAGCTCGACGTCGGATTGTAATAACTTTACAATATTTTGTCACCAGCTGCTCAAGGCGGTGGCCTTGCACGAGTACGTGCAACTCGACGTCGGACAGTTGCAACTCTTTTTCTCATTAATTCTGCATGTTCGTCAAGAAGATATTGAGGCTCCCGAATGGGCCTGCGTCTATGACGTCTGGGGTCGACTAATTCGGGCAGCATACAATTTAGATAAAAGCGCGACAATTTTGGCTCCATTTGAAGTTTCCAAAAATCGTCGTCTCTATCAACTCGAATTGATTTTATACCTTTCCTTGTCCACACACAAAATATGCAGTACTTTCTGCCCGTTATGTGCAATTGTCCTTGCACTTGGTAGAAGTACCTGTGTGTTTTGCGCAATGCGGTACCCGTACTATCTGTAAACATCGTCTTGACGGCTTGTACGCTTTGTATTGCCTCTTCTGGCGTTACATTTTCCGCAGTGTACGGGCATTTTATTTCGACTATTCCGTCGTCGTCGATCAAACCATCTGGTGATGCTCCCAAATAGGGTATCGATGCGTCGATGAAAAGGCCGCATTCTTCTATGGTTATACCTTCCCTACTCGCCAATTCTTCGCGAGCAGTATGTTCGTACTTCCGTCCGTATCTTATGGCAAGATTCTCGTCTAGCTTGCGTGGGTAGAGCAGATTCTCTACCAGCTTTTTACACAGCGTTCCTTTCAGTCGGCTGCACACTACGCCAAAGTTGGACGCTGTCAAAAGTTTTGACTTTTTCATCAGCCACTCTGCGCTTTTCCATTGTCCAACTGTATTCCGCTGAACGTTGTCCCTATCCTTTTGCCAATCGCTTAGCATTTTCAAATGATTTTCCCTTGCTAGAATATATATAGGTTCCTCCATGTCTGGCGCCTGTGCATTTGGTCCGTAGTCAGCATCTTTCGTTGCACGGAACTTGTTGCATGTTCTCTTCGTAGTCCTCTGTCTTTGGTTATTTGCCAAGACTCTCTTTCTGCGTCGTTCCTCCATCTTTAGCAAAACTTTTGGCGGCTCGTTTTGAAACTCTCTCTGTAAACAAGACAATACATCCTTCGTGTTGTACTGAATTACAGCAGCGTGACATCTTGCAGTGTATGATCCCCTTTGGCCGAAATGTAATCTCTTTCCGCCAGTGTACTTCGGGATTATGGAATTGAAGCTCTCCACCATGTTATTGTTGGTCAGGTAGAGGAGACTCTCTGCATGCGCCGCCAGGCGTCCAATGATATCCTCTATCTGTTGATACACTCCTATGTTCGTTAAATCTGGAACAATGTTTTCTTCATCTTCCTTCGGTGTCCCATCGCAGAAGTATCTTATTTCGTTGCACCGTTTGTGCTCTCCAAAAACATGACTGGGTACATTCGTTATATCTTCATATAACTTCCTTATCTTCTCTGCTAGCGGCAAATCCTCATTGGCTCTGTGTTCTGCAGCTTTCACAATTCCCGTTCGCATCCGCCGAATACATGCTTCCACGATTCGCCTGTAGTACCCGGCTGGAGTCTTCTTCACAATTTCTTTCATTTTGTTGCAGAAATTGCGCAACAAATGATTCGTGCATTCTATTTTCTTCACGCGAACCAACGTCTTGTATGGATCACAGTCCAGAATTGTTTTGTAGACGCTGCTGTCGCCGTCACCAATGATCGTCGAATATATCAATCCTCGTTTTTCAATACTTGTCCTGAAGCCTTCTGCGATGGCGTCGCTCTCCATTTTGGTGGACGTTTCGTTTCTGCTCCAATTCTTGAAACATTCGTGTTCCCGCGGTTCTTGATCCTTCTTCGACGCTTCACGACAAATGCTGCAGTCTTTATTCCTGACTCCCACGAATAAAACTTTCTTCGTGTAATAGCCTATTATCACGCCGACACCAGCTATGGAGTCATATTTTCCTGTTCGGTAAGACCTCTTCATCCAGGTTCCGTCACACACGACAGGAATATGTGGAATTCCGTTTATGACATCGCCTCTTTCAATGGCTAGTCTTATCTCCTCTGCGGCCGCTGCTAACATTACCTTTTCCGCAGCAGCAATTACTTTAAGGACGACGACGTCATGACAACTCTGATATTTTTTCTTGCTCATCATGGGGATGTTCAGGGCCGCCAAAAATTCTTCCGCTTGTGCGTATCCGCCTCCGGTGGTTATTGTTCCGGCGACTACACCGTGGTTGATGTTCATCGCTTTAGTATCACCACGTTGGCTACGGACATTTGCTCTATGATCGCACATCGTGCATTTCAGAACCATAGTTGTTTCCAAGGCCGATCTAAACATCTTTTCTATTTGCAGATTCTTGGTTGTACATCCGTATTTTTTCGAATGCTCGCTTGCCTCCTGTACCTGGTGAAAGACGTGGCGCATGTCAGCTATGCTCAACCCTTCCGAAAGGGATGATACTTCCTCTGGTTCGGTCGTCGTTTCTTTTTCTACGACGAAGTACTCCTCTTCGTCGGTGGCAGTTTCTGCCTGCACGTCGCATGTTACTTCTTCCACGACGAAGTGCTCCTCTTCGTCGGTGGCAGTTTCTGCCTGCACGTCGCATGTTACTTCTTTGTTTCTTATGGACTCTGCCATGAAATTTTCGGTGTTTGCGTCGCACACCATTTCCACTTCGTCGGTGGCAGTTTCTGCCTGCACGTCGCATGTTACTTCTTCCACGACGAAGTGCTCCTCTTCGTCGGTGGCAGTTTCTGCCTGCGCGTCGAATATTATTTCTTCCACTACGAAGTACTCCTCTTCGTCGGTGGCAGTTTCTGCCTGCACGTCGCATGTTACTTCTTCGATTCCTTTGGGCACTGCCATGAAATTTTCGATGTTTGTGTCCCACACCATTTCCTCTTCAAGTGCACTTGATACCGGTACTGCATTTTCCGCTGCTGTACAATGTTTCTCCGTGGCAAGCTTTGCTAACTGCTGTCTTCTGCAAATAGAATACAAAAAAAAAACTTGTTGTAGGGATATGATCTCCCCTTTACAGATCTGTTTTTGAAAATGGTGATACTTAAAAAAATCGCGAAATTAAAATTATTTCAAGTGAACGCTGCTTCGCCTGTCGCCGAACTATCATTCACCCCTTCATCTTGACTCTTCGATTTGGGGCTGCAGTCTTCTTTCTTGACTTATGCACTTGTTTTTTGTTGTCTTCCACAAATGAAAGGATTCTTCCGTCTTCCGTGACGACACGTCCTCTTCGTAAATCTTCACGAAGATAAATCCTCTTGCGGTCGCATACAAGAAAGTACACGGAGGGTGGCAAACGTAGCCGTCCAGCGGCTATACCGCGCGCTGGCGGCCGTCCGAGGCTGAATATCGCGATGCAGCGTTCATGTAAGATAATTTTAATTTTGACAACTTTAAATTATCAACCTTTTTAAAAACAGGTCCGTAAAGGGGACACTTGCGGCTATATACTCGTTTTTGCCCTTGAGACGAAGTATATGGTCGATGGAATCAATTAAAAAGCAATTATTTGCCTTCTCTAACATTCAGTGAGGAAAGCAGATGTTCCGATACTTGTAAAAGTAAAGCATATATAGAAAGACCAATTTTCGATGTTCCATTATCTTTTATTATAGTATAGTATAGTCAAAAATAAAAAACAAAGAGTCAATCAATTAAAAAAAAATAGTCGAATGATCCATCGGGCATAAAATTCGGCTCAAGGACACTTTTCACCATCTTACCCGGTTACAAAGGAATTAAATAATTAAACAATATTAATATTGGTAAAATAAAATTATTATATAAATTTTTTCTCGATCCCCCCTATTTGTAAAAACATTAAATAAAATATAACATTATACAAAATAGATATTTAAACAATTTTGTTTAAAAAAAACATTATCAATGAAAATTAATTAAAAAATGCTGTTTAACAAATGCAAAAACTATTTAATAACCTACAGGTAACAACGACTACTTTGATTCACCCCGATTATGTTAACATTTAAATATAATATGTTGTGCCATTCAATATTCTGAACCACTTTTCCCTACATATGTTACCGCTGCTCGGTCTTATTTTACGATATATTCGCGAAAAACTGGAGTTCCCACTGCATTCAATTTTGCCTGTATGTACATACTACGTACACGTCTGAGAGTCCGTGGCAAGCGTGTGCGTCAGCAATTTAGGGCTGCAGGCGAGCTCAAAAGTGCGAGCCGAGTGCGAGACGAGTCGAGTACTCGCACGAAACGAGTGGCTCGCATGAAGGAATCAACTCGAATTAAATTCAAGTGTGATACGACATTGAAGTTCTCGCAGTGCCACGTTTAAATTTTTATGTTGGATGTGTCTTATCGTTATTATTAATGTATATTTTTTCAGATTTTACAGACTTTGCGAACAGGTTTTAAAAAATTGGACATTACCATAAATTCTAGAAAATATCAAAGTTTGGGAGATACCAGGTATATAAAAATTCAGTAATGAGATATTGTTTAAACAACCGTTTTTTATTTTTTTCGGAATTTTTTGTATAGTGCATCGTATTTTTAAAAAAATAAAAATAAATTATTCCGATATTTCTTTACCTTTTATAGGTGTATTATGTAATAGTGAACATTTTTAACAAACGTAAAAATGCAATATGAATATTGCTTCGACAATATATTTAGAATATCACTATAACAATTATATGGTTAGGAAAGAAGAAAAAAAGTGTTTAACGAAACAGAAAATCAATCGGTGTGGGATTCGTTCTAGGGTCCAACATTCGATTCGCAACGGGAGACCTTGCCGTCTGCACTAATCGTATCTTGTTCACATATTAAAATATAGGCAAATAAAATATTTTTAAAATGATTTTTTTAAAGTTTGTATATTATTTTTCTGAATACAAGAATGTTCACTATTACATAATACACCTACAAAAGGTAAAGAAATATCGAAAAAATTGATTTGTATTTTTTTTAACACCAAACCTAGCGAGGACTAAAAATTCTATTTATTTACATTTCGTGCAATTTTTATTACAATATGTACTTGTGTGGATAAAGAAGTTTATCGAATCAATGCACTATACAACGATGCACTACATAAAAATTTCTGAAAAAAATTAAAAACGGTTGTTTCAACAATATCTCATTACTGAATTTTTATACATGTAACTGGTATCTCCCAAACTTCAATAGGAAATATGCATTTTTTCGAATTTTTGGTATTTTCCAATTTTTTAAAACCTGTTCGCACACAAAGTATGTAAAATCTGAAAAAATATACATTAATAATCACGATAAGACACATCCAACTAGAGCTAGTACCTTTACCCGAGTATATATATGGGATACCCGGGTACTCGGGTAATTTTCGTTTACCCGGGTATCTCATGGCTTACCCGAGTAGCCGACTATCTCATAAGTCACAGTTCTACATCCAACATAATAATTTAAACGTGGCACTGCGAGAACTTCAAAGTCGTATTACGCTTGAATTTATTTCGAGTCGATTCCTTCATGTAAGCCGTTCGTTTCGTACGAATGGCACGCTCGGTGCGAGCCGAGCTAAGCTCGACTGGATTGATCGAGCCGATGAATAGTCAGCATGGTGCAACCGTTCATCAGCTTCAGGGACTGAAAACTGTTATGATATCGGTTCCGGTTCTGGAAACACTTATGAAGAACCGAAATGATGTTATAACTGTTACGAGAATATCGGTTCTGGCTTATATCGGTTACGGTTACGGTTCTGGAGAACCGATATTATTTCGGTTCTATAACTGTTATTTTTCGGTTCTGGATTTCGGTTCTGGATTTCGGTTCTATCATTCTGTATTCTGTATTGTGTTCGGTCAGTTCGGTCTTATATATTTATTATGTAAGTAGATATTTTTCGTTATTTATAATTCAAACAATCTTTAAATAAATAAATTTTTATAATTTATTCCTATATTCGTTACTTAAATTGTTATTTCAATCATTTATTGATAAAATAATTGTTTAAACAAATTTTTATAATTTGTACAAATTTTTATAATTTGTTTCTATATTCGTTACTTAAATTGTTATTTCACTAATTTATTGAATTTCAATAATTTTGTGTACAGATTTTTATAATTTGTTTCAACAATTATTTTAACAATAAATTATTGAAATAACAATTTAAGTAACGAATATAGAAACAAATTATAAAAATTTATTTATTTAAAGATTGTTTAAATTATAAATAACGAAAAATATCTACTTACATAATAAATATATAAGACCGAACTGACCGAACACAATACAGAATACAGAATGAAAGAACCGAAATCCGGAACCGAAATCCAGAACCGAAATCCAGAACCGAAAAATAACAGTTACAGAACCGAAATAATATCGTTTCTCCAGAACCGTAACCGTAACCGATATAAGCCAGAACCGATATTCTCGTAACAGTTATAACATCATTTCGGTTCTTCATAACTGTTTCGATCAGAACCGATATATAACAGTTTGAAACTGTTATTTCCAGAACCGTTTCAGTCCCTGCTACAGAACAGTGACTCGGAAAAATATTCAGATGCTTTAAAAAAGACGATAACTTTTTAAATATCGTACTATACGATATGAAGTTTTTTGGGAAGCTAGAGCAATTAGTTTACTACAGGATGTGAAAAGAAATTTTTTCAAAAAAATGCAATTGTTCGGAATTGAAGGAAAAATACGGAAAGTTGGATTTTACAACTTTTTATGTGGGCCCCCCCTATATTGAGAACTCAAAAAATACGTTTTATAGATATGTGTCAATTATATGCACTGTGAAAGTTTCATCAAAATCGGTTGTTGCGGGAAAAAACGACAGGCATTGAAAGATGTAAAAATTCCTTAGATATACATAGACCGAAAATTGTGCAAATCTGCAATTTTTACCATGTTTAAACGTTTGTAGCTCATTGCAACGTCCACCGATTTTGACGAAATTTTCAGAATATGTTTAATTGATGCAGATCTACGAAACGTATCTTTTAAATTTTCAATAAAGGTCCACATAAACCAAGCAGCACATTAACAAATGAAGATATATTTTATGGACTCTTATTGACATCTGATCCGCACATATCAGCAATGCGAGTAAAATCGTCTAAGAAAAAAATACAAAATTTAGATCCGGAAGCTGAAGCATTGATAATTAAATAACAGACAAGGCAGGCTTTGAAATGCATGGACTATAAAAAATAGTGCTTCACGAAACCAATTGAGAATGAAGAGACTGACAAAGTTATTGATTATATGATTATATGCTGACATGTTATTCATTATATGCTATTATTGTTATATTATAAAACCGTTATTGTTATAGCATTTGTTTCTTAACCTACTAATAACCCATCACTGCTGTATTATTCATTTCAAATGTCATATCAAAAGTTATACAAGAATGTCACTAAATTATTATAAATTACACACAATATTATAAATATTATAAATTTTTGTAGGGATGCAAAAGCACGCGATCGACGGTTAGGATGTCCCGAGAGGCAAAAACGAATGGCGAGTAGGACACACGCGGATCACCGATACAATAAACAGCTGAGACAGGTGAATGCCCTAGCGAGAGTGTACGAAAGAGTGAGAGCGCGAATGTGCGAGAGAGAGAGAGAGAAAGCGACGACGCACAGTGCGGACAAACGTGGCATATCTCACTACACGTGTATATCACGATGTACGATAAATTCCTTTGGCAAAACGTTTGGTTGTCGATTGTTGCCGGCGCGCGGCCGGCTTCGCATATTCTCCGGCCTTTATTCTTATTCGCTGCCGTCATTTAGAACAGGGCTCGAAATTTTTTCATCGCGACGGCCGAGAATCGGAGACTATGCGTCCCGCGCGTCTCGCTCCCCGGACTGGCCCTAGTGCTCGGAGCTGCTCAGACGCGTACCATTTCATAGGCGCTATTCGTGGTGCATCATGATGACACTCGTGTCAATAGGTTTCCTCATTACACGTTGTCAATGCGTTTTTTTTTGTTAGTGCTATCTCCTGTAGGCCTACTCTACTATGTCGCACGATAATTTCGGACAACAGCTGTAGAAAATTAATTAGAAAAATAATATAAATCATAAGATAAATTAAAAAATTTAAAATTTAGTAGGCCTACAGGGGATACCACTAACAAAAAAAAACGCATTGGCAATAGTACCTCAAAGGTAATGCGGAAACCTATTGACACGAGTGTCATCATGATGCACCACGAATAGCGCCTATGAAATGATACGCGCCTGAGCAGCTCCGAGCACTAGGGCCAGTCCGGGGAGCGAGACGCGCGGGACGCATAGTCTCCGATTCTCGGCCGTCGCGATGAAAAAATTTCGAGCCTTGTTCTAAATGACGGCAGCGAATAAGAATAAAGGCCGGAGAATATGCGAAGCCGGCCGCGCGCCGGCAACAATCGACAATCGACACTCGAGGCAGAGCCCGAGACGAGCTATGGATTGATGTTATTTAGAATAACGAATAACGAATAAAACTCCCGGGATTCATTCGTGACTAACGAATAACGAATAAAGCGTTATTCGTAAGCTACGAATAATTTCCAGCGAATAAAATCGTTATTCGTTATTCTCGAATAAATCCTGGGATTTATTCGTTATTCTTTATTCGTTATTCGAAATAAAATTTGCCCAACTCTGTCTAGCGATTCTGACTACTAAAAAACCCCGTCCTTGCATTATCGAGAAATCAGAAGTTGAATCCCGTATCCTTGCAATCCTCGCGTACGTATACATGGTCTAGCGGTGTATGAATGTTCACGCGTGAGCGTCGTTTGTTTGGAAAGAAATTGCAGCTACATTGCACGCTTCGCAGCAACGTGAGCCTGTCCCGGCGCGGCGCGGCGTTTGTTTACTTTCTCACTCTGGTCATACATATATAGGGTGACCTTTCAACTTTGAAAGACTACATACTCCTTGATTTTCGAATGCGTGGTCGGGCCGGCCCTCAACGCCCCCCACCACCTAATCCTAACTAATTCTGATCGCATGATTTTTGCATTCTATATAGCCGTCATACAGGATTTGAACTAGTAATGAGAGAGACACCCTGTTTTTTCTCTCATCTCCACAGCGTGTTTAGAAACAAAAAGTAAACAAACGCCGCGCCGGGACAGGTTCACGTTGCTGCGAAGCGTGCAAGAGTACGGAAAATTCAATACAGTATCAGCGATAGTTGTTTGTGAATAGAATCTCGAAAACTAAAATCGAGCGGCAATACCATGTATAGGAAAAAGTTGTTCAGAATGAAGCCCCTAATGTAAATATTTGCCGAATTATTTACTCGCGACAGCCGATTTTCGAAGACTACGCCCCCTTGACCCCATCGCTTCCTGTGGTGCACCGTCAATGGAAATAATTTTACTTTGACTCGAGAGAATCTTGAAGAGTATGAAAAATTATGTCGAAAATCATGCAGTATATGTATGTACACTTACCTATTTCGTTGTAATTTTCTTCTGCTGTATCTTTTTGTGGAGCATCGAAGTCGTTTTGCACTGCTTCTTCCTTTGGGTGCTCGACTGGACACCGTTTGCTCCGTAGGTTGCGATGAACTAGCACTCTCCATAACTAATAATCACTAATCACCCAAATCACCAACTAACTAATCCCTAACTACCGCACAATGCCGCGCAAAGACTAATACTGTGAATGGCTCAAAGAACAATTCACGTCTAAACGCGTTTGTGTTCGCCAGTTATAATGTGGTTATCATGAAGGCTTCAATTGTTCCGATATCGCGCACCGTTTTTCGTACGATGGATGGCCGGTAGAGGCGCTTGCAGCCTCAATAACCGGATACACGGTGAAAAAAAAAAAATTTGAAAAGATTTGTATGATTTGATTCTGAAAAATGAATGTATATATAACATGTGCATTTGTGTATATTTTGTAACTTGTAGAACACGTCCTGAAGTTTTTTTGTCCGGAACAGATTGTTTCGGTACTTCCGCGCCAATATTACTGCCTCAGATATGGCGGCTCAGATATCGCGCATGCGCGAGCAAAATTGTGCAGAATCGCAACACCGTCGGGAAGATTCGGCCATTTGAACTTTGACCAGGGGGTGGCGACTCCCATATAAAAAAGTGGACACTAATTTAGTTGTAGTTCAGTACCTTTAGGTATGGTGGCAGCACAGTAGAGACCAAAGAGTAGGGATACAAGCAGTGTGTGATCACACGCACACCTAACTCACACATGATTAACCTTGCATATACGTGTAATCGTATTCTTCGCTAGCTATTGATGATTATGAATTTATTTTCAGGGAAAATGAATTGGTAATATAACATACAACAATATAACATATTTATTATTAAAACTATATA
The DNA here is from genome assembly GCF_051020765.1 of Lasioglossum baleicum. Taxonomy (NCBI): domain Eukaryota; kingdom Metazoa; phylum Arthropoda; class Insecta; order Hymenoptera; family Halictidae; genus Lasioglossum; species Lasioglossum baleicum. The sequence goes on along the minus strand of NW_027469088.1, from coordinate 1,910,331 downwards.
TATACTACATACATAGTAAATTATACAATAATAAAAAATATATGATAATAAAATACATAAAAATTATAATAATAAAATAATATAATATAATGATACAAATCATATTATGAAGACGAGTGTCGTGTTGTCGAACTGTATGATCAGCTGGGCGCGCCGATCCACCGCGTCCGCTCCTCTTGCCGCACCCGCGAGGCCCGAGCTACTCGATCCACCCGAGGAGCTCGCGGGGAACATTGGGATGGTGCGGGGACGACGGCACACCGAGCAGATCGCTAGAACCTTTTTTATTTAATTTTCCTCCTAGGTTTTGTTCCAGGTTTCTGTTGCTCCATTTTCCAGGTTTCCAAAATAACTGTAATCATATAAGAATAAAATAATTAAATTATCTAATTTATTACGAATAGAAATATATAGTGATGGAAATAGTTAATAGTAGACAATTACCTCATTCAATTTGCAGTTGCTTTATTTTTTGGTTTCTTCGAGCGTTTCTTGTATGTTGATAATGCTTGTTTGAATATCCTATTTTCCAGAGGTAATGCTGTCTGTTTCCCAGATAAAATTGCATTTGTCTGTTTGCAGAACTGTTTGATGTAATACGTTCCGATCTCTGAACTTAGAAATTCATTTAGGATATTGACGTGGTTTGTGCAAAAAGTCCAAGAAGTTCCCAATTCTTCTTTAATTTTCTCTTGTAGTTGTTCACTGAATCTCCTCTTGAAACAAATTGTGGGAACGTATGTATGTAGAGAATACTGAACTTTTGAAATTATTTTATCAAAATTGGACTCTTTGTCCGCAGCAATGCGGGGTTTGAAAAAACTGGTTTTGCAATTGAAACAGTTTTTCACCATATCCAAAGATAAAGCTTTCCGGCTTATGTAATCTGCCATATGATTTTTTATCGTGGCTCTTCCTTCTTCTGGGATGATTATTTCCTCTTCCGGCACAGGCACGTTGTCTTCAAATCCATCATTTGCAGGAGGATTATGTTCGTTATCCACATCCTCAAGAAATTGCTCCAATGTAAAAAGCATTGTACCGTCGCATACATCCTCACAGTTCTTGCCTATTGTTTGTCTTGAAGTAAGATTATTTACCAGCAAAACTTTAAATAAGGCAACAAACTGATCGCATGTAGGATTATCATTGCTTCCACAAATGCTGCGAAGTTTGCTGAAGAAGTTTTCCAGTGGATCTTGATTTGCATATCTGGGCTTGAAATTTTTGAAGCCTGCAGTAGATACAAGCTTCCACAATTTCTGAAAGCCCCAGATAGTGTAGATCCAATTCCGCAAGGATGGTACGGATTTGGTACGTACATGTGTATTTGGATCCACGTACTGCATGTGACGCAGTTCCTTTAGTGCCTCTTCCCAAAATTTGTGATGTGGGCTATTCTTTGTTATGGCCACTCGTAGGGATGTTTCCGGCCGAATGCTGTGTCCATTTACGGAATCCATCAGGTTATTAAAAAAGTTGAGGGTTCTTGCCGTTGTTCTTCCTTCTTATTTTGGCATCACTTTTGGCCCGATGCGTGTTTCGATATGATATGAACCTAGAAAATACAACTGTTTGTTAATTTAACAAAGTACAAAATTGATATTATACATTTAAATATGAGCATTAATAATTTACCTTCGATATTTGTTAAAAATTCTATGTAACTAGACACCTGTTTGCTAAAAACTTGTGTCGCATATTTAACACGCATTTTTTTAATTTTTCTTGGTACTACGTGCTCTTCTGTTATCTTCTGCAGTTGGCGGTTTAACATGTTCGTGTTAACATCAATGTCATACGCCAACCTTACAGCACGCCAAGATGCAATTTGTCTATTTGTAGCATCTTTCCCAACGTTTGCCTCCAAGTCCTTATTTAACAAGTTGTTTCTGATTCCTTTTATCAGATGTGGAGGATCATACAGAGGGATTAATTCCACTCCGTTTATATCAATTGTTCTACCTATAATATATAATGGATTAATTAGAAACGTTTAGATATTACACAACACATCACAATACATATTACAATATATTACTCACTGTAAGACTGTCCAAGTTCACAACGTTTACGATGGGTTTGCATTAAAAGTTCATTAATTGCTTTACGATTCGAAGATCCTTGATCGCAAACAGTTGCAACAATTTTCAAGCCTGTTTCATTGACTGCACTGGTCACATCTCGAATACATTTCATTAATTGATGCGACACTGTCTGATCTTCGCAGAAATAATATGCGATTGGGACTTTCCAGGGCGTGAATAGGCCTCGCAACATAAAAACAAGTGCATGGTCTGCAAACTTGTTTGTTCTTCGGCATTGCCAGTCCTCAAATCCTATAATTTTATTATGTTTTTTCTCATACGAAATATGTGGTTTAAGTGCCACTTCGTCCCACATCAAAATGCAATATTTATTGCGAGCATCTTTCATATCCGATGTCGCTTTTTTTAAATGGCTCATAATTATAGCATTGATGCCTGTATCAAGTGAGATTTTCTTGACTAATTCGTTCAACGTACTCCGACTGGGTAACGTGAACATCTCACTTAAGAATCGGTAACTTTTTCCCGACTGCTTCATAATTGATAAGGCTAAAATTTTCTCAGAAGTTGAGAATCTTCTACCCTATAAATATTATTCTATACGTTAGACATGCATTTAAGTAAGGAAAATAATAAAATGTAGAAACACACAAAGTTAATTAGCAAGTGGTTATGTAAAAAAGAATATTTAAGCATAACAGGCAGATAAAAATATTTAAGCATAACCGGCAGATAAAAATATTTAAACATAACAGGCAGATAAAAATATTTAAACATAACAGGCAGATAAAAATATTTAAACATAACAGGCAGATAAAAATATTTAAACATAACAGGCAGATAAAAATATTTAAACATAACAGGCAGATAAAAATATTTAAACATAACAGGCAGATAAAAATATTTAAACATAACAGGCAGAAGAATAAATATAAAAATATTGAAAAGAGAATACGTGCATAAAGGGGTTGACAGGCAAATTTTTACATTTAATTGTATGAATAAAAAGAAAGAAGCACACGAATTATAGCAAAGTTAAAAAAAACCATTCCTAACTGAATCCTTGCCAAGTGACTTACGGTAGTAGTGATCAATAATTGATTTATACTGCATTAAAAAGATAAAATTGATTAATTGTCTGTTTAATAAATTATATCTATCTATGTATGTATATATATATAATGTATATATAATGTATATATAATGTATATATATATATAATGATATTACCTTTGCCTTTTTGTCCACATTACGCAGCTGCATTTTCAAAAATAATCGCTGCGCTGGATTTAATTTATCATACTTCTTTAAGCCATTGTCCTTTATAAAGTTGTTGGCCATTACAAGACGCCTTTTGAAGCTTTTTAGTTTCATCATGTGATTATATTGTCGTCTCTTCCATGCTTCGGCAACGTTATGAAATTCTTTGGCACGTGGAGTAATACTGGGTAGTATTTTTGCATGTACATTTTTCCTTTTCCGTTTAGTTATTCTAAACTCTGCTGCAGCTGCTTTATCCTGTCAAACATTATTAGCATACACTTTTATTGTTAATATTCGGTCATTCCATCCTATCTATTACCTTAATATACATACCTCTTCTTGAAGATTTAATGCTGTATCTTCTGGTAGCTCAACACACATTTCTTCCCTTAAATGTGTATCCAACTCCTCTGGAGCATTCGTCATACCATGCACATGGTGTTTTTCAGGCAAAAGCAAACTGGGCACTGCATTATCCCGTAATTTGCGCCTGACGAATGTCGGGATGGTATCATCTTCCGTGAAATGCAATGCGCATATACGTAAATGTTTTAACTTCTCATTTAACATTTCATCCAATCTTGGAGACTGTATGGCTTTCTTCCATTCCAGTACTCGAACTGGATCTTTTGGGAAACAATGTGCTGGAACCTTTTCATTCGAATTACAACCAGGTACAACACATGTGTACTTCGGCATCTTGCAGCTCAAGCCTGTATCACGGGTACCAGATTGATCTAAAAACACAAAAAAAAACAAAAAGGGGAACAGAAAGGGGAACAAATTTCTAGTTTTCACTGCGGTGCACTTGAGTGCACTGAAGTGATAACTAGATATACTGAAAGAAATTTTATATTTTGCTGTATTAAATAGTATGAATAAATAAAATATTATTAAATTATTTATTCCACTATATACATATATCAGCAAACTTATATTTTTCTTTCAGTATTTTTGTTAGTAAATATATAAAAATAAAATTATCGATAGTAGCCAAATCCAGCGTTGAAAATCTGTCGACGAATCACACAATCACACACAATCACTGCACAATTACATTAAATAACGTTAATAAATGCAGGAAAAATGAGCAAACAATCTGACTCCGAAACAGTTTACAACAGTCAGTGACAAGTGACAGTCAGCAACAGTTATAAATGGCGCCATAATTTGGCGGCTAAATCTGAGTGACGCGCGCAAGACAAAGATAGGATTTCCCCACCACCGAGGCACTACTGTGCTGCCACCATACCCAAGGGGTGTGAATTACAATTAAATTCGTCGCTATGGGAGTTGCCACCCCCTGACTTTGACTCTGTGACGGACAGTTCCAGACACAAAAGTAAGTATAACAAACCTCGATAATTTTTATAAAGTGTTTTTACATTTGTTTGTTGGAAAATACAAAAGATAGTTACAAAAATGGCAAAAAGTAATGGAACAGATTCGGAAATATATTATTGGATAAATGTATGAATAGATGTCTCAATTCGATCGATAATTGTGCATAAAAGGCCACACCTCGCCGTAACCTCGAAGATCTTTCAATATGTTATCAGGCCGAAGATTTCGTTCAACCTTTTCTGACAGAAACTAGAAAAAAGCGAGCTAATAAAAACGTGGTAAAATATGAAAATTCGTGAATTCGTGACTATCCGTAAGTAAATTGTAGAACGTGCTCTTGCAGAATCAGTGAATAATAATGATGTGGAAAGCGTACGTTCGGTGTCATTTGAGTGGAAAATTGGTCATTGCTATCGAGGCTAGATGCATAATGAAAAATAGATGTTCTAATAAATAGATTTCAATAATTACGGGACAGTCATGGCTTGTTCGTCTAGTGGTAAATGAAGGATTACATATATCGTGGTATTTAGAAATTATTCTAATATTTAGTTATAGTGAGAACCTTGTTTGTGTTACTTTGAAAAAATAATAAAATTTGTATACATTCTCAAGGTTTTAGTTATGTTCTCAGCGCTTTTGAAACAATTCTGCTTTGCAAAATGTCGAGAATTTATCTAATTTTAATACCTTTGAAAGAAAAAATTGCAACTCTTTTCTACGTGTAGAGAAATTACATTTCTCTTTTCGCGCGCGGGCGGTACCATCAGCTTACTGAAATTAATTACTTAAATTTTACTTTTATTGTTTATATTTCTAACGAGAATTGTAATACAAGATGTAATACAACTCTTGTAATGTAAGCTGTAATACAAATGTTGTATTACAATTCTTGTTATAAATATAAACAATAAAAGTAAAATTTAATGGTCATTTGTGATTCTGATTCGAAATCTGATATGCTTGTGTCTGCGGATTCCTCATAAACCATGTGCATCGACATTGAAGCGTCACGGTCAAGTTTGCTTACAAGAGAACAAATATGTATCGTTGAAATACATATAAATAGACCGATGGTACCGCACGTGCACGTAAAAAGATATGTAATTTCCCTACATGTGGAAAAGAGTTGCAATTTTTTCTTTCAAAGGCATTAGAATTAGATAAATTCTCGACATTTGGTAATTGTGCATAAAGGGTCCCACCTCACCGATTTTGATAAAATTTAAATATGTTGTAAAACTCAACATTCTGAACAACTTTTTCCTATACATGTAACCGCCGCTCAGCTTTCGTTTTTGAGAGATTTGCGAAAAACTGCAGCTACTACTACATTGAATTTTGCCTATACGTGCACGCCAGTGCTGTGCGTATGCGTTAGCATGATGCGACCACTCGTCAACTGTTTCTACAGATATATCACTACGATCGTTGAACGATCTATATACCGCGTGAACTTTTCAAATCATATGATGATGATGAAGAATGAGTACATATTATATTACGACGACACCACACACATCCACAGAGTGTTTCTGAGCGGACAACCCGAAAAATCCATTTTCACGCATACGGAAATATAGGAGTAGTCTTTCAAAACTGAAAGCTCACCTTAAAAGCCAAGAAAAAAATAAACAGAGATCGTTCAACGATCGTAGTGATATATCTGTAGAAACAGTTGACGAGTGGTCGCATCATGCTAACGCATACGCACAGCACTGGCGTGCACGTATAGGCAAAATTCAATGTAGTAGTAGCTGCAGTTTTTCGCAAATCTCTCAAAACCGAAAGCTGAGCGGCGGTTACATGTATAGGAAAAAGTTGTTCAGAATGTTGAGTTTTACAACATATTTAAATTTTATCAAAATCGGTGAGGTGGGACCCTTTATGCACAATTACCAAATGTCGAGAATTTATCTAATTCTAATGCCTTTGAAAGAAAAAATTGCAACTCTTTTCCACATGTAGGGAAATTACATATCTTTTTACGTGCACGTGCGGTACCATCGGTCTATTTATATGTATTTCAACGATACATATTTGTTCTCTTGTAAGCAAACTTGACCGTGACGCTTCAATGTCGATGCACATGGTTTATGAGGAATCCGCAGACACAAGCATATCAGATTTCGAATCAGAATCACAAATGACCATTAAATTTTACTTTTATTGTTTATATTTATAACAAGAATTGTAATACAACATTTGTATTACAGCTTACATTACAAGAGTTGTATTACATCTTGTATTACAATTCTCGTTAGAAATATAAACAATAAAAGTAAAATTTAAGTAATTAATTTCAGTAAGCTGATGGTACCGCCCGCGCGCGAAAAGAGAAATGTAATTTCTCTACACGTAGAAAAGAGTTGCAATTTTTTCTTTCAAAGGTATTAAAATTAGATAAATTCTCGACATTTTGCAAAGCAGAATTGTTTCAAACGCTCTGAGAACATAACTAAAACCTTGAGAATGTATACAAATTTTATTATTTTTTCAAAGTAACACAAACAAGGTTCTCACTATAACTAAATATTAGAATAATTTCTAAATACCACGATATGTAATCCTTCATTTACCACTAGACGAACAAGCCATGATTGTACCGTAATTATTGAAATCTATTTATTAGAACATCTATTTTTCATTATACATCTAGCCTCTATAGCAATGACCAATTTTCCACTCAAATGACACCGAACGTACGCTTTCCACATCATTATTATTCACTGATTCTGCAAGAGCACGTTCTACAATTTACTTACGGATAGTCACAATTTCAGGAATTTTCATATTTTACCACGTTTTTATTAGCTCGCTTTTTTCTAGTTTCTGTCAGAAAAGGTTGATCGAAATCTTCGGCCTGATAACATATTGAAAGATCTTGGAGGTTACGGCGAGGTGTGGCCTTTTATGCACAATTATCGATCGAATTGAGACATCTATTCATACATTTATCCAATAATATATTTTCGAATCTGTTCCATTACTTTTTGCCATTTTTGTAACTATCTTTTGTATTTTTCAATTCTAATATTGTACGATAATATGTATATTGATTTATATTTTGTTCAATTTTAGGAAAATGAACAAAATCGAAAAGCCTGAAGGGGAAGAACGGGAGGAGGCGGCAGCGGCGACGGCAGCGGCGACGGCGACACCAACGGTGCCGACACCGCCGGCTGAAGAATATTTTAACTTGGCGACGGCCGTCGCCAACTTGAATTTGCGGCATCGCATGCCGGTGAGTAACTATTCACTACTATTAATTAACAGTGTGTATGTTACTACATTGTTATTAATAATGGATATTTTATATGTTACAACACAGGTACATAACAGGCCGATGAGCGTGCCGGGCTCCATGCCGGGGGCCATGCCTGGGGCCATGCAGGGCGCCATGCCGGGCGCCCTGCAGGGCACAATGCCGGGGGCCATGCAGGGCGCCACGCAGGGCGCAATGCAGGGCGCCATGCCGGGCGCCATATTTATTACGAAGCAACAATTGGTGAGTTATTACAAATGAACTGTGTTATTTTTAATCTTCGATGTACTAAAGTAATACCTATAATAAATAAATATTGCTTTGTTGCAGACAACCATAGCAAGGGAGTGGCGGCGTCAATTTTATTCCGGCCGCGGAGGACGCGGAGGACGCGGAGGACGCGGAGGCCGCGGAGGCCGCGGACGCGTGGTAGTCCACCACAATTATTATTAAAAAAATTTTTAATTTTATTTATTTAAAGTGTACTTTTTTTAATAAATATATATACAGAAAATATATAGTCTCTTTAATTTAAATCGAGCGAGCTTCGCATGCCCAGCGCACTCTTTGAACAGCTCCTACATTTGAGATAGAGAGAGAGAGATAGAGATAGGAAAAAGAGTAAAAGAATATAGAGAGCACACGTGCAGAGAAAGTAAATGAAAATAGAGATAATTAGTGTTAATAAAGTTAGTGTAAATAAAGAGAGTGAACAATAGACTCTAATTGTCGTATCTTTACAGAGAAACAAATTTGGTCTGTTGTTTTAATTACCAACCCAGGATACAATATTTAGACATTATAAAACGACAATTAGAGTCTATCTATACCCGATCTGCTAATTTCGCGCCATACAGTCTTCCACTACTTTCCCCCCAATAGTTCCCCACTTTCGGACGTAGACGTAGATACGGCCCTGACGAAACTCGCGCATGCGCGCGAAAAGCGCCAACGATCCCATCACTGAGGCCGTAGGCACACGTACACGTCGCTCCAGCGGTGTGTATGTAAGCACTATACACAGTCTCACTCGAGCACACCAACGCTGCAGCATCGTCAGCCATACTGTTACGTCACGCCGGCGAACATAGCTTCTCCGACGGGCAACATGCAGCTGAATATTCCAAAACTATTGTTTGGAAACCTAAAGGAATGACTTTTGAAGCAAACAGCGCATCAGGTTGATGTTTCATCTAACGGATTTGATTACGAAAAAGCCCCATCGTTGCGTTATCGAGAAATAAAAGGGCAATCGTCGCGAAATCTTGTCATGCTCGTAGGCCGTAGGCACACGTACACGTCGCTCGTGCGGTGTGTATGCACCACTACTTTCACGCTTGAGCACACCAACGCTGCAGCATCGTCAGCCATACTGTTACGTCACGCCGGCGAATATAGCTTCTCCGACGGGCAACATGCAGCTGAATATTCCAAAACTATTGTTTGGAAACCTAAAGCAATGACTTTTGAAGCAAACAGCGCACCAGATTGATGTTTCATCTAACGGATTTGATTACGAAAAAGCCCCATCGTTGCGTTATCGAGAAATAAAAGGGCAATCGTCGCGAAATCTTGTCATGCTCGTAGGCCGTAGGCACACGTACACGTCGCTCGTGCGGTGTATATGCACCACGACTTTCACGCTTGAGCACACCAACGCTGCAGCATCGTCAGCCATACTGTTACGTCACGCCGGCGAATATAGCTTCTCCGACGGGCAACATGCAGCTGAATATTCCAAAACTATTGTTTGGAAACCTAAAGGAATGACTTTTGAAGCAAACAGCGCACCAGATTGATGTTTCATCTAACGGATTTGATTACGAAAAAGCCCCATCGTTGCGTTATCGAGAAATAAAAGGGCAATCGTCGCGAAATCTTGTCATGCTCGTAGGCCGTAGGCACACGTACACGTCGCTCGAGCGGTGTGTATGCACCACTACTTTCACGCTTGAGCACACCAACGCTGCAGCATCGTCAGCCATACTGTTACGTCACGCCGGCGAATATAGCTTCTCCGACGGGCAACATGCAGCTGAATATTCCAAAACTATTGTTTGGAAACCTAAAGGAATGACTTTTGAAGCAAACAGCGCACCAGATTGATGTTTCATCTAACGGATTTGATTACGAAAAAGCCCCATCGTTGCGTTATCGAGAAATAAAAGGGCAATCGTCGCGAAATCTTGTCATGCTCGTAGGCCGTAGGCACACGTACACGTCGCTCGAGCGGTGTGTATGCACCACTACTTTCACGCTTGAGCACACCAACGCTGCAGCATCGTCAGCCATACTGTTACGTCACGCCGGCGAATATAGCTTCTCCGACGGGCAACATGCAGCTGAATATTCCAAAACTATTGTTTGGAAACCTAAAGGAATGACTTTTGAAGCAAACAGCGCACCAGATTGATGTTTCATCTAACGGATTTGATTACGAAAAAGCCCCATCGTTGCGTTATCGAGAAATAGAAGGGCAATCGTCGCGAAATCTTGTCATGCTCGTAGGCCGTAGGCACACGTACACGTCGCTCGAGCGGTGTGTATCAGTGTGTATGCAGTATGCACCAACACTCTCTTGCTTGAGCACACCAACGCTGCAGCATATCGTCATCCAAATTGTGACGTCACGCTTGCTTACGAATCCTACCTTACCGACAACATATTTTCTGCTTCCTCTGTTTTACCGATACAGTGATTGCTGACGAGTCGTCAGTGACGACGACAATGATAAGTATTTTTACATAAACCTCACTTTGGGACGATTTCCAGTCGAAAATGTGTTACAGTTTGTTTAATACTCAAGTAAACAACGTAATAGATGTTGCATTGACAATGTATATGCTCCTGCTAGTTCGCTGTTTGCTTACTTTTTCCATAAGAGCCCTAAATCTCTTCATATTCATGAAAATGAAAGCTCTTTATAATTTACGAAAATTCGTCAGCTGCAACGCTGCAGAATAATGAAAATTACGCGTCGTAATCGTAAAAGAACGTCTTTTGAAGCAAACAGCGCGCTAGATTGATCTTTCATCTAGCGATTTTGACTACTAAAAACCCCCGTCTTTGCATTATCGAGATCTCAGAAGGCCTTTCCCTGACCCTTGCAACCTCTCGTACGTATACGTGGTCTAGCGGTGTGTGAGTGTACTAACACATTCACGCGCGAGTGTCGTCTGCTAGGAGACGGCCCCCTTAATTTTCAAAAAGATGTTAAGTTGTTTATTTAAACATATGCTTGTATAGTTTGTGTTAAATGTATGATAAATTATTAATTATGCTTCATATGTAAAGTAAATATGGGACAAATTATATCGTGTTTGGTATCACTTTAATCAGAGAAATGCCAGAAATGTGTTAGTGAAAGTCCCATAAAAGGGACCTTTTCACAACGAAGGAGCATTTACTGTAGTAAGATCAGATAGATACTCTAGAGTCTAGACAGTTTACTTCAGAGATATACGAATAAGCATGTTTATGAAAAAAAGAGATCCTTCTTGTATTGCAATTTTCCTTTTTCATTTAGTTTTGGATGTTTCTTGATTTTTGGTTTTTTATCGTTTTGATTAAAATAAAATAATCTAAATACATCTAAACATATTTTGGTATCCTACACATATATATTTTTTAAGCAAAGATACTTTAAAAAAAAATGTGACAGGAGATTGATTGAAATATCGAAGATTAAATGTGGAAAACTCGCAAGGAAATTATTATTTTATATTTATTTAAAACGACAGTAGTATATTTAGATATTATGCACAAATTTAATGAAACTAATACATTTAATATATAACTATTTATTAAAAAATAATAATAATTAATGATTAAATATAATTATTGAAGTACAATAACTATTATACAGGGTGTCCCGCATTTAAATGGCAAAACTTCAGGAAGCGTGTAGGGGACCGAAAAACTAAGACAAAAAGTCTTTTAGAGATTTACTCGTTTTTGTTTCGTTTTGGAGAAAATCGCAAAAATTCAATATCTCGTTGTCAGTTGCTCTCTCGAGTTGTTGTAAAAAATTAAAAAAAAAGTAAATAAAAAAGAATTTTTTTTAATGTAAATAAATAAGTACAAAAATGAGAACTGGTTTTGTTTCTCTTTTTGCAATTTTCTCCAAAACGAAGCAAAAACGAGCAAATCTTTAAAAGTATAATAATAATAACAATAATGTAGGATGTGGAGCGCGGGGTCGAAGACCCCCAAACTGTATGTTGTGTGTTGCGTGACGTATAAATGTGTGTGAGTATGTGCGAGCGACAACAAACGGCAAGGTTGTCGCTCGGTGTCGCGAAGGAGTTGTCATCGGCTGTTGCGGAGGCAAAAACGCCCGCGACGCGTAACCGACGACAATTCGAAATATATATAGAGTATATAAATATAGAGTAGACGAGAAGCGAAAGAACACTGTGTTGTGCGAGTTGCAAATTGTTAACGTCCTTTGTTAATTGTAATAAATCGTCTATTATCGTTCGCGTTGTCAAATCAATTTGTCTCGTCCGAAATCAACGAAATCCATCCACGTTGTCGAACAGATCCTACAAATTTTGGGGGCTCGTCCGGGATCTGTCGAGCCATCGGTCGAACAAGAGTCGCGCGAAAAACGTAAATCGGGGGAAGAAGTACGTGCACCGCGAAGTTCAAGTGAAGGAATAGCCTTGAGTTGAAAGTGTTGCGAGATGGACAATCCGGAGTTAACATTCACCGACTTTACGGTACTAGAGTTGAAGGAGAAATTAAGGATTTTGGGACTGAGTTCGAGTGGCACTAAGGCGGAATTAATAAGCCGTCTAGTGGCACACGACCCGACATGCGAGTGGGCAATAGAGCACCCCAGAGACGGGGAAAACGATGCAAATAAACCAGGCCGGAATGATGACTGCAGGCCGTTTCCACCACCGACGCAAGAGGAATCAATCCACCAAAGAGAGATACGAGTGCTCCGACGAGAAAAGGAGCTAGCCGAACGCGAAGCGGCGTTCTTACGGAGAGAACTCGACGCGATGCGTAGGGTTCAGCAACAGCCCGTCGTCCTAACGACGGAAACGGCCACCCCGCAACGGAACGGACCACCGAAGCTAGCCAAATCATTGACGGCGATGCTACCCATCTACGAAGGGCAGAACGAGAAGTTCGAAACCTGGAGAAGGCAAGTGACGCTCTTAAGAGTCACATACGAGCTCGACGAGGCTACCTCGAAACTCCTAATAGTGATGCGACTAGGAGGAAAGGCCCTCGAATGGTTTCATTCGGGAGCCGAATATCTGTTAATGACCGCAGACGATCTACTGGCCGAGTTGGAAAGCACATTTTACAATAAAAACACCGTACTCGAATCGCGTCGAGCATTCGAGAAAAGGGTTTGGAAGCGGGACGAAACATTCGCGGAATACTTTTATCAAAAAACGATTCTGGCGAATCGTATCACCATCGACGAGGCCGAATTCATAGAGTACGTGATCGAGGGGGTGCCGGACCAGCAACTGCGACTGCATGCAAAACTGCAGAGATTCCGCACTAGAGCAGCGCTGATAGAAGGGTTCAGGGGCATCACATTGCCGCCTTCATCCACGGAGCGGAACACGCGGCACTTCGGCGAAGGAGCAAGCTGGCAGGGGCAGAGGGGGATCGGCCATCTTCGGGAAGACTCGGCGCCGCGGCATCATGCCGAAGGTAATCGGGGAAGCCGCGAGGCGCAGCGGGGAGAAGAGACGGCGAGGACAACACAGACACCGCGACAGGACGTCATTAGAAGGTGCCATAATTGCGGAGCGCGAGACCATTTGTACGCGAATTGTCCGAATAAAGATAGGGGCGCGAAATGTTTCGCATGTAGGGAGTTTGGGCATAGGGCGCAGGAATGCCCAAAAATCAGAACGGGAGTTAGAGACACGTGTACCGTAACGCAAACAGAGAGTAACAAATTTTATAAAAATTTCGTGATTAACGACCACACGGTAACTGCGTTAATAGATACCGGAAGCGATATTTGCCTCATGCGGGCGAGCAAATACTTCGAGATCGGCGCACCTCAATTACGACAAAGCACGATTAAATTTCGTGGTGTAGGGTCGGCCGAAAACACCGCGTATGGCGAGTTCAGAACCACGGCATCAGTGGACGGTAGCGAGTACCCGATACTCATCCGCGTCGTGGCCGATCATATGATGCAACACCAATTACTAGTGTGGGAATTGGAAGGTTTTGGTGGAAATCAAGTTCGCGTGTAAGGTAACGTAAAAGGAAATATACTTTATTTAAGAACAAACGATACTAAAAAAAAAGAAGAAGTCCACTCGGTACTACGCTGTTCTACGCTGTGCTATTCGATCTACTCGCTCTGACTTCCAGAACCACTCTGCCTATTTTCCCTTCGTCAAGGGCTCTCGTCGCCAGTCGTTCTTTTACTTCTCCCCCGCGATCTATACCTGAGTAATAAACGTAACGGTTTTTCCGCGAAGGTTTGGAACTGTTTGGGACACGGTTCTGCAGGCCATCGCCGCTCGCCTGCAAACCATCTGTGTCCCAAATGGTCAGGATACAGAATACTTAAAGCTAGACGCTCTTAGACCTAATGTTAATTTATACGAACCCCGCACTCGGCCATCCTGCAAGTATATCTGACCTCAGATATCGTATTGTCCATCACAAGTCTCTTCAGTGTCACTGCACAGATCATCACTGTCTTCACTCACCCATGGTTTAATATAATCTACGGCTGTAGATGTCTGACGTGGTCCTTCATGTTCACCGATTTTTGTTACAATGTAACGATTGTTCCGTAGCACTTTTGTTACCTCGTAGGGCCCGAAGTATTTTGATGCGAATTTTAGACCTGGACCCTGTTGGGTTCGTTTAATTGCGACCAGGTCGCCCTCTCGATATTTCCTACCCTCGGTTCTTTTTTTATTGAAAGACTTCCTATTCTCTTGCTGAATTTTGAGGATATTCTGCCGCGCCTCTTCCCGCAATTCGTCTCGATTTTCTAAAAATACATTTTCCCATTCGCACTCGAGCAATTCGACTATCCGAGGATCGTCCTGGAATCTAGGATCTACCCCAAACAATACACGAAATGGTGTCATTCTTATGCTTCGACTAGGGGTTGTATTAAAACATCTCTGACATCGGTCCAAGTATTTGTACCATTCATCAGCTTTCGGTGCTGATAGTTTTGCTAATAACGGTATGAGCGTACGGTTTACCCTCTCTACTTGACCGTTGGCCCGCGGCGTGCCTGTAGTGGTCAATACGTGTTCTACACGCTCGTTTTTACAATAATCCTCAAACGCAATCGATGTGAACGCGGCGCCTCTATCCGATATAATTCTTCGAGGATTTCCAACAAGAATTGCTTGTTTTGTTAAATGACTTATAACTTCCGCCGCATTACAACTTTTCGTGGCGTAAAGCCACACGAACTTTGAAAACGCATCTATAACAACGAAAATGTAGTGATATTTTTTCTTCGTCGACGGGAGCGGCCCTAAATGATCCACATGGAAAGTATCTAACGGTACTTCGCCTTTGTTTATCGCAAACAAAAATCCTTCCTGCCTACCTTGCTTTCTTTCTGCAAGTATACAATCAACGCAGTTCCTCAGTACCTTGTCTATTTTCTCCCTCATATTCCGAAACCAATAGTCCTTTTTCAACAATGCCTCGGTTTTTCCGGACGCGAAGTGACCGTTTTCATGGGCGCGTTTTATTATTTGGGTCCGCATTGACTTTGGCACTAAAAGGCGTATGTCCCCTCCGATTTCTTTAAATAAGATGCCACCCCTTATCGTAAAACCCTCGGCCTGTCCTGACTCTACCAATTCAAACATTTTTTGGATACCTGGATCCTTCTGTTGTGCTTTTCTTAGCCTGGTAAGTATGCTGTTTTCGCTCTCGCCCACCAGCATGCACGATGGAAGCGGGTTTCGGCTCAAGGCATCCACATGCATAAGGTTTTTACCTGGACGATGTTCTATGGTATACTGAAACTCCTCTGATTGCCAGAACTTCCAACTCGTAACTCGCATAACGCTCTTCCGCTGGAGTTGTTTTTCCGCTCGCAAAATATATTGGGTGTAACCTACCATCGCAATCATTTTTTTGAAATAATATTGCTCCATATCCTATTTTAGATGCGTCCGTATGCAATTCCGTTTCTGCGCCGATTTTATATAATTTCAATACCGGTTTACTAGCTAAGGTGATTTTTAACTCCTCGAACGCATGCTCCTCTTCACTACCGAATTGGAATTTCGCATTTGATTTTAATAGGTTGGAAAGTGGTCGCGCTATCAGTGAGTAATGCGGTATGAATTTTCTAAAATAGCCCGTAAGTCCTAGAAAACTCTGAATTTGCTTAAAATTCCTTGGTTTCGGGAATCGCGCCACTGCTTCGGTTTTATGTTCCGAAGGACGAACCGTACCGTCCTTTACAATATGACCTAGGTACTCTACCTGAGATTGTAAGAATTTGCATTTGTCCCAGTTAATTAATAGTCCTGCCTCGCTCGCAATATCCAACACGATTTTTAAATTGTTTAATCCACTCTCGTAGTCTATGGATGGAACAATTATATCGTCTATATAGATTAATACTACTTTCTTCGCAATTAATTCCTTAAATACCGAGTTAATAAATCTTTGAAACACCGATGGCGAGTTACAAAGGCCGAATGGGACCTTGAAGAACTCGTACTGCCCGTCGGGCACAATGAAGGACGTGTATTTACGACTATCCCTATTCACTTTGACGTGGAAAAACCCGTTTTTAAGGTCGAGTGTACTATATACTTTTGCGCTTTGTAGCAGGTCCAATTGATCTTCTATGAGGGGAAGCGGGTATCGGTCCTTAACAATTTTTCTATTTAACAGACGGTAATCGACGCAAAGTCTCGTAGCCCCATTCTTTTTTTTTACTAACACTACCGGGCTAGCGTACTCAGAAAGCGAATGTTGAACGATTCCATCGCGTAACCATTCATTTATCTGCGCATTAACGGTATCCCTTTCCGACGGAGCTAGTCTTCTCGCGCGTTGGAATACTGGCTCATCATCTTTCAATATGATCGTCATTTTTATATCGGTCTCGCGCGTCGCAATAGGATCATAAGTATCGATCATTTCAGTTAAAGTTTGTCTACGTTTAGCGTCTGCGATGTAAGAAATATCTACCCCATTAACCTCGTGCTCTAAGTTAATATCGGAAATGTGTGGAATGTTACTCTTTTCTATTTTGCGAACAATTATCTCCCCTTGTTTAACGGTCAATTCTACCGCGTCTAAAAAGTCCGTTCCCATCAGGAATCCGTGGGCCATTAACCGATCCGGTATTACGCGAATTATTATCGGGTAGGTATCCCCGTCTATTCGCGCTTCGGTACTAAATTCGCCGACCGCTTTATTCGTGTTCGAGCCTATGCCGCGAAAATAAACGTCGCTATCCCTCAACGCAGGTACCCTAGGTTTAAGCTTATTATATTGATCGTACCGCATTAAACATAAATTGCTGCCTGTGTCGATCAAGGCACTTACCTCACGCTCGCAAATAAATACGCTTTTATAATACTTATTTCGCGGTATCTGTCGCACGGCCAGGCTTTCTTCGGTTGCCGGTGTTTTCTTTGTCGGACAGTTTGCCGCAACGTGCCCAAATTCTCTGCACTCGAAACACTTTGACCCTTTGCTTCTCAATGGACAATCGTAGAAATAATGATCGCGACCTCCGCAATTGTAACACCTTCCTGGCGCTGTATCCCGCGCTGCTTGTCGCTGGTATTGTTCGTTACGTCGCTGCATCCCATCGTCCCGTCGCTGTACCACGTGAGCCCGTCGTTGACCGTCGTCGTCGCGTCGCTGAATCCCGTCATCTCGCCGTCGGGGCGCGTTGTCTTGTCGTTGGATCTCATCCCATCGGCGGGGTCCAGATACCGCTCTCCACGCTGCTGCACCTCCACGTTGCACCCCACTGTCGGGCCGCTGCGTTCCAATTTCGGCGCGTTGTATTCCAGTATTTCTTCGCCAATTCTGCTCTGGTACATCCACATTGTACCTCGTACCTCTGTATGTATTAGGGGGCAAAACCACTCCCTTAAACGCCTCCAATAGCGACGCCTGCGATTTAAACTTCTGCAGTTTCGCATGATTTCTCAGCGGGTGATCCGGTATTCCGTCGATTAAGTATTCGATGAATTCTTCCTCATCAATTCGAATGCGGTTTGCCAGAATTATTTTCCGGTGGAAATACTCCGCAAACGTCTCCTCCTTTTTCCATATCCGATTCTCGAATTCCCTGCGTGCCGCTATTCGGTTCTGCCTGTCACCGAAAATGTCCTTCAGTGCCTTCACAAGGTCGTCAGCAGTCATTCCGACGTGCTCTGGCTTCGAATGAAACCATTCAAGAGCCTGATTTTTCAGCCGTGATACCGCTAATAATTTTGTTGTGTTGTCGTCTAGGCCGTACGTTGCTCGTAGTAGTGTCAACTGTCTCTCCCAAGCGTCGAAAGTTTCGCCGTTTCCGTCGAAATAGTTCAGCATCGCTTTCATTGCTTCGTTCACTATTACCGGACCATGCCGACCTGGATACATTGCTGCATTTCGTGATGTGGATGGTTCCTCAATGTTCAGTCTCTGCATTTCGCGGATCATCTCTACCTCTCGTTTCAGCAACTGTATCTCGCGCTCCGCAAGCAGTGCCCCGCGCTCCGCAAGTTCTTTCTCTTTCTTAAGAACTTCCATTTCTTTGATGTCTCTTGCTGGTGACCCCGGATCATCCTTCGCGATATCGTTGTTATATTCGTCTATCCACGAGCCTGACGGATCGTCCTCCATAAGCCTGTTAATTAACTCTTGTTTTACACCGATCGTGCTCAAGCCTCTCGCTTTCAAAATGTCTTTCAATTGCGTCACTTTGAATTCACTTGGCGCGGTATTCATCGCGTTACGTGCACTGTACACTTGATTTCACGACTTTGTACTTCGCAGGTTTTTACGCTCCGCAGTTTTTTTTTTTTTTTTAAATAGTCCACACGATTGTTCAGTTCTTATATGTATATCTCACTTTTACACTTGCACTACTTGATTTCACTGCTCACTCAATCCCGGACGAGCCCCCAAATGATTGTGGGAATTGGAAGGTTTTGGTGGAAATCAAGTTCGCGTGTAAGGTAACGTAAAAGGAAATATACTTTATTTAAGAACAAACGATACTAAAAAAAAAGAAGAAGTCCACTCGGTACTACGCTGTTCTACGCTGTGCTATTCGATCTACTCGCTCTGACTTCCAGAACCACTCTGCCTATTTTCCCTTCGTCAAGGGCTCTCGTCGCCAGTCGTTCTTTTACTTCTCCCCCGCGATCTATACCTGAGTAATAAACGTAACGGTTTTTCCGCGAAGGTTTGGAACTGTTTGGGACACGGTTCTGCAGGCCATCGCCGCTCGCCTGCAAACCATCTGTGTCCCAAATGGTCAGGATACAGAATACTTAAAGCTAGACGCTCTTAGACCTAATGTTAATTTATTCGAACCCCACACTAGTAGGGACCGACTTTATCCGTCAAACGGAATTGACACTCGAGGAAGGGCAAATCGCGATCTCCAGAGGGAAAGAGCCAGCCGCTGCGAACATCCCCGAAATTTTTAAGATAGATTGTTGTCGCGAAGTAAACGAGGTAGACGTGTCGTACGTGGCCGATAAAGAACATCGACGCATCGTGCAAAAGCTAGTAGACGGCTACAAACCAATAAAAAATTACGATCTCGACATCCAAATGAACATCGTACTAACAGATGATAGGCCCATATATCAGCGAGCGAGACGGTTATCGCAATTCGAAAAACAGGAAGTAAACGATCAAGTTCGCGAGTGGTTGAGCGAAGGAATAGTGCAACCGTCCCTTTCAGATTACGCGAGCCCCGTGGTACTAGTAGCGAAGAAGGACGGTACCAAGCGACTCTGTGTAGACTATAGGGAACTCAATAAAAAGATCGTGAAAGACCGCTACCCGTTACCCCTAATTGAAGACCAGCTGGACTTGTTACAGGGTGCTAGGGTATTCAGTACAATAGACCTCAAAAACGGATTTTTTCACGTGTTAGTACACCCAAGCAGTAGAAAATACACCGCGTTCATAACACCAGACGGTCACTATGAGTTCTTGAGGGTACCGTTCGGATTGTGTAATTCACCCGCGATATTCCAGAAATTCATTAACGCAATATTCAAGGACCTAATAAATTCAAAAACCGCCATAGTATACATGGACGACATAATAATACCCTCCGTCGACCATGATAGCGCGATAGAAAAGCTGAAAACAGTGTTACACAAGGCGAGCGATTATGGACTCGTAATCAATTGGAAAAAGTGTTGTTTTCTACAAACGCGAATAGAGTTCTTGGGGCACATTATCGAAAACGGCAGCATCCAACTATCCGAGAGAAAGACAGAAGCGGTTAAAAAATTCCCTATGCCGCGAAACCACAAACAAATTCAGAGCTTTTTAGGCCTAACGGGATATTTCCGAAAATTCATTCCATATTACTCGATAATAGCGCGACCACTGTCGAACCTAACCAAAGCGAGCGTGGAGTTTCACATAGGAGAGGAACAATTGCAGGCGTTCAATAAATTAAAAACAGCGTTGTGCGAAAAACCGGTCCTGCGATTGTACAGAGTGAATGTGGAAACGGAACTACACACGGACGCATCGAAAGACGGGTACGGCTCGATACTTCTACAACGCGACAGTAACGACGGTATGTTACACCCCGTGTACTACGCCAGCGGCAAGACGACCGAAGCGGAAAGCAAATACAGCAGCTACGAACTAGAAGTCTTAGCCATAATTAAATCATTAAGACGCTTTAGAGTCTACCTGTTAGGAATAACGTTTAAAATCGCGACGGACTGTAGGGCATTCACGTTGACGATGGCCAAAAGAGACTTGTGCGTGAGAGTGGCGAGGTGGGCTCTCCTCTTAGAGGAATTTCAGTATACGATCGAACATAGGCCGGGAAAAAGCATGGCGCATGTAGACGCATTAAGCCGAAGTCCATTATTGAGTTGCCTAGCCGTAGAGGAATGCGAGGAAGGGTTGTTAGCCCGACTGCGAAAAGCTCAATCCGAAGACTCCGAGTTGAGGGCGGTTTTACAAACCGCAAGCCAGGGACAACTAGATGATTATGTAGTAAAACGAGGCTTACTTTATAAAGCAAGCGAGCATGACCTTCTACTAGTCGTTCCAAGAACAATGCAGACGGAAATAATTAAGCGAGCGCATGAGAGGGGGCATTTTTCTGCGAGAAAGACTGAGTTGTTAATTAAGAGGGATTATTGGTTCCCTAAGCTAGCGACGAAAATTGAAAAGGTTGTCAAAAATTGTGTCGCTTGCATCCTCGCGGAAAGGAAGCAAGGCAAGCAAGAAGGTTTCCTAAATCCCATAGAGAAGGGCGATGTACCACTGCATACGTACCATATAGACCACCTGGGTCCCGTTCAATCAACAAAAAAGAACTATCGCCATATCCTTGTAGTAGTAGACGCCTTTTCAAAGTTCGTGTGGCTTTACGCGACGAGATTCACAGATACCGCGGAAGTCCTGCAGCGTTTAAAGAAACAAGCAAACTTGTTCGGAAATCCCGCTAGAATAATTTCAGATCGGGGTTCAGCGTTCACCTCGCACGCGTTCACAGAATATTGCAAGAGCGAACACATATCCCATGTAACAATAGCCACCGGAATTCCAAGGGGAAACGGCCAGGTAGAACGCGTGAACAGGGTCCTCATACCACTTATCGCGAAGCTGTCAAACCCGAAACCCGACGAGTGGTATAAACACTTAGAGACAGTACAAAAATTCCTAAATGCCACGCCACATAGGAGTATAGGGACTACACCCTTCAAACTGCTCTTCGGCGTCGACATGAGGGCAGCGGAGGATCTATCAATCAGGCAATTAATAGACGAAGAATGGACGACATTGTTCAAAGAGAACCGAGACGAGTTGCGGAGAGATGCAAAAGACCACATCTCCAAAACTCAAGCAGAGAACAGAAAAGGCTTCAACAAACGCAGGAAGGAAACCACGAGGTATAAAGTCGGCGATCTAGTGGCGGTCCAAAGGACGCAAATGCGACCTGGACTAAAATTCGCAGACAAATTCTTAGGGCCATACTCCGTCGAAAAGGTGCTACGCAACGATCGCTACGTCGTGGAAAAGGTGGGTGAACACGAGGGACCACGACAAACATCTTCGTCGGCGGATCACATGAAAGCGTGGATGTGCAACGACTTGCACGTAAACTCAAGTAGCGATGAATCGAACGACGATGTTGCATAGACACCTGAGGCCAGGTGTCACTGGTCAGGACGGCCGAGTGTAGGATGTGGAGCGCGGGGTCGAAGACCCCCAAACTGTATGTTGTGTGTTGCGTGACGTATAAATGTGTGTGAGTATGTGCGAGCGACAACAAACGGCAAGGTTGTCGCTCGGTGTCGCGAAGGAGTTGTCATCGGCTGTTGCAGAGGCAAAAACGCCCGCGACGCGTAACCGACGACAATTCGAAAACCAAGAGAGGCAGTCTGATGAAAAGAGTTGTATAGAGCAGTCGAGATAGCGGATCGAATAGAGTAGACGAGAAGCGAAAGAACACTGTGTTGTGCGAGTTGCAAATTGTTAACGTCCTTTGTTAATTGTAATAAATCGTCTATTATCGTTCGCGTTGTCAAATCAATTTGTCTCGTCCGAAATCAACGAAATCCATCCACGTTGTCGAACAGATCCTACAATAATAATAATAATAAAAGACTTTTTGTCTTAGTTTTTCGGTCTACACGCTCCTGAAGTTTTGCTATTTAAATTCGGGACACCCTGTATAATAGTGAAAATATTACAATATTACATACACATATTGTACAATACACACTTACAATATTGAATGTACGCACACATACTATTAAATGATAGTGAAAACATAGATTGCCCTTTTACTAGTCTTTCAAATGTTACAATACGCATCTCAATATTACATACACATACAATCCACAATTACAATACTGTGTTTACACACGCGCGCGCGCGCACACACACATACACGACCCACGCACTCGCGCATAAACTTGCAACTATGAAATTGCATTTGTTCGACGACCATAATGTCGTCTAGAATGTTATTATTTAATCTAGATCGTTGATCATTTAATATAAATTTCAATCCTGAAAATAATCTTTCAGCGGACACTTGCGTTGCCGGAACTGCATGTACAATCTTGGCAAGTGTCCCCAGTTCGGAAAAAATATATTTGTCCCAGAACTCTAAAATATTTGCATCTCTGCTTATTCTGGGACCTAGTGAAAATACATTTAATGCGGATACAATACTAAATACCGAATTTAGGGACCTATGTTGCTCTGAATCTTGTTCTAATAACAATTGTTCTATTTCGTCACACGGTGAATCATCATTTACAATAGGACTTTCAATTTCAATAGCAGGATTTAATCCTGAGAATTATATGCTCAATCGCAATATCCTTTTGTGTTACGGACAATAAATCTTTATATCTTGGATCTAAATATACAGACGCCAGTAGACATTTATTATTTATGAGTTCGTGCTCACGGTTTTTTATTGCATTTAATACCAATGTCGCAAGTATAAATACCTTTTCTCCAGATTTAATTTGCACTGCAGCTAGATAACGTACA
Organism: Lasioglossum baleicum; assembly: GCF_051020765.1. Taxonomy (NCBI): domain Eukaryota; kingdom Metazoa; phylum Arthropoda; class Insecta; order Hymenoptera; family Halictidae; genus Lasioglossum; species Lasioglossum baleicum. The sequence continues at coordinate 1,886,700 of NW_027469088.1, read as the reverse complement.
AGTCCCCCATTAACAACTGGTCATATTGCATCGTTTTTGTCGCTAGTTTTGCGGGTTCAAGAGCAATTATTATTTCCTGAACAATATTCCATGCGCCTTCAGATAATGTTACATCTTTTATTTCTGAACAACAATCTCTTAATTCTGTTAATCTTTTCAACATATCGAATGTTCAATTCCATCTAGTGGGGCAATCTAATATCGAATATCATAGTTTCAAATTTAAAAAAAAAATTGTCATAGTAGGACTGCGGATTTTTCTGACGAGCTCGCGAATTTTCTGCATTAAAGCACATTAAAATTTTGTAAAGCATCGTGAACTGCAAGTTGCAACGTGTGTGTAACGCACCGCACCCCTATTAAATTAAAATCGTTGTCCTCTAAGGGAAATAAGTGCTCTGTCTCTCTCTCTCTCTCTCTCTCTCTCTCTCTCTCTCTCTCTCACCCTCTAAATCAAATTCTTCTTCAAAATCGTCGGCAAAACCTTCTACATCATCATGATTGCCTTCTTCCCTCATTGTCCGTCGTGATTGAATAAATATTTCTCGCGATAAGATTATATTCTCTTAATACATCAAGAACTAAATTTTTCAAATTTTGGCTGGTATGCCTTACAAATATTTCTTGTAAAACTAACGTACCTACAATTATTTTCTGATTTTTAACATATTGAGCATTGATCCCTATAAATGATCTAAATATGTATATTGACGGATTACCGCGTGGTCGGGCCGGCCCTCTCCGCCCCCCCAACCACCTAATCCTAACTAATTCTCATTTGATGCGATCAGAATTAGTTAGGATTAGGCGGTAGGGGGGCGGAGACCAGAGATGCCGACCACGCATACAAAAATCCAGAAGTAGTCTTTCAAAATTGAAAGCTCACCTACATATGTATCACCCTGTAGCTTTCAATTTTGAAAGACTGTTCCTAGATTAACGTATGCGTGGCCGGCAGGTCGGCCCCCCGCCACCTAATCCTACCTAATACTAATCGCATGATATTTTTCATTACTGGTTCAAATTCTGTATGACGGTTATACATATAGAATGCAAAGATTATGCGATCAGAATTAGTTAGGATTAGGTGGTAGGGGGCGGAGAGGGCCGACTACGCATACGAAAATCCAGGAGCGGTATTTCAAAATTGATAGCTCACCCTATATATGTATGACCAGAGTGAGATTCTGTCTTCTCTCTCATATCCACAGCGTGTTTACAAAAAGAAGTAAACGAACGTCATGCCGAAGGAGCCTTACACGTTCCCACGGAGCGCGCGAGAATACGGAAAATTCAATACGGTATTAGCAATATCATTTTTGCGAATATGTCGAAATCTAAAAGCGATATTGGAAAAGGAGAAAGTTGTTGAGAATGTCGAAATCTATAACATATTTAAATTTCATCAAAACCGGAGTACGATGACCCTTTCGCAATAATTACCTTGGGTCTATTATTTTGCGAAAACCCGAATCCTCCACAATGCTTAATGGTCGGCCATTCTTTGTGGTTAATTCGACGCAAGCGTCAATAAGATAATTTTGTCGTGAACCTGGTTGACGAAGACGTGGAACTCGTAGAGGATCCTGAAGAGGACGACGAAGTAGAAGTGATTGAAGAAGAATCCTCGTTGTTTCTTCTTTTCCTCATTTCCTTCCGCATGGTGACCGTTGTATATTCGTTGGGGTGGTGATACTGCAAATGCCGTGTTAGCAGCATGATTCTCCGTTATTCTCGTACAGCATCCCTCAATAAGGCACGTGGATTTACGGTCATCTTCGTTGAATAAAAAATATTGACGGACTGGATGCTCCATTGTACGAAATGGTGTATAAACTCAATATATGTATATTCACAATTGTAGTATCCACTACACCATATGTTGGTGGGGAAAGATTCCCCTACTTGCTTGCTAGATAATGTAGATTTCTACATAGTATTGATTAATTTGTTAATATTTATTTGGTTTTTGACATTTATTTGTTTTTTGGCTCCCTACCCCCCATCGAATTGTAAAATAATAACAGATTAGAATAAACATTCAAAGACACACGTTTATTTATTGGAGAACGTTCCTCCACACTCTGTGCTGTTCTGTGCTTACAGGGAAATAACACGTGCCACGTGCGTAATGAACGTAATTAAGTGAAACCATACTTATTTTAAAAATGGTAAAAAAGTGCTATCAACCAACATATAAATAATAAAATAAGTCAAGGATTATTTTTAGTTGTTTTTATTGATTTTTGAAAACAATAATTCTGTTGTAATAACTGCGAATTCGTTGTACCGAATCCTGTACACATGTTTCTTCATGTGTGTGGTGAAGAAGAATAAAATATTTTTTTAAAATTAGATTAATTAAATCTAATTTATGTGGTTTCTTTCAACCGTCTGTTCAACAAACATATCCATACGTGGGAAAATGTTTACCGTTGAAACCAACATTTTTGCTTTGATGATTAATTTTTGTAAAATATTTTTTGAACGTAAATTTGGTGTGAGTTTTATTGCTTTTTCCGCTGTTTTGCATATTGTTACAACGTCATTACTTGGCGATGTTAATCCCCTTCTTTCATAATTACCTACATTTCCTTCTTTTGTTGCAGGTACACGATTCTTTAATTTGATCAGTGTAGATGATAATAAATCATCATTTTCTATTTGCTCCAGGCACATTTCGCATTTTACTTGTTTTTCTATTGATCGAACAATTGCGTGTTACTTAATAATTGTAACTCACAACTAGTCTCCCTCGCATCATTATTATTATTTTTTGAAATCTGTGATCTCAATATTGTAGTACCGTCCTGCAATATGCAATACGCGCTGTCAGGAACAACTGAATTGACATGCGTTACCCAGATAACACAGAGACATCTTGAAGACGTCTTAAATGCGTATGCTGTCGGACATTCAAGGTATCTTACGGATGTCTTGAATGTCCTCCGAACGTATTCCGAACGGCCTACGAAAGTCTTCTCAACGGCTTTGTTACTAAACCGTACGTTCTAAAAACGTCCCAAAAATATCCATTAAACGTCTAAAAAACGTCTAATCGACATTCTTGGAATGTTTTTAAAACGTACGGTATTGTAACACAGACCGTTGAGAAAACTTTCGTAGGCCGTTTGGAATACGTTTTTAGATGTCTAATGGACATTCTTGGGATGTTTTTAAAACGTAAGGTATATGTAACACAAGCCGTTGAGAAAACTTTCATAGGCCGTTTGGAATACGTTCGTAGGACATTCAAGATATCTTGCAGGTCCAAAAATATTAATTAAATATAATATATATACATATATATATATTTGATTGGTCATGTGAAAAAAAGAGACTGGAAAGGTCCCAGTCCCTTTTCGCATGACCAATATCATACACACACACACACACACACGCACGCACGCACGCACGCACGCACACACACACACAGGACATTTAATTAAAGGAAATATATATGTGGTTTATTAACAATGAAAACTATTATAAATAACAATAAAATCTAAAGTTTTTTATTTAATCCGGCCGCAATTCTGTCCGCCGCCCTTTTGAGCCACATTTGTATGGCAATCTCAGCTTCTCGTCTTGTTGCACAGACGCGTATCTTCTCTGCAGCACCTTGAATAAAATTTCTTATTCTGTTAATTTGTACATGAATCATCACTTTTATAATAACACTAAAATAAGGGCGATACTTCCATATTACGAGGTTGGCGATATTTAATGTACTAAAGGGCTTCTTCCCCTTTCTGCCCAACCAGCTATATGTCAACGCCAAATTATTCGTAATTAGCGTCGACAGAAGTCTTTTTACAAATTGGTAAACGTTCTCGCCGCCAATTTTGTATAATTCCTGAACCTACAGTAAGGAGCGAAACTGAACCAATAACCACAAGTTTGGTATAAATCATTATTTATTGCCAGGAATATAGAAGAATAACAAAAAATCAACATTATAATTATTTTTACCATAGTTAGAAGTAACTTAAGAACTTTTTTCAATACTTAATGTCTCCTCGTTTAGCAATGACAACGAAAATAGATTGACTCGGTTTTGCACCGGTCCCTACAAGAAATGTTTACGTGGAATGTTCTCGTAGTATGTTTACATCTAGCACTTTGGTATGTTTACAAACTACTAGTCTACGTTTTAACACTCAGTTCTTCGCAATCAGTCGAACGGAAAAGCACGCAAGTGAAGTAAGAATAAATATGAAGTCAATTGCTCCAAATTGTGTAAAAAAAGTCATTTCTCTTTTGAATGACGGCTTGTCAACACGTAAGACAGCGAAAACTTGCAGTGTTAGTCAATCGACAGTGCAGAGATTAAGAAAAAAATACTGTAAAAGTACATTATTAAATGTTGGAGGAAGACCAAAAATATTATCACCGCAGGATGAACGAAGGATTATACGGTTTGTCACATCTGGTGAAGCTTCAAGTTCCATTATGGCTGCAAAATTATTAAAAGAAGATATGAATATACAAATAAGCCAGTGGACAGCACGAAGAACCCTCAAAGGAGCTGAGTTTAGAAGCATTAAGAAAATAAAGAAGCCAATGTTATCGAAAAAAAAAATTAAACGTCGTTTGGAATTTGCTACAAAATATCAAAACCGGACAACTACTGACTGGGAACGGGTTATTTGGTCAGACGAGACCAAAATTAACAGAATTTGTTCAGATGGCATGTCTTGGTGCTGGATTCGTAAAAATGAAAGGCTTAAACCACGACATGTGAAACAAACGTTAAAGCATGGAGGCGGATCCTTAATGTTCTGGGGGTGCCTAACAGCATTTGGTGTTGGATCACTGCACCGAATTAATGGCATCATGAATCAGTACATATACAAGGATATTTTACAAGATCATCTCATAGATGCTGTTGAAAATATGCCTTTTGAAGAAAAAAATGTAATTTTTATGCATGATCGAGACCCTAAGCACACTGCTAAAAGTGTAAAAATTGGCTCAGTACTAAAAAATTTTCTGTTCTGGATTGGCCTGCACAGAGCCCTGACCTCAACTCCATAGAGAATCTATGGGGTTTACTAAAAAGACGACTTCGGGATTCATATGACTCCCAACCAACTTCAATCACAGATTTGTATGATAGAATTCAAGAACAGTGGGAACAAATATCTCCGGATTATTGCAAAAAATTAGTAGAAAGTATGCCAAAGCGAATTAGTGCAGTTTTACAAGCACAAGGGTTGTGGACGAAATATTAAAAATAAATAATATATTAAATACTGCCAAGTATTGGACGTGGTGCAAAACCGAGTCAATCTATTTTTGTTGTCATTGCTAAACGAGGAGACATTAATTATTGAAAAAAATTTTTTAAGTTACTTCTAACTATGATAAAAAGAATTATAATGTTAACTTTTTGTTATTCTTCTATATTCCTAGCAATAAATAATGATTTATACAAAACTTTTTGTTATTGGTTCAGTTTCGCTCCTTACTGTAAATTAAGAAGTTATTAATGTTACATTCTGTTAACTATATCAAAATGAAAGATCAATTTCAAGTATCAATAAATTTTACTTACGCCATCTTGAAATTGTTCGCCGCTATTTAAGATATTCTCAAAAGTAGAGAACTCCTCGTCCGTGTTGAGCGGAAACTTTAGCGGCGAAAATCTCTGTAAAAATGGGACCCTCTATGGTCTTCTCCAGCGGCTATCTTGTTCCCCGCTTCTTTTAATTGACGCACTTCTTCTTTTAAATCCTTTACCTCTTGAAGTACATCGGTGAGGAGAGCTCTGAAGAGATGCCCTTGTTGTTCTATGTTCTTCGTAGATTGTAGTAATGTCTCCAGGCCCTCCTTACTGTGTCCAGCTTTTTGGTTTCCTATTAATTGTTTATTACAAATTATATTTGTTAAAGTAAATTTACTTATTATCTCTAAAACATTTTCCTTAAATTACGAACAATAGATTGCTCCGCCATATCCAGCGACTCCTCGTTGTCGGCATGCGAATAATGTGAGTCTGAAAATAAAATATATTTTGATTAAAAACATTTACTAATTACAGAAAATGAATCATGTATAACTATCGACATCCTCACTGATGGCCTCATGGTGTTGTTGCCTCCTCCTCTCTCCCCCTATATTTGCCAATAACGATGGGGATCCGACATCCTCGTTGATGGCAGTGACTGAAAATGAAATATATTTTCATGAAAAAAGATTTACTAATTACAGTAATATTTAATGTTTAATATGTAGGGTGCTTTTGTTTGTATTTACATACCAATCTTAGTGTTAGTCCTCTGTCTTGGGGGAGAAGGAAGGACAGAGAGAGTACAATCCGACGACGATTCGTCGTCATTGTTGAACCGTGGTGGTCGCGAAATTCTCCTCTTTTTCAGGGCACCCGTCTGGTCAATCTCTGACTGGAGGTCGCTGGTATCTTCAGCCGCCTTCGCCTTCCTCCTCGCTTTCGCGTAATCGTCTAAAAGCATTGTATAATTATTATTTTAATTGTGTACATGTACGGCAGGTACGTCAAACACGCAGCCCGTCGACAAGTAGTTTGGGGCCCGACCAAAAACTTTGACACTGATGATGACAATTTATATATGTTCTCCGCTCCAAATTCACCCTTCTGCAAGTGAATTTCACCTTTCTGTAAATCAATTTCACCCTTTTACAAATCAATTGCACCCTTCTGCAAATCAATTTTATCCATTTAAGAATATTTAAAATTAATTATTTATTTATTTCGATTAAATTATATATTTATTTAGACACACGTGTATTCACGTACGTCAACTGTGTCATTACTCTGCGAGGGAAGACTCAATCTCTATCTCTATAAATCTCTATATCTATATTTCTATCTCTATCTCTATCTCTATTTATAATAAAATCGTGTCTATCTGTCTGTATGTATGTATGTATGTTTGTAACGGCATCACTTGAGAACGGCTCAATGTAGAAAGCTGGGGCTTGAACCATTAGACGCGGCGCTTCTTCGGGAAGGTTTAGGAACAAACCGCATTCAAAAAAGTCTATTGGTTCAAAAGTTGTGACGTCATTAGTGAAAAAAGTCAACTTTTTCGCTCTCTTTTGGGCACGTTTCTGCTTATAACTTTTGACCAAATGGACTTTTTCGAGTGCGGTTTGCTCTAATACCTTCTCGAAGATACGCCGCGTCTAACGTTTCAAACCGAAGCTTTTTACGTTCTACCGTTCTCAATTGATGCCGTCACAAACAGCCCAAATACGACTTTTTCGCACTCTTTTGGGCACGTTTCTGCTCAAGATGAACAGATGTACGGTGTACACATATAACTATTTTAATTTACCGAAAATGCTATGGTTAAAAAGTTTCACTGAAAACTGATCCCACGTTGTTCGAGGTGTTTCCGTGTTTTTTATTGCATTAAGCAATTTTGACTTCTTTAGCGGTGGCCAGTAACACTTATGGCCTTCTAGCCAGTTACTTGGCACCGCTTCCACAGTTCCATCCTTGACAAACTGAACAACAGTCCATGTTCTCCTGCTGTCTTTCAAATAGTGTGCCGCCTCCATTGTATGTGTATTACCTAAGAATTGTAAAGTTCGGTAAAATTTAGAGACGAATTTAAACAAATAATTACGATATAAATACAATTAATTAAACAGAGGAATTAAATAAAGGATCTTGCATCAACCATCTAACAACACACGTCTTTTCTCTTCGATCCCTCACCACATCCCTTTATCCTCCGTTTACTGCAATTTTCGGTAACGGAACAGGCACAGATAAAAAATTTAAAATCCTGATCTTTACTTTTTCAAAAAACAATTATTTGCACATTAGCTAGTAAAGTAATCTTTCTAACGTCTCAAAAAAACTCAAGCTGTTGGGTCGAATTTTGAAAAAGTTATTCGGTTTTAGAAGGTGTACGAATGCTTTGTACACCCACTGTGTAAATATATATTTATATATGTACACTGTATATACTTACGCGCACCTTCGGCCCACAGCAACAGCAACAGCGGCAGCAATCGCAAAGCAATATCTTCAGCAACAGCAACAGCTTCCAGCAGCAACCGGAGAAATTGTATCTTTAAAAAAATGTACGAAAATTAATGAAAGTTTTAGTAGAGATCACGGTTTTGAACGTGTACTAAAATACACGTGTAAATACACGTGGTACGTGAACCGTGTACATAGTACGAATTTAAGGATCCGTGAAAACGTGTACACGGATCCGTCTGCACGGATCCTTAAATTCGTACTATGTACACGGTTCACGTACCACGTGTATTTATACAGGGTGTTTACCTACAGGTGGGAGAAAATTTAAGGGGTGGTTCTCGACGATAATATAAGACGAAAATGAAGAATAAAAAAATTGCGATTTCGGCTTCGTTATTTAGTTATTAACAATTAAAAATCCGCCTAAAATGCTGCAACACTTCTAACAAAAGTATACGTTGCGTACGTCACACAGGCGCGCGACAGTCTCGTATCAAGTGACAAACGGATGCATACCTTGGTCCTCATTTGGGGCCCCAGCGAGGTGAAAATGTTTAAAAAATCGTTGGACGACATTGAGCCTACCTGCTCGTTAAAATCCACAAGGGCATTTCTAATATCCGCCCTATGGAATTATCGAGTAGAAGGGGTCAATGCCCTTTCACTTTTAAATTCTTCTCACACATATCCACAAATCCTTACCTGCACTATAATTGTTCATAACACCGTACTTAATATACTAGAATAAACGCTCTAGCACTATTTACAATATCATACACACGCACTACGAGTTTACAGAGAGTACAAGTTTACTGAGGGGAATGCGGAGAATGTAAAGAACTGGTAATCCTTTACTGTTGAAACACTGCACTTTATTGAACTTGGTTTACGTCGCAAGACTCGCTCACAGACGGAACGGACATCTTGAGGTCGTGTGTGATTTCTGCGAACGGAAATCTTCAACGCGTGCGAGAAGAATCGTCCGTACAAGCTAGTATCCGTATGCACACTGATTCAAGACAGCTGATGTGGTCAATGCACACACATGAGATATTTCGCGGTCACAGACAGAATGAGAAAGAATCACGAAATTCATGAAAACAGGATAGACAATGTATTGGTATAGCAACGCGCGATGTTTGGGCGGTAGTTTGCTGTAGATCTTCATTTGTTTTATCGATCTGGCATCGACCTCATCAGCTGCAGTGATGCCAGAATCATGGGTCGTGGGTTTTTTCCCCTCCGCTCGCTCAGTCGACTCGACCCCCCACTCTGACGCACCATCGTCGCCAGGTTGCTTCTACTGCGCACGCGCTACACGAACGTATCTCTACTCTGTCCGCGTGAGTGCCTGTTCGATTGCACGCGCGCTACACACTCCAGCGTACCTCTACTCTGTCCGTGTGCGCTGCTTGTGCGCTTGCGCCAGCCACAATCTATTTTTAGCACTCTCCATCCACATCCACGCCTGCTTGACGGAAACGAAACTGATTCTGAAATTCGGCCGTCGAGCCGTCGAGCGTATCAACCGCAATCTGGAGCTAGCCTTCGAGTCCCCGCGGGCAGCGATTTTTATTTTTCATTACTTTTTTAATTACATTTTTTAACCTTCCAAAAAGTTTAAATATATATTATATGTATATTCGTAAGTTTGAACCCTTTATCTCAACCAGGAGGGTAGTGAAAGGGTAAAAACTAATTATTGGTTTTTCCCACATTTTCCCTATTTAATGGTATACTTAAAAATTCTAGAAAAATTCTACAAAATTGTAGATATTATTCCTTATGATTGTGAATTTTTTCAGATTTTTTGCAAATAGTAAGTATGAAAAATCGTATAGCCGGATAAGATGGTCAAAAGTGCTCATCCAAATTAATTTTTAATCACACCATGTTCAATAAAAAATTACGAAAAAATTCATGAACATTCTGCCTAATAGCATACACGCGATTGAGACCATTTTCAAACTTTTTGGTTGTAAATAGCCAATTTTATATCGAAGTTTTCAGTTGATCACGTTTATATTATGATGTTAGTGTTTTTCAGATTTTTCGGATTATGCAAACATATGCAAAAAAATGGAAAATGTCTCTCTCTCTCTCTCTCTCTCTCTCTATATATATATATATATATAGAGAGAGAGAGATTGCGAGTTGAAATATTGTTAAGGAAGCGAGCGAGAAACAGTGAGAGTGAATGAGGAACAGATTGCATACTTTAACAATTCTAATATCTGTATAATAATATATATAAATAATAATATTTATATAATAATATTTTTATTTTAATTGTTAAAGCATAAAATCTGTTGCTCATTCTCTCTCACTGTGTTTCTCGCTCACTCGCACTCTTTCTCTTTCTATACAATCTCGACTCGCAGTACTCGCAGTACTCGCTCTGATCCGCGGCCGTGACCTACCTCGCATATATAAACATACGTACGAATCAGCTGCTCAGGGCTCAGATATGCAGTTTGCGGTCGTCGCACCTTCGTCTCTTTCTCTCTCTCACACATTCACGCTCTCACTCTTTCGCACACACTCGCTAGGGCATTCACCTGTTAGCTGTTTATTGTTTCGGCGATCCGCGAGTAACATCCTATCGTTTAACGGTTTTGCATCCCTACAATTGAATATTGTTATATTCAGAAAAATATTGTTCAGTCTTAATAATGCAATATGAAATATTTTATTCGGTTCTGTCATTCTGTATTCCGTATTGTGTTCGGCCTTATATATTTATTATTTAAGTAGTCATTTATTGTTATTTATAATTTAAATAATTTCTAAATAAATACATTTTTATAATTTGTTTTTATATTCATTATTCCATTTATTATTTCCATAATAATGTTTATTTAAACAATTATATTTTAACAATAAATTATTATTGAAATAATAATTAAAATAATATGAATATAGAAACAAATTTCTATACCTTATAAAAATTTATTTATTTAAAAACTGTTTACAAAGATTGTTTACAATTGTTTATAAATAACAATAAATAACGAGATAAGAGACACAATGTCAGTCATCGACAGATATGGTGCCCGACGAGATGCGCGATTAGATGCGCCAAATATCCTATTCATCGCGCCTTTTTCTATGCACCTGCGTATAACAAACCTCCTACGTCAAGAAACAAGTGCATCGGTGGCGTATCGATGATGCGCGTGACGGCGTGACTAATATCCCGCGCGATCTTGACACATCAACGGTCAGAACGGTCCACGTGCTACGAACGTTTATTATATTTTGTGTGTACTGTTTTATAATATATTAATTTTAATAATTTTATAATAAGTGTTAGTTTAATAAGTGTAGTGTTGTGTATTAGGTAGTTTATTTCATTAGTTGTACATATATATTAGGGTTTTTAAAGGGTCTGGCTGTAGGTACTTAGGGAAATAATGACAAGTGTACCCATTAAAAGGCACAAAAAGAGGTTTCAGCGTCATTGGTATGACGTTGACGAATCTCTGAAGGTTTGGTTAGAGGAAGTTGCTTCGGACGATTCGAAATGCTTCTGTAAAGCCTGCAACAAGATCTTCGATTGCGGGCTTACAGAAATACGCAGGCATTCGTCCAGGCAGGCTCATGTGCAAAATATGAAGCAATTGCTTCATGATAATGTCACTCAAGACAATATCGTCGATCTTGAGGAGCCTGCCGAAGAATGCGATCAGTCCGAAGCGTTTGACGAGGGAGGTAGTTCTTCGCTCGGCGATAAAATCAAAATCGCCGAAATTAGGTACGCGGCTTTCTTCGCCGAGAATAATGTTCCGCTCTCCATCGCCTCTCATCTCCTCGCCCTTATGCAGGATATAGGCAAGGAGCCTGAAGTCTTGCAGGGCATGAAAGTGGGCCGCACAAAGTGCAGTAAGATCATAACGAATGTGCTGTGCGTTCGTGAAACTCAACGCATTGTCGACGACGCACGACATTGTAAATTTTCGATCCACGAGGATGAGACCTCTGACTCGACAAACGACAAGTGGTTGACATTAGCGATTCGCTATGTTGAGCCACGTCGTTTGACTGTAACGACAGAATTATTGCAACTAATCCATTTAGATGCCAGCGACTGTTCAGCGGGGAAGCTTTTCGCAGCTTTCGAAAATGAAATGCTGAGGATGCAGATTCCGATGAATAATATCGCGGCTCTTAGTTGCGATAATGCTGCCGTTATGACTGGGAAATTTTCTTCCTTCAAGTCAAAGTTGCTTGAAAAGAATCCCCGAGTCGTTACATTGCCGTGCGTATGCCATTCCCTAGCATTGGCGGCCAGTGCTGCTTGTGCTATGTTACCAAAGGAATGCGACGATTTACCTCGAGGCCTCGCTTCTTTTGTAAATAGCAGCCCCAGACGGGCTATTATATATGCGAGGTAGGTCACGGCCGCGGATCAGAGCGAGTACTGCGAGTACTGCGAGTCGAGATTGTATAGAAAGAGAAAGAGTGCGAGTGAGCGAGAAACACAGTGAGAGAGAATGAGCAACAGATTTTATGCTTTAACAATTAAAATAAAAATATTATTATATAAATATTATTATTTATATATATTATTATACAGATATTAGAATTGTTAAAGTATGCAATCTGTTCCTCATTCACTCTCACTGTTTCTCGCTCGCTTCCTTAACAATATTTCAACTCGCAATCTATATATATATATATATATATATATATATATATATATATATATATATATATAGAGAGAGAGAGAGAGAGAGAGAGAGAGAGAGAGAGAGAGAGCGATATATCCACCGATATCACGTAGAGTTACTATCCTAACCTGTAGAATTGACCACACACAAATCCCTACACAATATTGCATAATACATCTACAAGAAAGTATAGAAACATCGACAAAATTGATTTTGATTTTTTTAACATCGATACAATTTATAAACAATTCTGAAAAAAATTTAAGGACAATTATTTCAATAATATCCGAGTACTGAATTTTTGTAAAACTGGTATCTCTACAAATTCAATACGAAGTATGCATTTTCTTCGAATGTTTGGAGATTTTCCATTTTTTTGCATATGTTTGCATAATCCGAAAAATCTGAAAAACACTAACATCATAATATAAACGTGATCAACTGAAAACTTCGATATAAAATTGGCTATTTACAACCAAAAAGTTTGAAAATGGTCTCAATCGCGTGTATGCTATTAGGCAGAATGTTCATGAATTTTTTCGTAATTTTTTATTGAACATGGTGTGATTAAAAATTAATTTGGATGAGCACTTTTGACCATCTTATCCGGCTATACGATTTTTCATACTTACTATTTGCAAAAAATCTGAAAAAATTCACAATCATAAGGAATAATATCTACAATTTTGTAGAATTTTTCTAGAATTTTTAAGTATACCATTAAATAGGGAAAATGTGGGAAAAACCAATAATTAGTTTTTACCCTTTCACTACCCTCCTGGTTGAGATAAAGGGTTCAAACTTACGAATATACATATAATATATATTTAAACTTTTTGGAAGGTTAAAAAATGTAATTAAAAAAGTAATGAAAAATAAAAATCGCTGCCCGCGGGGACTCGAAGGCTAGCTCCAGATTGCGGTTGATACGCTCGACGGCTCGACGGCCGAATTTCAGAATCAGTTTCGTTTCCGTCAAGCAGGCGTGGATGTGGATGGAGAGTGCTAAAAATAGATTGTGGCTGGCGCAAGCGCACACGGACAGAGTAGAGGTACGCTGGTGTGTGTAGCGCGCGTGCAATCGAACAGGCACTCACACGGACAGAGTAGAGATACGTTCGTGTAGCTCGTGCGCAGTAGAAGCAACCTGGCGACGACGGTGCGTCAGAGTGGGGGGTCGAGTCGACTGAGCGAGCGGAGGGGAAAAAACCCACGACCCATGAATCTGGCATCACTGATCAGCTGTCTTGAATCAGTATGCATACGGATGGTAGCTTGTACGGACGATTCTTCTCGCACGCGTTGAAGATCTCCGTTCGCAGAAATCACACACGACCTCAAGATGTCCGTTCCGTCTGTGAGCGATTCTCGCGACGTAAATCAAGTTCAATAAAGTGCAGTGTTACAACATTAAAGGATTACCAGTTCTTTACATGCTCCTCATTCCCCTCAGTAAACTTGTACCCTCTGTAAACTCGTAGTGCGTGTGTATGATATTGTAAATACTGCTAGAGCGTTTATTCTAGTGCCTTAAGTACAGTGTTATGAACAATTATAGTGCAGGATAAGGATTTGTGGATATGTGTGAGAAGAATTTAAAAGTGAAAGGGCATTGACCCCTTCTACTTGATAATTCCATAGGGCGGATATTAGAAATGCCCTTGTGGATTTTAACGAGTAGGTAGGTTCAATGTCGTCCAACGATTTTTGAAACATTTTCACCTCGCTGGGACCCCAAATGAGAACCAAGGTATGCATGCGTTTGTCACTTGATACGAGACTGTCACGCGCCTGTGTGACGTACGCAACGTATACTTTTGTTAGAAGTGTTGCGGCATTTTAGGCGGATTTTTAATTGTTAATAACTAAATAACGAAGCCGAAATCGCAATTTTTTTATTCTTCCTTTTCGTCTTATATTATCGTCGAGAATCACCCCTTAAATTTTCTCCCACCTATAGGTAAACACCCTGTATAGACGAGAAATGGGGATCTCTAAGTTTTATCAATGAAACAAACGTAGTAGAAGGGCATAAGCAAAAACACGAACTCGAACAAATAACACCAATGCTAATACTCACTGTTAGATTATGGGTATGTATATAAGTAAAAACCACACTGTTTAATATGATTTCTGGAGAACACTGGAGGCGCGTCTTTATACTTCGATGGAAACGCAGGAATGACGAACGCTCAGATCAGAAACAAAAGAGCAACAATCCTATATGAACAACTGAGGATCGAGGGTCCCATGCCGCGGAAAATATATGCTATACGTGCTGTTGCTCTTCTGTTTTTGATCTGAGCGTTTGCCATTCCTGCGTTTCTATCGAAGTATAAAGACGCGCCTCCAGTGTTCTCCAGAAATCATTTTAAACAGTGTGGTTTTTACTTATATCAGGCGTGGGAAATTTTGCCTCAATTTTGCTTCCCCCACCAGCATCCGTCGTTACTATGTAGGAAGGACGCGTTTCGCTTGTCGCAAGCAGTGCGCAGGCCTCGTGCATCGGAGCCACCGAAAGGAAGCTTGGTGGGGGAAGCAGGCGTTTGAGGGGCTCCACCCGTGCCCACGCCTGACTTATATACATACCCATAATCTAACAGTGAGTATTAGCATTGGTGTTATTTGTTCGAGTTAGTGTTTTTGCTTATGCTCTGCTTCTACTACATATTGTTTAATAGCTAAAGTTTTTATTAATTTTCGTAAATTTTTTTAAGGATTCAGTTTTTCCGGTTGCTGCTGGAAGTTGTTGCTTTGCGGTTGCTGTTGCTGTTGCGGTTACTGTTGCTGTTGCTGTTGCGTAACATCTTACTTCGTCACACTATTTTTGACAAAATGACAGCAAAACGGAAAATGCAGAAATATTATATGCGTGCTAAGAGGTTCTCACTTGCTTCGAATCCATCTTTACATCAGGGAACCTCTACCTCCACCTCTAATTTCGTTTATTCAGATTTTTTTAGATAATATTGATAATGAAATTTCCATAGAAAATAATCGACCTGAAATACCAAATTCTACCTCATCCAATATAAGATCTGCAAATAGAGATATGAGTCCGGCAAATATCCATTATTCTTCGTCGTCTAATATCGTTTCTTCAGATTTTGTTAATAATATTGATAGTGAAGTTTTCGTAGAAAACATTCAACCTGAAATACCGAATTCCAGTAACAATTCCGCAGAAAGTCTTGCAAATGAAAGTTTTAATGTTCTGCTAGCAGAGTGGCCTATAAAGCGCAATATATCTCATTGTGCAATTAACGATTTGCTTTCTCTTTTAAAAATGCCAATTCCGAATAATTTACCTTCAGACGCTAGGACTCTTTTAAGGACCTGTAGAAATGTAGAAACAAAACAGGTAGACCCGGAAGAATATTATCACTTTGGTTTACAAAATACAATATTGAATTTAATTGAAAATGTAGACATTTCTTCAATCGACAACAACATTATTCCAGTCAACATTAATATAGATGGTTTACCATTGGCTAAAAGTTCTAAAAGTCAGGTTTATCCCGTTCTGTGTAGCATTGCGGGTGATAAAAATGTTGGTATGGTTGGTATATATCATGGTAACGATAAGCCTGCAGATCCCAACCTTTTCTTCAGTGATTTTGTCCAGGATACAGTGCAAATAGCCAACAACGGATTTTTAATTAAGGGGAAATTGTATTATTTGGAAATTAAAAATTTCATATGCGATGCTGTTGCCAAGGCACAAATTAAATGTATAAAAGGTCATACGGGATACTTTTCGTGCACTAAGTGCAAGGCTGAAGGAGCTTTAAAACAAAGTAGAATGTGTTTCCCTGATGTAAAGGATATCCGTTTGAGAACAGACGCTGAGTTCAGATCGCAAAGTCAGTTAGAGCATCATGCTGGCTCATCAATTTTAATGAATATCCCGGGAATTAATATGGTCGATTCATTCCCTTTGGACTATATGCATCTAGTTTGCTTGGGTGTTACGAGGAAATTAGTTGTTAATTTGTGGTGTTGTGGTGAACCTAAGACAAAAATATCAAATTTAAAAATTTCAAATATTTCAAATGCACTTATTCAGCAGACCAAAAATATTCCGGCAGAATTTAATAGAAAACCTCGCATCTTCGCCGAGGTGAAAAGATGGAAAGCAACCGAATTTCGTCAATTTCTATTTTACACCGGCCCAATAGTTTTATTAGGTAATATCAGTAAAAGTAGATATTTTAATTTTCTCACTTTGCATGCAGCAATGACCATATTATCAACATCCAGACATTTTAATCTCATTGATTACGCGTCAGAATTAATGACATACTTTGTCACTTGTTTTAAAGAGCTGTACGGTGAAAAACACATCACGCATAATGTCCATAATCTTCTGCACATAACACAGGACGTTAGGATTAATGGACCGGTAGATAATTTTAGCGCTTTCCAATTTGAAAATTTTTTGCAAACAATATTACACTGTATCAGAAGAAACGATAAACCATTGTAACAGACCTGTACCGTACAGGCCTGTTACTATACAGAACGTAAACCGGATCAATCCGGTTATAACCAAACCGAGAGCAACCGTCGTTCATTTCTCGGAACGAACCGCCGTATCCCCGTCGTCGCGCCGAGACGGACCGCGTCGCGCCACCTCCGCGCCTAGAAACAATCCGCGAATCACCGCACCGCGCTACCACTCCCACCACTATTCGCGAGCTATAAAAGCCGCCACGGCGAGAGCTCGTCTCGGCATTCATGGTGCAGATATTGACCAAGCAACAAACCGTGTAAGGAAACGTTCCAGTCAAACTTCTCCATTGTAAGTATGTGCAAATGACTTACTTAGGTTTCCCACGCTGTCGACAACGAGCTAACTTCGCCTAGCGAACACCTCGAAGCCGGCCGTGAGAACTCACCTCCTAGAGCACGGCGGGTCGCCACTCTTCCAGATATACGGTCTGTCACTTATCACATCCTGAATCCTGATCCTGAGAGCAAGGCGTGTCGCCACTCTCTTCCGCAGCCACGGTGTGTCACCAGCTGAAATCCTGATCCTGAGAGCACGGCGTGTCGCCACTCTCTTCCGCAGCCACGGTGTGTCACCAGCTGAATCCTGATCCTGAGAGCACGGCGTGTCGCTACTCTCTTCCTCGGCCACGGTGTGTCACCAGCCGAATCCTGACTCCAAGAGCACGGCGTGTCGCCACTCTCTTCCGCAGCCACGGTGTGTCACCAGCTGAATCCTGATCCTGAGAGCACGGCGTGTCGCTACTCTCTTCCTCGGCCACGGTGTGTTACCAGCCGAATCCTGACTCCGAGAGCACGGCGTGTCGCCACTCTTTCCCGCAGCCACGGTGTGTCACCAGCTGAATCCTGTTCACTGTCATACACCACCCCACAATGCATCTCCTGCCGAACTCTGTTCACTTGCATTAGCCGTACATTTCTGTACACCGATAAATGTTTACACCGGCAAAAAGATTCCGTTCCCGACCGATTTCGCGTCGTAATCGATCTCCGAGCACCGCGATCATCGTAAACATATTTTGCGCCCCGCACTCTCGCGATCGCGGTAGAATGAAACTCGCTGGCAGCGAGCGCACGTTAATCTAAAATTCCACGTGCCTTTATTTCTACGCACCCCGTACCTCCTAATCCCGACTATTCTCTCCGCCGTATACGAATCCTGGCGCGGCGAGCTAATCAGCAACGGAGGGAACCCAGATCCGGATCCAGATCGAGATTTAATCAAAACCGGGAACAGGACCCGTTACACCATTACAACAAATAGTTAAACGATACACCGAAAAATGTAATCTTGCTGCAGGAAAAGTGAAAAATATTAAATATCCAATTTTTGAGAAGCAACATTCAGAAGGTCCGTTAATAGGAGATTATGAAGTATCCAAACAGTATAAAATAATTATGTACAGTAATTTCATATTAAAAATTACTGAGCCTGACAACTGCTGCTGCCTAAACGACGGTAGCATAATTCTCTTAAAGAATGTCATAATCGCAAATAACGTATGTCAAGCAGTTGCTAGAAAGTTTTCGATTTTAAAAGATTTTTATGAGAGGCCGTGCAAATCTTCACAATTGGGCATTTTTCTAGTAGAACAGTATAACTTGGGGCCCTTACAAATTTTCAATATTAAAGATATAGCCTACAAGTGTGTAAAACTAGAAATCGACGAAAAATTTGTAATTTTCCCATTACTCCATTCGAATTGCTAAAAATTCTACATTTGTTCAATTAATTTGATCAATTTCAATTTAAACAATTTCATTGTATGTATAAACCGAGAATGCCACACAGTTCAACATTATTCTGTACCATATAGATCGATAGAGTATCAAATTCTGAGTATAAAAGTGTTGACCTTCATATGTCCTAAACCTAATAGTTAACGCGACACAGCACGTAATGGTCGCAGCATCCTGTAAAGCTCTTCAAAAACAGCACTTTCGGTAAGTTATAATTATTATACGCCATAAATGTACAATTGAAATAATAACTGTTTAATGTTTCTAGACGATTACATGAAGGCCAGGAGTAAGGCCCGAAAAGCGAAGGACACAATAAGCGTCTGCTGTGGGAGGTAGAACGACCTCGACGGAAAAGGTCGAGCACGACATCGTTCAGCATGGACGTCAACGTCGACTCGCCCGAGGAGGAAACTATTCTCAGAACTCCTCCATACATAAATATAAGACAGAGGAACATGGGTATGTAAATCCAAAATAAGGAAGCACTGATCTATATGTATAAACCATTCTTCTGTAATTTGTGTCTTTTCAATCAAAATATATTTTATTTTCAGTCACTCATCACCACGGCAACGGCGAGGAGTCGCTGCAGGGAGAAAGCAGCACTACATAATAAGCAACTTCAACTTCAACTTTAACTTTCATTGTCTCATAAATGCGAGTACATCATTAGGACAGCATTAGTGTGTCAGAGTTTGGCCAATCTAATCCGAATGTGTTTCCGGCTACTCGTGACGATCAAACTACCCGAGTAGTTAAACGTCTCAAGAATAGCGCTTCAATATTTTTTTTTCTATTTGTACACCCGTAAAGTAGCGTAAACTCTTCATCGAAAGTCGAGAGATTTCAAGGAGCACTTTGCGTTCTTAAACAGTCTCTGTAGAACAGCGTTTGTTTATTGGCGATTCTCAAGTGTTTCAAGGAAAATTATGTAAATTCGTTCAGATTTAATTTTACTATCATCTAAATTAATATACAGTTATTAATATTTGAACATTTCCAATCATTCTGTAAGTTTTTTTACGATTACAAAACTTTATTGACGATTTTGTCAAGTATGCTTCAATACATTAAATATCGCCAACCTCGTAATATGTAAGTATCGCCCTTATTTTAGTGTTATTATAAAAGATGATTCATGTACAAATTAACAGAATAAGAAATTTTTATTCAAGGTGCTGCAGAAAAGGGACGCGTCGTTGCAACGAGACGAGACACTGAGATCGCCATTCAAATGTGGCTCAAAAGGGCGGCGGACAGGATAGCGGCTGCACTAAATAAAAAATTTTAATTTTTAATGTTATTTTCTGACTTTTTTTTCCTTTAAAAAGGTTTTTGCGATTCTAATACACCATATATTGTGCGAGTTGATTTATATATATCATCTTGTTCTAGTTGTTCTTATTTTTATAATAAATAATATATAAACGAAAAGCGTGCGTTAAGATAATATGAATTATTTTTTCCATCCTCTTTTTATGTGGATTATTCTCCTTTTAATAAAGCTTTTCCTTCTTTAATAAACCACATATATTGTGCGAGTTGATCTTATATATATATTTACATTATACATATTTCCTATAATTAAACTTTCTTATTAAATGTCATTTGTCATGCGAAAAGGAACTGGGACCCTTCCAGTCTCTTATTTTCACACGACCAATCACATATACAGGGTGTCCCAAAATTCGTGTACTTAATTGAAATGGGAGGTTCCTGAGACCATTCTAAGAGACATTTTCCTTTGCACCAATGTCAACTGCGGCTTTGTTTAGGAGTTATTAACGAAAAACACGGACCAATCAGAGCGCGCCCTGGCCCGGCGCGCCACACCGCGCCGACAAGCGAGTGTCGGTGGTACGCCGCGACATCGCAACGAACAAGAGTTTCTCGATAATGTGAACCCTCTCCGATTTCGATGAGTTTTGGATATGTTGTCAAGACCATGATTCTGAACAACATTTCTCTTTAGACTTTTTGGCGATCGGCTTTAGTTTACGAGATAATCGTAAAAAAAGAGAAGAAGCAGAAACTGATTGAATTAAAAACTCACGTATTCAGCCGTAAATCCATTTGCTGCTTCGAAATGTGTGTCACTGGGTCACTCGGTGACGAACTGCACAGATGTCTTCAGGTATACGGCAGTACCGAAAGTCAAGGGACGTATGGCCAGGTCGACGAACTGCACAGCCGGTGGTAGAAGGCCTAAGGGATGCGCGGTCAAGTCGACGATCCAGAATTTCACTTTCACTTTCGAATCGATAAATAATTCGTATGTTTATTTCACATAGATGCCTTGAAATTTTTCCACACTCAAAATCACTGTTCACATTTGTCAACACATAGTTATGCACTAATAATAATTGCCATATCCCTTGTACTGCTGCACAAATCACAACAATCAGGTAATGCAATCACTAGACTGCGGATTTCATGCATTTGCAGCAAACATGAGTAGGTGCATTTTAAGACAGTAGAGAGTAGAGAGATTAAAATAATTTCAAAACACCATAGTATTATTTGCAACTTCTTAAAATGATCACAGTGAGAATCAAATATCTGTCTGGCTCCTGTCGCTTGTAATAGCGGCAGCCAACATTAATGTTGCATAAAGATCCGTAGTCTAGTGATTAGTTTAAATATTACTATCAAAAACACAGCTAATAGCAACCGTTAGCTTTGAATTGACAAGTCTTTGAAGATTTTCTCTCTATCGCGGCTCGAACGACACTGATTTTCCGTGAGATTTTTCTAAAGAATTTAGGAAGGGCATTTAGAGTGTCGAAATTCGAAATGTGCACGCTGTAGCACGAGAACGAAGCAGAATGCGCTGTAGCAGAATGCGAGAAGGACCGCTGTAAGCTTTGTGGCAAACACATGTTTAGTTTTTCCTGCAGGTTGGTACTCAGAGTCGATGGGTAACTGTTCGAAAACGTCATCCGTCCTTTTACCCAGCAAGGGGTAAAAATGTCAGGTCAGCGTAGCATCCCTATTGTCCTATACCTTCCTTAAGAAACTTTCTAAAAGGAGGACAGATGACGTTTTCGAACGGTTACCCATCGACTCTGCGTACCAATCTACAGGAGACACTAAACATGTGATTGCCAGCGGTCCTTCTCGTATCCTGTTTTTCGCCCAACCGTCCCGTCGTTCTCGTGCTACAGCGTGCATTTCGAATTTCGACACTCTAAATGCCCTCCCTAAATTCTTTAGAAAAATCTTGCGGAAAATCAGTGTCGTTCGAGCTGCGGTAGAGAGAACATCTCCAAAGACTTGTCAATTCAAAGCTAACGGTTGCTATTAGCTGTGTTTTTGATAGTAATATTTAAACTAATCACTAGACTACGGATCTTTATGCAACATTAATGTTGGCTGCCGCTATTACAAGGGACAGGAGCCAGACAGATATTTGATTCTCACTGTGATCATTTTAAGAAGTTGAAAATAATACTATGGTGTTTTGAAATTATTTTAATCTCTCTACTGTATTAAAATGCAACTACTCATGTTTGCTACAAATACATGAAATCCGCGGTCTAGTGATTGCATTACCTGATTGTTGTGATTTGTGCAGCAGTACAAGGGATATGGCAATTATTATTAGTGCATAACTATGTGTTGACAAATGTGAACAATGATTGTGAGTGTGGAGAAATTTCAAGACACACATTTCGAAGCAGCAAATGGATTTACGGCTGAATACGTGAGTTTTTAATACAATCAGTTTCTGTGCTTCTTCTCTTTTTTTACGATAATCTCGTAAACTAAAGCCGGTCGCCAAAAAGTCTAAAGAGAAATGTTGTTCAGAATAATGATCTTGACCACATATCCAAAGCTCATTGAAATCGGAGAGCATTCACATAATCGAGAAACTCTTGTTCGTTGCGATGTCACGGCGTACCACCGACACTCGCTTGTCGGCGCGGTGTGGCGCGGCCGCCCAGGGCGCGCTCTGATTGATCCGTGTTTTTCGTTAATAACTCCTAAACAAAGCCGCAGTTGACATTGGTGCAAAGGAAAATGTCTCTTAGAATGGTCTCTGGAACCTCCCATTTCAATTAAGTACACCACATTTGGGACAACTTGTATATACACTTACATATATACATATGAACGACGAGGATTTGCTCGTTCGAACAAATCCGACGCAACACGTCGGTACGACGTTACACCTTACCCCTTGGGGGCGCGAACTTTTCCGGCGGCAACGCGGTGAAACGCGGATGCTGCTGACGACGTGTTGGGTAAGGGGGGGGGGGTGGAGTCAGCAGAGGAAGCTCCAGAACCAACGTCGGACGACGTCACACCTTCCTCCTCGGGGTGGCGGCCCAATGGGTGGCCCTCCGGGGGCGGTGCCCTACCAGCTGCAGAAGCGGCATTAGGGCGCCGGGTTGTTGGCTCTCAGTGGGAGCTGATATTGCCGGAGTTCCTTGACGCGTGGGCTGCTCCTGAATATCGTTTTGGCCATAACGATGATGAGCCGCATCCCGCATTCGCTGCAGTCCAACGGGGGTTGCATGCGAAACAGTGGCTCTTTGCAGTTCGCACAAGTGTTCCTCATCCACCTGATCCATTGGATGGAGTGGACGTGGAACGCCTCTCCGGTTCCTTCTACGTGCGGGTTGCAACGCTGGCAGATGTCTCGGCCTTTGGCGTCAGAGTAGACAGTTCCCCGGTAGCACTGGTGCCAGTCAAAGGGAGAGCTGAACCTGACTGCCTTCTCTCTGGCAGTGGCGCGTGGCTTGACTCGGAGACACATGATGACTGGATGATGGATCCTCGTCGAATGTCAGGGTGTCGTCGTGCCGCGGGAGACGACGGCCGATCGTGGGGTATGGGGTGGTAGGGGTTCGGGGGGGGGGGAATAATACATGGGAAGATGGGGGGGTTTTCGCCTTCTTCAGTTTGTCGGCGTGAACAACTTTGAAGCCTCTTCTGGTGTTGATCCTGACGTTATTGTTTGGCAGGATTTCGGCGACCTCGTAGGAACCAGTGTATTGCGCGTCGAATTTACCTTTCCTTGGTGCATTCAAGAGGTGAACTTTGTCACCTACGGCGATTGCTTGCAGATTTATTCGTCTGTCGTAGTACTGTTTGGACCTCTCCTTGGCCGCGACGAGATTTGCTCTTGCTTGGTTCAGGGTTTCCGTAATCTTCCTCTGCAGCCCCTGGTAATAGTCGTCATATGACTCGTTATCCAAGTGCGGAGCTGCCGTGTCGGAAACCGGGACACGCGCCAGCGATCCGAATACCAGCTCGTGGGGGGTGAACTTCGTACCCTCGTGTACGCTCGTATTGTAGCTGAACATGGCTAAATTGAGCCATGTATTCCAGTTGCCGTGTGTGACGAATTGCTTGAGATACTCCGTCAGGACGTGGTGCGATCTCTCTATCGATCCATTGCTTTGAGGGTGGTACGCAGTCGTTTGGACTCGTGCGATTTTGAACCTTTTGGCTACGGCTTTCATCAGGGAGCTGATGAAATTCCTCCCTTGGTCCGTCAGGATTGCCTTTGGTGCCCCGAATCTGCAGATGAGATGTTCAACGAAGGCGTCGGCGGTTTCGACGGCGCCGATGCCCTTTAGTGGGACCGCCAAGGAGTACTTTGTCAGTAGATCCTGCATCGTGAGGATGTACTGGTGGCCTTCGGGTGTCGGCGGGAGCGGGCCTACAACGTCCAATGACACCTTGTCGAACGCCCTTCCTGGCGTGTCCGTCAGAGTCATCGGAAGACGGGGTTTCACCCTTGTGAGCTTGTGCAGCTGGCAACTGGGGCAATTGTTGACGAAAATGGTGACGTCAGCCTTCAGGGTCTGCCAGTAGTACTTCTCTCTGATCCTCTTGTACGTCTTCGTGATTCCTTTGTGGCCGGCGTAGGCGGAGGCGTGATTGTCCGCGAGGATATCTTGCCGCCTATCTTCCGCAGGGATTTGTACGTCGTGGGAACAGAGAAAAATTCCTAGGGGAACTTGGGAGAAGGTTTCGACAATGGACGCCTGGATATGGTGCCATGGGATGTTGTCGAGGGTGGATCTGGAGAATGAGAATGTGGGGAGTTGGAGCTCGGTGACTACATTGTATAGGGAACGGAGACATTCGTGGACGTCGTCTAGGGTAGCCTCATGGAACGACGTCTGTTTGACCGGCAGCTGGATCAGTTTAAACGATCCGAAGTCGTCTACCTTGGCCCTATGGAGGACGAGTTCAGCGCTGTTCGTCAGTCTCCCTTGTCTAAAGAGGTCTGCTGCTCCTGGGTCCGCCGGTCTGCCGTCCCGCGTTATGAAGCAGACCAAATTGTCCTTCCGCATGATGAGTCGTTCGCGGAGGTGGACAATGATGCGTCCATGCGCGGGGGCCTGCGGGCTCTCGGACCCGAAGGTCGCGTCTTCCGTGCTCGAGTCATCCGTGGGGATGTCGGCGAGCCGCTGGTCCACGGTGGCCGAGGGGGAAAATGACCCCGGGCTGGCGGGACCGTAGGAATTGTGGGGGAGGGATGACGTCACAGGCCTAGAGTTTGATGGGTGGGCGATTGGGGAGAGAGGCTCCGGAAAATACGGAGTCGTGTTGAGGAGGCCGGGAAGGGAGGTATGCGGAGCGGGGGTGGAGGTTGCTGCGGGATCGTCTCCTTCTATGATAGTTTCAGGTGTACTATCTTCTGGTGATTCTGACGACGTGTCGTGTGACCACCACTGGGAGCGTGGGCTTCGAGGGGTCGGTATCGGTCGACGATTCCTTGTTCGAGGGGGGGTGAAGTATTGGTAGCTTCCTAGTGTGGCGTCGAAGGTGGGGTCGTCTGTTGCTCGTGATGCTGGGGAGGGAATTGTTTCCTCCGATGTGTCCTCGTAGATGGGGAGGGCTACCGGGTTGCGGGACAATGCATCCGCGTTTGAATTCGCCCTGCCTGGCTTGTGCAATACAACGTACGTATATTACAATATCGTCCAAGTAGACGAACAGCTCGTTTCCCTGGAGTCCACTTAGAATAGTGTCCATTAGACGTTAGAAGGTAGCAGGGGCATTTTTCAGCCCAAACGGCATACGATTGTATTGATAATGGCCGAATGGGGTGGAAAACGCGGTTTTCGCTGCGTCCGCTGGGTCCATGGCGATTTGGTGGAAGCCGCTAGCCAAGTCAAATACGCTAAAATATTTAGCGCTACCCAGCTGGTCAAGAATTTCGTTTATGCTGGGTAGCGGATATGCATCGGCTATCGACTTTTCGTTCAACGCACGGTGATCTATCACCATACGCCATTTCTTGGTACCGTCGGCGTCCGGTTTCTTGGGCACGATCCACAGGGGAGAGTTGTACGGTGAATTGGACGGAACTACTATATCATTGGCTAGGAGATCGCGCATTTGTCTATCTATCTCTTCCTTGTGGATCGGCGGGTAACGATACTGCTTCGTATGCACAGGGACATCGTCTGTCGTCGGAATTTTGTGCGTTACAGCGTTAGTTTTGCCTACACGACTACCTTGGAGGTGGAAAAGATCATGGTTTTCGTATAATAGGGTTTTGACATGGGACGCCTCGTCCGAGTTGAGGTGGTTCAGTGGAATTGTTTCGCAGAGTTCTTTCATACGCAGAGTGATTTCCTGCGGGGAGAAATGAACTCCTTTTGTTTCTATCTCTGGAATCGACGCGAAGTGATCGTTTTTGATCGACTCTTACGGTCGAGTCGTACGAGATGTAGCGAGATAATTCGAAACAGTTTCAGATTTGAGATCTGAATTGAGATTAGGATAATCCGAAGCGGATTCGGAGGTTGAACTTGGATTAGAATAAGAACGATCCGAAGCGGATTCGGACTTTGAATTTGAGCTAGAAATAAAATAATCCGAAGCGGATTCGGACTTTGAATTTGAATTGGGAATAGAATAATCCGAAGCCGATTCGGATTTTGGGTTTGGCGCGAGGTGATCGATGTCGATCGACTCGCACGAACGGCTCGTGCGAGATGTGAAAGTGGCGAATTGATCCGAAACCGATCCGGAGTCAGAGATGAGGCTGGGTTTGGGAGAGGAATATAACAGAGGATCTTCGATCTCTTCTACCTCCAATGTGGGTAGGCGGAAGGATGCTGCCTCGGCCGATGTGTTAAAACACCGTAGGCATGCCCTTCCGTTTGCATTGGTGACGAGACAGTCACCTAGAAATACGCCCGGTTTAATTTCTACACGGTGGATGTAACCGACGGTTGGTCCGGTTACATCGACAGCGATGCAGGCGGTGGTACGGGCTTCGATTGCGTACTCGTACGTGTTCGAAAACGGTACGCTGAGGTGATTTTTCGTGGAAAAAGGGGGCACCAAGAATGCCGTCGATATTAGAAGGGAGAACGTCGGGGAAAACCTGGAAGGAGACGGGGATAGTGTCGTTGAGTTCCGCGTCGATCCGGCCTAGGGTACCGGTAACACCTTCGGTGATACCATGAACTTGTACAACGTCGCCGGAGTCGACGGGGACACCGGGCTTTACGCTAGACGATTTGATAATGTTTAATTCGGATCCCGTGTCGACGAGGAACTCGCACGGCGTCAGGAATTGTGGCGCGGTAACGGTTACGCGGGGGATCGGCGAATCAGCCGCAAGATTTATTGCGGAGACGAAACGGGAGGGATTTCGCGGTGTTCCATCGCCCGTGGAACGGTTCTCGGAGTCGGGGCCTCCCGTCCGGACGCTGGTGCGGGCGGGAGGCTGTTCCCGTTTCCCTGCCTCAAATTATTATTGTACTCCCTCTTACGACATTCGTGAATGTCGTGGCCCGGGTTTTTGCAGTACCTGCAAAATTTTGCCGACTCGGAGGGGAAGCGGTCGCGAGGTTCCCGAGATGGGGGCGTCGGGGCCCGGGCAACGAGAGGAGTCGGGACTTTCGAGTCGCTCCGACTTTCGAAATTCGGGGATCGTCAAGCAGATGGCTCGGTGTAGGAATGGCGTTCGGGAGTACGGTTTCGAGGTTCGCGGTAACCGCGAGACTCGTAAGGGGGGGAATCGTACCGGTCGCGATTCTCTGGGGCGCGGCGTCGAGGTTCGGGGGAGTAATGATCGCGGCGATCGGACGTGCTAGGATGCGCCTCCGTGAAATGTACGCGGCGATAATCGTCGCGAGGGGTTTCCCTATATCGCAAGTTGTCGAGTTCATACTGTTTGTAGGCGGAGATGGCCTCGTTGAAAACGACTCGTAACGGTTCGTTTCGAAATGGTCGGACCTCGTCGCGTAAGGTGGGGATGAGGCCGCGAATGAAGCTGTCGATGGTGAGGGTATCGACTTCGTCGACATTGTTCCCGTCGCGGTGACAGTCAAGGATAGCGGTGCGTAAATCCTTTACGCGGCTAATGAAGTCGAGCACGTGCTCGGCGGGACCCTGTGAGATGCTCGCCAGTTCACCTCGGTACTGGTCGACGAAGCGATGGGGGCCCAGCACGTCTTTAAGACGGCTGCAGAGGTCAGAGACCATGGAATAGTCCTCGTCCTCCACGGCAGCATAAGCGCGACCGTGGAGCTTATTACAAATGAGCTTTGTCAGCGTGCGTTCCGCGTACGCGGGGATGACTTCGCGTGCGCGTTTACACGCTCGGACGAATTGAAGGACAGACATGTTGCCGCCATCGAAGGTGGGCACGAATTCGACCGCTTGTTTAACCGTGAAATTCACGGGATCGGGGCGAGGAGTTTCGATGAGGGGGGTCGAATCATAACGGGGGCGGAAACGTGTAGCATTCGAGTCGATGCTGTTCATCCGCATGTCGTGGAGCTCGCGACGCATTGCCATTAGCTCGTTTTCCCGCGCGCGTTGTTCTGACTCGCGTAGGCTTTCCGCGGTTTCAAGGGCGGCGGCGCGCTCTTGAAGGGTGGTTTCCTTCTTGGCGAGCTCCAATTGGAACGCAAACAGGTCCTCCTCGGAGAGGGGTGAGGGCACGTTAGAACTTAATTTTGAGTTCGCGGAATCCATCGCGAAGAGAAAGGGTTAGGCGATACAGGACCGCCAAAGGGCGGGAAAGAAAAGGAATTTCGATTAGATTTTCAGCAACGAACAATCGGTTTTATTCGGCGATCGTCGTGTCCTACCGACTGCGCCAAAAATTCTCTCCTGTTACGTCCCTGGTCGGAAATGATCCGACGGAATGAAGCGGACCGGGCGGGAACGTAACCGAGTAATTTAATGAGACGATCTTAGATCCACGTGGCGCGTAACGTCCACGTCTGATCAGGGACCCGATACCGGTGTTCGTCGTTGTTGAAAAGGCGAAGAGGGGAATAAATGCGAACCGAGACGGACGTCGTCCGTCGTGAACACCGCGTAGAACTAACACGCGTCGCGGTAGTAGTGATGGTTCCCAGTGGTCGAAATGTCACTATGCGGGTGTGTGCAACCCTTTCGAACGCGCGGGTTTGCTCGATTCGTGGCAGGAGATTTCGATCGAAGGGAATTAGTGTTCTCTCGGTACCGAGCACCCTCTGGGCTCAGACGTACACGATTGAAACACCAATTTTAGGGTTAGAGGAACGAATATAGGGAGCCTGAGGAATTTGAGGGATAGGTCGGGGACGAACAACCCGATGAACCACCACACGCACACACACCTTCGCGATCACTTTTAACCGGTCACTGGGAACCACACTTTAGAAGTACCACCGTAGAGTGAGGATTCTCCGGACGACGTAGCGCTCGTACCGCGGGTCCTCTATACAAATCTTTTCCAATGGAGGAAGACTCGGGACGATCTGAAGCGGTATCAACCTCCACGGAGGAGGAGGCGCGGAGTCGGACCGTTCGATGGCCGTTTCTTCGCGTCGCGGAGGGGTTTCGACGCGCTCCACGTTCCTTTCTTCGCGTCGCGGGGATGCCCCGGTGCTCCGATTGTCCACTACGGTGACTTTACGCGAAAAGGCGATGTCGCGGATGACCCTGGGTCGCTTGGCGATTCCCAGATAGGGATTATAGACGGTACCCTCGCCTTTGGCTTGGAGTTGTCGTACCAATTTCCCGATTTGGTAACTCCTACCGGCGCGACGAGGCATGAATAGTATCTAGGAATAGGGTAAAAGCTAAATGAAGTAGAAAAGAATAGAGTTAGACAAGAAAGTATAATTGCCAGAATATATGAGCCAATTTGACAGAACTGGCAAGCCAGTACAAAGAACAAATGCGAATGACGAAATAATATATGTGGAACGTAAGAAAATACGAGCGAACTCGAACAAAATATATATAACAATGTAATATGTGTGAAATGTGATAAAGGCGCGAGCGAGCTCGAACAAAAAGAATGTATATAACAATGTAATATACGTGAAACGTAAAAAAATACGAGCGAGCTCGAACAAAATATGTATAACAATGTAATATGTGTGAAACGTAAGAAAAGATACGAGCAAGCTCGAACAAAATATGTATAACAATGTAATATGTGTGAAACGTAAGAAAAGACACGAGCAAGCTCGAACAAAATATGTAGAATAATTAATATATGAGTGAAACGTAAGAAAATACGAGCGAGCTCGAACAAAATATGTATAACAATGTAATATGTGTGAAACGTAAGAAAAGACACGAGCAAGCTCGAACAAAATATGTATAATAATTAATATATGCGTGAAACGTAAGAAAATACGAGCGAGCTCGAACAAAATACATATAAATCAATATAATTAGAAATGGTAAGATGCAATACGACCTGTATCCCGTGAATAATCCGTAAATGAAACAGAGTCCGAAAACGCGAGAAAATGACTGAGTTCGACTGAAGACGCTAGAGAACTGGAAGGTAGAAATTCCGAAACTGGAAGAGAGGCGATTCGCGCGATTTCGTCTTATTTATAATGAGAGCGCGGACCATAGGGATTCGGTGAACCGTGAAGTTCTTTGTCTCGATCGTACGAGGTACGGACGAATATGTTATTGCCGAATGTATACTTTTCGCTGTTTAAACAGGACAACGGTTTAGATGTACGTACACCTGTACTCGCGGTTGCCATGCTGGCGTTCGCTTGTACCAGTGGCTATCGCGTCTTTTCCGATTCCCTACGTTCGCGCTCGCGGGGACATGTATACATATATATATATGCACGTAAGATATACAGGGTGTCTCAAAATTAGGTCCGGAGCCGAAAATGGGAGGTTCCTGAGATCATTTCAAGCGACATTTTCCTTTGAAAAAATGTCGTCCGCAGCTTCGTTAACGAGTTATTAACGAAAAACACGGACCAATCAGAGCGCGAGCTAGACGCGTGCAGCCCGGCGCGCCGGCAGCCGAGTGTCGGTGGTACGCCGCGATGTCGTAACGAACAAAAGTTTCTCGATGATGTGAATCCTCACCAATTTCGATAAGCTTTGGATATGTTGTCAATGCCATGATTCTGAACAACATTTCCCTTCACAGTTTCTGTCGATCGGCTTTAGTTTACGACATTATTGTAAAAATTTGTAATTGTAAATCGATCGATGTACTATTTCCTATCCGATTTCGATAAGCTTTGGATATGTTGTCAATACCATGATTCTGAACAACATTTCCCTTTACAGTTTCTGTCGATCGGCTTTAGTTTACAATATTATTGTAAAAATTTGTAATTGTAAATCGATCGATGTACTATTTCCTATCCGATTTTGATAAGCTTTGGATATGTTGTCAATACCATGATTCTGAACAACATTTCCCTTCACAGTTTCTGTCGATCGGCTTTAGTTTACGACATTATTGTAAAAATTTGTAATTGTAAATCGATCGATGTACTATTTCCTATCCGATTTCGATAATCTTTGGATATGTTGTCAATACCAATGATTCTGAACAACATTTCCCTTTACAGTTTCTGTCGATCGGCTTTAGTTTACGATATTATTGTAAAAATTTGTAATTGTAAATCGATCGATGTACTATTTCCTATCCGATTTCGATAAGCTTTGGATATGTTGTCAATACCATGATTCTGAACAACATTTCCCTTTACAGTTTCTGTCGATCGGCTTTAGTTTACAATATTATTGTAAAAATTTGTAATTGTAAATCGATCGATGTACTATTTCCTATCCGATTTCGATAAGCTTTGGATATGTTGTCCATACCATGATTCTGAACAACATTTCCCTTCACAGTTTCTGTCGATCGGCTTTAGTTTACGACATTATTGTAAAAATTTGTAATTGTAAATCGATCGATGTACATACTATTTCCTCGCCGATGTCGATGAGCTTCATTTCAAAGGAAAAAGATATTTAAAACATCGAATTTATAACATATTTCAAAGTCATCGAAATCGGTGAGGACCCACATCATCGGCAACTTTACCCGAACGATAGAAGAAGCACAAACTTATTGAATTAAAAACTCACTTATTCAGCCGTAAATCCATTTGACTACCACATACAACCACCACACTTTTACATAATCTTCGAATCGGTGTTTTCGAGAATCATACGATTCTCGAAAAATCAATATCTCCTTGGGAACGATTTCATTTGTTTTAAACGACGCTTTCATCGAATACATTGTACGCTGGGAGAGCACAGTTTCGCGCGGCATCGCGAAGAGCATCGAACTCTTTCCGCGTCGGAGTAAGTAATTTCGTTCGATATCGATACGAGTTATAAAAGTGTGCTACGAGTTCAACAATTATGTAAAAGTGTGGTGGTTGTATGTGGTAGTCAAATGGATTTACGGCTGAATAAGTGAGTTTTTGATTCAATAAGTTTGTGCTTCTTCTATCGTTCGGGTAAAGTTGCCGATGATGTGGGTCCTCACCGATTTCGATGACTTTGAAATATGTTATAAATTCGATGTTTTAAATATCTTTTTCCTTTGAAATGAAGCTCATCGACATCGGCGAGGAGATAGTATGTACATCGATCGATTTACAATTACAAATTTTTACAATAATATCGTAAACTAAAGCCGATCGACAAAAACCGTCAAGGGAAATGTTGTTCAGAATCATGGTCTTGACAACATATCCAAAGCTTATCGAAATCGGACAGGAAATAGTACATCGATCGATTTACAATTACAAATTTTTACAATAATATCGTAAACTAAAGCCGATCGGCAGAAACTGTAAAGGGAAATGTTGTTCAGAATCATGGTATTGACAACATATCCAAAAATTATCGAAATCGGATAGGAAATAGTACATCGATCGATTTACAATTACAAATTTTTACAAAAATATTGTAAACTAAAGCCGATCGACAGAAACTGTAAAGGGAAATGTTGTTCAGAATTATGGTATTGACAACATATCCAAAGATTATCGAAATCGGATAGGAAATAGTACATCGATCGATTTACAATTACAAATTTTTACAATAATGTCGTAAACTAAAGCCGTACGACAGAAACTGTAAAGGGAAATGTTGTTCAGAATCATGGTATTGACAACATATCCAAAGCTTATCGAAATTGGCGAGGATTCACATCATCGAGAAACTTTTGTTCGTTACGACATCGCGGCGTGCCACCGACACTCGGCTGCCGGCGCGCCGGGCTGCACGCGTCTAGCTCGCGCTCTGATTGGTCCGTGTTTTTCGTTAATAACTCGTTAACGAAGCCGCGGACGACATTTTTTCAAAGGAAAATGTCGCTTGAAATGATCTCAGGAACCTCCCATTTTCGGCTCCGGACCTAATTTTGAGACACCCTGTATATATGTATACATATCGTCGTATACGGATTTTAACCGCGATTTTCGGTTTGAAACTTTATGAAGGGGATATATATACACTTACATATACAGGGTGTCCCAAATGTGGTGTACTTAATTGAAATGGGAGGTTCCTGAGACCATTCTAAGAGACATTTTCCTTTGCACCAATGTCAACTGCGGCTTTGTTTAGGAGTTATTAACGAAAAACACGGACCAATCAGAGCGCGCCCTGGGCGGCCGCGCCACACCGCGCCGACAAGCGAGTATCGGTGGTACGCCGTGACATCGCAACGAACAAGAGTTTCTCGATTATGTGAATGCTCTCCGATTTCAATGAGCTTTGGATATGTGGTCAAGATCATTATTCTGAACAACATTTCTCATTAGACTTTTTGGCGATCGGCTTTAGTTTACGAGATTATCGCGAGAAACTTTACTTGTAAATCCATGGGATCGATGTACTACTAGCTCCTATCCGATTTCAATGAGCTTTGGATATGTGGTCAAGACCATTATTCTGAATAACATTTCTCTTTAGACTATTTGGCGGTTGGCTTTAGTTTCCGAGATTATCGTAAAAAAAGAGAAGAAGCACAGAAACTGATTGTATTAAAAACTCACGTATTCAGCCGTAAATCCATTTGCTGCTTCGAAATGTGTGTCTTGAAATTTCTCCACACTCACAATCATTGTTCACATTTGTCAACACAGTTATGCACTAATAATAATTGCCATATCCCTTGTACTGCTGCACAAATCACAACAATCAGGTAATGCAATCACTAGACCGCGGATTTCATGTATTTGTAGCTGTCTGAGATCGGACCGATGTACTAGGATCGCTAGTGGGTGGAAGAAATGAACACTGTAGTAAACTCACGATGAAACATATATTGACGTAAAGGTATGACACGGTATAAATGTCTGTGGCGAATAACTCAATCGACAAGAAACGGTGGATGACGAGTAACACTGTGGAAATCCCGAGTTCACGATCGACGGTTCAGTTGCGTAACGGTGAGATCATATAGCGCGTTCTTGTTGTGTACGCGTATGCCGTGGTACCCAAAAACGACTGTGTACATCGATGTCGCCCGACCGTTACCGTCGTCTCATGCCCGAAATCACCTGTTCATTGCGCGTGGTGGGGACGCTGAGACGACGGTAACCGACGCTTGTCGAAACGCCGGTTCGGCGGATCGGCTCTGTGACGGGTGGCCGGAACAGTAGCAAACATGAGTAGTTGCATTTTAATACAGTAGAGAGATTAAAATAATTTCAAAACACCATAGTATTATTTTCAACTTCTTAAAATGATCACAGTGAGAATCAAATATCTGTCTGGCTCCTGTCCCTTGTAATAGCGGCAGCCAACATTAATGTTGCATAAAGATCCGTAGTCTAGTGATTAGTTTAAATATTACTATCAAAAACACAGCTAATAGCAACCGTTATTTTTGAATTGACAAGTCTTTGGAGATGTTCTCTCTACCGCGGCTCGAACGACACTGATTTTCCGCAAGATTTTTCTAAAGAATTTAGGGAGGGCATTTAGAGTGTCGAAATTCGAAATGCACGCTGTAGCACGAGAACGACGGGACGGTTGGGCGAAAAACAGGATACGAGAAGGACCGCTGGCAATCACATGTTTAGTGTCTCCTGTAGATTGGTACGCAGAGTCGATGGGTAACCGTTCGAAAACGTCGTCTGTCCTCCTTTTAGAAAGTTTCTTAAGGAAGGTATAGGACAATAGGGATGCTACGCTGACCTGACATTTTTACCCCTTGCTGGGTAAAAGGACGGATGACGTTTTCGAACAGTTACCCATCGACTCTGAGTACCAACCTGCAGGAAAAACTAAACATGTGTTTGCCACAAAGCTTACAGCGGTCCTTCTCGCATTCTGTTTTTCGTATAACCGTCCCGTCGTTCTCGTGCTACAGCGTGCACATTTCGAATTTCGACACTCTAAATGCCCTTCCTAAATTCTTTAGAAAAATCTCACGGAAAATCAGTGTCGTTCGAGCCGCGATAGAGAGAACATCTCCAAAGACTTGTCAATTCAAAGCTAACGGTTGCTATTAGCTGTGTTTTTGATAGTAATATTTAAACTAATCACTAGACTACGGATCTTTATGCAACATTAATGTTGGCTGCCGCTATTACAAGGGACAGGAGCCAGACAGATATTTGATTCTCACTGTGATCATTTTAAGAAGTTGAAAATAATACTATGGTGTTTTGAAATTATTTTAATCTCTCTACTGTCTTAAAATGCACCTACTCATGTTTGCTGCAAATGCATGAAATCCGCAGTCTAGTGATTGCATTACCTGATTGTTGTGAATTGTGCAGCAGTACAAGGGATATGGCAATTACTATTAGTGCATAACTATGTGTTGACAAATGTGAACAGTGATTGTGAGTGTGGAAAAATTTCAAGGCATCTGTGTGAAATAAACATACGAATTATTTATCGATTCGAAAGTGAAAGTGAAATTCTGGATCGTCGACTTGACCGCGCATCCCTTAGGCCTTTTACCACCGGCTGTGCAGTTCGTCGACCTGGCGGTACGTCCCTTAGCTTTCGGTACTGTCGTATACCTGAAGACATCTGTGCAGTTCGTCACCGAGTGACCCAGTGACACACATTTCGAAGCAGCAAATGGATTTACGGCTGAATAAGTGAGGTTTTAATACAATCAGTTTCTGCTTTTTCCCTCGTTCGGGTAAAGTTGCCGTAAGTCGGGTAAAGAGATCCACCCATATGAATTGACAAGTAAATTTCTTCCGACCGACAAAAACTGTAAAGGGTAATGTTGTTCAGAATCATGGTCTTGACAACATATCCAAGGCTCATCGAAATCGGAGTGGAGGTAGTTCAGATAGTACATCAATCGATTTACAATTACAAGTTACTTATCGCGTAAACTAAAGCCGGCCGACAAAAACTGTAAAGGGAAATGTTGTTCAGAATCATGGTCTTGACAACATATCCAAAGCTCATCCAAATCGGGGAAGATTCACATAATCTCGAGAAACTCTTGTTCGTTACGGCATCGCGGCGTTACACCGCGCTCGTCTCCCGGCGCGCCGGGCTGAACGTGCCATCGCGCGTCTAGGGCGCGCTCTGATTGCTCCGTGTTTTTCGTTAATAACTCCTAAACAAAGCCGCAGTTGACATTGGTGCAAAGGAAAATGTCTCTTAGAATGGTCTCAGGAACCTCCCATTTCAATTAAGTACACCACATTTGGGACACACTGTATACATATGAACGACGAGGATTTGCTCGTTCGAACAAATCCGACGCAACACGTCAGTACGACGTTACAGTTGTATTTTTGATTTGATAGTGTTGTAGCTGATGTTAAGACGAATTCAACGATATATAATAGTATGACCTTCACACTATTAATAACGTTGTTAACAACGTTGCAATAGTTTTTACACTATTAGTAACGTTGCAATAGCAATTTCTCTTAATCTGACGAAAAAATGTTTGAAACAAAAGTTTAACAGTATTAACTTCAATATATAAAACTTCGTAAAAATTTTGTTTAAAACAAAAAAACAAGGTCGCTTCGATTTTTTAAACATTAAGTTGTATTTTTGATTTGATAGTGTTGTAGCTGGTGTTAAGACGAATTCAACGATATATAATAGTATGACCTTCACACTATTAATAACGTCGCAATAGTGTTGGCGCGCTAAACAGGCCAAATACCCCACTGTGCGACGATGTAGCAGAGCCCTGAGGCCTGAGGCAGCTAGGGAATGTACCGATATAATTGACGGGACGCACAGTGGTCCAAATGGACGACTTAGCTTAGGATTGCAAAAGTCAAAGAATCAAGCATGGAGAAGGCATTTAATACGATTTCTTATATCAACACGCATGTCTGTAGAAGTTATCGACAATTTTACTTCTCAAATCAATTATTGTTAAACGTGACAAGCGTTGAAAATAGCAGTATGAAAAATTGTATCCAAATAAAGGACATCCTTTTCACCTGTAATTTATTGTTTAGAACGTTAATATTGATTTTAATTATAATAGCTATAGATATAAAAATAAAATAAAACTATTTTTAGGAACTGTTTAAATAACGCTTCTCAAGGAAATATTAAGAAATTTATTTTTTAAGTTTGTTGTAGGAAATAGTATATATAATATATATATATATATATATATATATATATATATATATATATATATATAGTATATATGATATATATGATATATCACATTTCAATATTTCATATGTATATACGGTTATACAGGGTGTCTCAAAATTAGGTCCGGAGCCGAAAATGGGAGGTTCCTGAGATCATTTCAAGCGACATTTTCCTTTGAAAAAATGTCGTCCGCGGCTTCGTTAACGAGTTATTAACGAAAAACACGGACCAATCAGAGCGCGAGCTAGACGCGTGCAGCCCGGCGCGCCGGCAGCCGAGTGTCGGTGGCACGCCGCGATGTCGTAACGAACAAAAGTTTCTCGATGATGTGAATCCTCGCCAATTTCGACAAGCTTTGGATATGTTGTCAATACCATGGTTCTGAACAACATTTTCCTTCACAGTTTCTGTCGATCGGCTTTAGTTTACGACATTATTGTAAAAATTTGTAATTGTAAATCGATCGATGTACTATTTCCTATCCGATTTCGATAATATTTGGATATGTTGTCAAGACCATGATTCTGAACAACATTTCCCTTAACGGTTTCTGTCGATCGGCTCTAGTTTACGATATTATTGTAAAAATTTGTAATTGTAAATCGATCGATGTACTATTTCCTATCCGATTTCGATAATATCTGGATATGTTGTCAAGACCATGATTCTGAACAACATTTCCCTTGACGGTTTTTGTCGGTCGGCTTTAGTTTACGATATTATTGTAAAAATTTGTAATTGTAAATCGATCGATGTACTATTTCCTATCCGATTTCGATAATATTTGGATATGTTGTCAAGACCATGATTCTGAACAACATTTCCCTTGACGGTTTTTGTCGGTCGGCTTTAGTTTACGATATTATTGTATAAATTTGTAATTGTAAATCGATCGATGTACTATTTCCTATCCGATTTCGATAATATTTGGATATGTTGTCAAGACCATGATTCTGAACAACATTTCCCTTGACGGTTTTTGTCGGTCGGCTTTAGTTTACGATATTATTGTAAAAATTTGTAATTGTAAATCGATCGATGTACATACTATCTCCTCGCCGATGTCGATGAGCTTCATTTCAAAGGAAAAAGATATTTAAAACATCGAATTTATAACATATTTCAAAGTCATCGAAATCGGTGAGTACCCACATCATCGGCAACTTTACCCGAACGATAGAAGAAGCACAAACTTATTGAATTAAAAACCATTTGACTACCACATACAACCACCACACTTTTACATAATCTTCGAATCGGTGTTTTCGAGAATCATATGATTCTCGAAAAATCAATGCCATATGATTCTCGAAAAATCAATATCTCCTTGGGAACGATTTCATTTGTTTTAAACGACGCCTTCATCGAATACATTGTACGCTGGGAGAGCACAGTTTCGCGCGGCATCGCGAAGAGCATCGAACTCTTTCCGCGTCGGAGTAAGTAATTTCGTTCGATATCGATACGAGTTATAAAAGTGTGCTACGAGTTCAACAATTATGTAAAAGTGTGATGGTTATATGTGGTAGTCAAATGGATTTACGGCTGAATAAGTGAGTTTTTAATTCAATAAGTTTGTGCTTCTTCTATCGTTCGGGTAAAGTTGCCGATGATGTGGGTCCTCACCGATTTCGATGACTTTGAAATATGTTATAAATTCGATGTTTTAAATATCTTCTTCCTTTGAAATAAAGCTCATCGAAATCGGCGAGGAGATAGTATGTACATCGATCGATTTACAATTACAAATTTTTACAATAATATCGTAAACTAAAGCCGACCGACGAAAACCGTCAAGGGAAATGTTGTTCAGAATCATGGTCTTGACTACATATCCAAAGCTTATCGAAATCGGACAGGAAATAGTACATCGATCGATTTACGATTACAAATTTTTGCAATAATATCGTAAACTAAAGCCGACCGACAAAAACCGTCAAGGGAAATGTTGTTCAGAATCATGGTCTTGACAACATATCCAGATATTATCGAAATCGGATAGGAAATAGTACATCGATCGATTTACAATTACAAATTTTTACAATAATATCGTAAACTAAAGCCGATCGACAGAAACCGTCAAGGGAAATGTTGTTCAGAATCATGGTCTTGACAACATATCCAAATATTATCGAAATTGGCGAGGATTCACATCATCGAGAAACTTTTGTTCGTTACGACATCGCGGCGTGCCACCGACACTCGGCTGCCGGCGCGCCGGGCTGCACGCGTCTAGCTCGCGCTCTGATTGGTCCGTGTTTTTCGTTAATAACTCGTTAACGAAGCCGCGGACGACATTTTTTCAAAGGAAAATGTCGCTTGAAATGATCCCAGGAACTTCCCATTTTCGGCTCCGGACCTAATTTTGAGACACCCTGTATATACAAATACACTTGTCATACATTCGTTTTTCAAAATCAGATTATATCAATTTCTTAACGTTCTGTGTGGGGCGCTCAAGGTGCCACATTTCCTCGAGAAGCACACTTTACTGAGGCTGAAAACGCCGCGCATGCGCGAAAAAACGTATCCCGTCTGGAATCACTGGTACCACTGTGTGCAAGTCTGTATTTCTGTATCAGTCTGTACTGGTCTGTACCAAAGAGGATTAGATAGAGGTGACACTCCCATAAGAGCCCTATGTTAAAATGTGTCCCCCGTTTCGCAGCGCTCCCAACGTCTCAGAACCCAACTATTCGTCTATCCCCTTGCTCCGCACCCCGAAAACAGTCCCCTCATATAATACCTCATTTTACGGTTCGCTCTACATTATACTCGAAGACTAAATTTTTTTCTGACTATACAATTTTAAAACATTAATTAATATACATACATGTTATATAGCTAGGAAGGAGTTATATAAAATACAATTGAAAAGTACAGTTACATATTTATTTTCAAAAGACTTATACATATACATATATTGACATATATACATACATACATATTTACAGCAACTTATACAAATTGACCCAACTTACATATTTATTTATGTGACTCTTTGGGTAAATTAACAAACTACGAACGTTCTGCTCCACTTTTTGCTTGCAAATGCAGCAATGTATAGGCATTTTTGTCTAATTTCGAAAACACAAAACCAAAAATACTTGGAAATATAGGAAACAATGAACCACTCACTGCCACTCACAGCGATTTGATTACAAATGGCGTACATATTTCAGTCATTTCAGTCGGCGTGTACAAGAAAAATATAAGAAGGGAAAAGAACTGAACAGAACTGAAACGTATAGTTCTGCACTGAGATATTAGATGGCGCTGCAAAAGAGGGGGTGTGGAAATGATAAGGACACGGAGCAGGAATTAGAGAACGCCACGTTGACGGACACAACCGTTCCACACGGAGTCTCGGAACGAAGAGAGTGAGAGGCGCCAACGGCTTCCGCCGATCCCCACTCTGCACATATATGGGAGTAGGGGAAGCGAGTCCCCACACACTCCGTCCCTAGTGGAACGACATTTATTGAATAAAAAATATTTACAATATATGTGCAGTATATACAAAACTGTAAGAGTACATTGCTCCTAACAATTCTTCTTCCGTAGAGGGAAGGGAACCGCGACGAACGCGAGTATGTTAACCGTCTCAACCTCGAGGGGAGAACGCAACATAACAATGCAGTATCATGCGACGGGTTCGACAATGCGACACCGAAGCACGAACGCAGAAAAATGTCCGAGCTCATTGCTCTTAATCATACATCTTCCATAAAGGGAAGGCAACCGCGACGAACGCGAGTACATAAACCGTCTCGACCACGAAGGGAGAACGCAAGTTATAATAATGACAATACATCTTCCATCGAAGGAAGGCAACCGCGACGAACGCGAGTTATAAAAATGTCTCAACCCGAAAGGAGAACGCGAATACCACCATGGGTACGCCATGTAATCACGCAATATCACGCAACAGGTTCGACAACGCGACGCCGAAGCACGAACGCGCAGAATCAAGAACGCGCGGACCATTTAAAACGCGGACGCAGAACACGTACCATAAATGCGCGGTCACTAAAACGCGATTGCAAACGCAAATTAAATTTGAAATGCGCGGAAATTACGCTCTAACAAGCAACATACACGCG
The DNA here is from genome assembly GCF_051020765.1 of Lasioglossum baleicum. Taxonomy (NCBI): domain Eukaryota; kingdom Metazoa; phylum Arthropoda; class Insecta; order Hymenoptera; family Halictidae; genus Lasioglossum; species Lasioglossum baleicum. The sequence goes on along the minus strand of NW_027469088.1, from coordinate 1,844,872 downwards.
CACACTAATAGACAACGCGCAACGCGCGGACGCAGAAAAAAAGAAAACAAGCGGAAAAACTCGGACAAGCTATGATAACAATGTCACGACCCTGCAAAAACTGCGTACAACTACATGGCACACGCCAAAAAAAAGAATAACAATACGCGCGACTAATATACCACGGACGTCGTAATGAAACGCACTAAATTACGCTCTGACAGAAACCGTAGACGCGCTATACAAAATGGCGGCTTAATAATTAAGATGCGCGGGGGCACTAATAAGACCCATGCCAAAATATGGCGGCCTGCAGTCACAAATCGCGGACACGAAACGCGCGGTCACTATTAACGCGGACACAACAACGCTCGGTTTTATTACGCGCGACCAGACGGGCACGGGAGAACCGGCACAAACCGCACGCAAAATGGCGGCCTAAAGAATAAGATGCGCGGGAGCACTAATAAGACCCATGCCAAAATAAGCGGGCTGCGGTCACAAATCGCGGACACGAGACGCGCGGTCACTATTAACGCGGACACAACAACGCTCGGTTTTATTTCGCGCGACCAGACGGGCACGGGAGAACCGGCACAAACCGCACGCAAAATGGCGGACGACGTCACGCTGTTGTCTGAAGAGGCCTCTTTCTGCGACGCTCCCCGTCCTTCACTTCCAGCGAAAATCGCGTACTCAGGAACGGGAGAATAAGGCGCCGGTGACGGTGGCTATACTCCCATATAGCAGCAAAATTGGACGCCTCGTCCGCACCGCGTGGCGGGAACAATGGCGGCCCTGGACTCGTCCCGCGGCGTGGCGAATATTGCCCGGCCGTGGGCACAAAGCCGGGATGAAATCCGCATGTCCAGCCTCCCTTTGATCAGCCGCATCTTCTTCCGTCATTTAAGACTATTTATAACGGCCTGCAGCAGCATGCTGCCTCCAAGAATTCGATCGAACGACCGATGGCCGTGCTCTTCACTCCATGTGGCCTTTCCGCATCCTCTCCGGCCACCTTCACCGCACCAGGAAGAAATCCGATGCTGTGACTCACGTTGCGTGTACGACAAATAGTCGGTGGACACCAAAGTAGGATGGTTGCGTGTTCACATCACGTCGGGGTCACCAATGTGGAAATGATAAGGACACGGAGCAGGAATTAGAGAACGCCACGTTGACGGACACAACCGTTCCACACGGAGTCTCGGAACGAAGAGAGTGAGAGGGTTCGGCGGCGCCAACGGCTTCCGCCGATCCCCACTCTGCACATATATGGGAGTGGGGGAAGCGAGTCCCCACTAGAGATGGGATGAACTGCTCATTCCGAATCACTCGTGATTCGATCACGTTCGTTCTAAATCACGGTGTTTTTTCACAGTGATTCGTGATTTTTCGTGATCGCTTCTGATTGGTGGAGAGCATAGGAACATAACTGTTCTTGGTCACTCTATATAGAAGTCTATACTCTCGGGACATGTTACATAATAAAAAATAAAAACAAAAATACATATAAGTTATATCGCATAAAGGCAAACATTGAATATGGAATAAATTAATAATTAGTAATAACTAATGCCTATGAATTATAAAAGAAAGTTCAGTTTAAAATTTTTTCAAACTTTAAACCTTGTGAAATAATTTGTAATGGCTGAAAGAAATGGAATCATTAGAAAATATATTTTGCAATCAATAGATGCTATACATGAAAGAGCTCTCAGGAAAGTGTATCTAGATTTAAGATAATTAAGGTAATATGTGAAAACAAAAATAGATATTTTTATAGCATTTTTACATCTTTTTAATTTTAGTTTACATGTATTAATATGCACATACATATGTAGCGTTAAAATGAAGGTAACAATATTTACCGTGTCTTATGAATAGTTCAGCAGACCTGATTTGTTGTTTGTCTCCATGTTAATGAGATGGTGGAATGAACTGCCTTCAAATGTCTTTTTAAATTAGTACTGGTTGTCTTATAAGACAATTTTTTCTTGCAGATTTTGCAAATAACATATCCGCTATTGTTTATTTGTGTGAAGAAATTCCACAAATCACATCCTCTGGTTTGCACAGACATCGTACTGCAGATACTGTCTCTCAGAGCTCGAGAATGAATGAAATGAATCTCTGCACGAGGAAAGGATCTCTAATCTATAACAGCGATCGCGCTCGCGCTCGCGAGTGGGCATCTCACCCCTTGTTTATTTTATCTCAAGTGGCGTTGACTCGCTTCGTTAGAAAAGATATAGCAGTATTTTATAAGAAACTAATTCATTTTGGAACTATGTTCGTTACAGTATTCTATATCCTTATATTTTTAATTTAAAATAAGAGCATACAAATATATGTACTATAAATTTAATTTATTAGACTTAGATTTTATATATTACGCGAGAGTATATAGATATATAAAAATATTATAAAGAGAAGTATGTATCGCGTTTATTGTAAGCGTTTTGATTTATTGAAAAAAAGCTATTCGTGATAACATTTATTCATTCATTGTAAGGTAGCTCGTTATAGGATACTGGTTTAGACGGACTCAAGTTACAGAAGGTGGTAATGTGCTGTGTGGGTGGTTGAGGATCCAAGGAATGCTTGAACTTGGATTGAGCGAGAAAGGATTGCTGAGAAGGAAAGTGTGATGAGTGAGAGGAATGAAAGCTTGTGCAAAAGGTTGGATTTGAACTGAGACGGGTGGATGTTGTGATTGTTAAGAAAATGGAATGCGCGGATCTACTAATAAGTCACTGTATTTCTCACTAAAGAAATGAATGTCAAAGACAACTGTACAATGATGTGAAATAAAGATGAAGTGCGTTAAAGGTATGCCCATGAAAGATGCTTGAAAGCGCTTGAAAGAGAACGGCTGATCGCTTTGACAGTTTGCTCGGTAAGGACACGGATACCGCCGTTATCTCACTCTATTGTTGTCTTGATCCTCCCGGAAGTTCGTCACGCACCGGAGGTTCCGATTGGGCCTGCTCGAACATTCCAGAAGGAACGAGACGGGATCCAACCAATCACGCGCGTGGATCTTTGCCCGTGCGAGTCTCAACGGCACACGCTTTCGGCGTTCGTGTGGCGGGATAGCGCCTGTGTCAGAAGGAGCGCGCTGCGTTGCAAACTAACATGGCGCGAGCGAGCGCCAATCTCAAACAGATACCTTACTATGTACTATACATATACATATCCATTTTCAGTTATATATACTTTTTAAAAATGAATTGTATATAAATATAGAATATTTTAATAATATTATATTTTATAAATATATTATATTTTTATATATGCTGATAATTATAAAAATGTCAATCTATACTTTATACAAGTTGTATTTTTTATTTATTTTGTTACATATGTTACATATTTACAAATGATATCTTTTATATATTCTAAATATCTATTTATAGCACTACATAGTAATAATTAATATAATTATAGTGTAACTGAAACTAAAAATTGGGGATATAATAAAGAAACATACAACCATGAATTTACAGGTTCTTGTATTAATATTTATTCTCATCTCTATGTTATGTGACATATATTATGTATATAACGTACAATTATAACAAATCGATCTTTTACAATATCTTTTTCCTCGCAAATAGTATGTAATGTACATTTTTACATCATATTGAATATGTTTGAACTCGTTTCGCATCCAATAATTTTGAATAACAAAATTCTGTGAACATATATTAGTGATCTCTATATGTGTCCTATAAGGTGGTAAATTAGTAAATGATGTATACATATATATAAACCATTAGCATACAAAATCTAAATCTTCCAGCTTCTAATTAAAACATTTTTCAAGTGTTCGGTTACTATTCTTAAAGAATCTCACCTATTATATACAAAAAGTGATAGCAATTAATTGTATACAGGGTGTTTACCTACAGGTGGGAGAAAATTTAAGGGGTGGTTCTCGACGATAATATAAGACGAAAATGAAGAATAAAAAAATTGCGATTTCGGCTTCGTTATTTAGTTATTAACAATTAAAAATCCGCCTATAATGCTGCAACACTTCTAACAAAAGTATACGTTGCGTACGTCAGACAGGCGCGCGACAGTCTCGTATCAAGTGACAAACGCATGCATACCTTGCTTCTCATTTGGGGCCCCAGCGAGGTGAAAATGTTTAAAAAATCGGTGGACGACATTGAACGTACCTACTCGTTAAAATCCACAAGGGCATTTCTAATATCCGCCCTATGGAATTATCGAGTAGAAGGGGTCAATGCCCTTTCACTTTTAAATTCTTCTCAAACATATCCACAAATCCTTATCCTGCACTATAATTGTTCATAACACCGTACCTAATATACTGGAATAAACGCTCTAGCACTATTTACAATATCATACACACGCACTACGAGTTTACAGAGAGTACAAGTTTACCGAGGGGAATGAGGAGAATGTAAAGAACTGGTAATCCTTTAACGTTGCAACACTGCACTTTATTGAACTTTATACTTTATTTACGTCGCGAGACTCGCTCACAGACGGAACGGACATCTTGAGGTCGTGTGATTTCTGCGAACGGAAATCTTCGACGCGTGCGAGAAGAATCGTCCGTTCAAGCTAGCATCCGTATGCACACTGATTCAAGACAGCTAATGTGGTCAATGCACAATGCACACACATGAGATATTTTGCGGTCACAGACAGAATGAGAAAGAATCACGAAATTCGTGAAAACAGGATAGACAATGTATTGGTATAGCAACGCGCGATGTTTGGGCGGTAGTTTGCTGTAGATCTTCATTTGTTTTATCGATCTGGCATCGACCTCATCAGCTGTCTTGAATCAGTGTGCTTACGGATGCTAGCTTGTACGGACGATTCTTCTCGCACGCGTCGAAGATTTCCGTTCGCAGAAATCACACGACCTCAAGATGTCCGTTCCGTCTGTGAGCGAGTCTCGCGACGTAAATAAAGTATAAAGTTCAATAAAGTGCAGTGTTTCAACATTAAAGGATTACCAGTTCTTTACATTCTCCTCATTCCCCTCAGTAAACTTGTACTCTCTGTAAACTCGTAGTGCGTGTGTATGATATTGTAAATAGTGCTAGAGCGTTTATTCCAGTATATTAGGTACGGTGTTATGAACAATTATAGTGCAGGATAAGGATTTGTGGATATGTTTGAGAAGAATTTAAAAGTGAAAGGGCATTGACCCCTTCTTCTCGATAATTCCATAGGGCGGATATTAGAAATGCCCTTGTGGATTTTAACGAGTAGGTAGGTTCAATGTCGTCCACCGATTTTTTAAACATTTTCACCTCGCTGGGGCCCTAAATGAGAACCAAGGTATGCATGCGTTTATCACTTGATACGAGACTGTCGCTCGCCTGTCTGACGTACGCAACGTATACTTTTGTTAGAAGTGTTGCAGCATTTTAGGCGGATTTTTAATTGTTAATAACTAAATAACGAAGCCGAAATCGCAATTTTTTTTATTCTTCATTTTCGTCTTATATTATCGTCGAGAATCACCCCTTAAATTTTCTCCCACCTGTAGGTAAACACCCTGTATAATAATATATATTTCTCAATCTATATACATACAGGATAACTTTGGATACAGTTCAATTTTATTAATCACTTAATCTTAAATTACATCATGCATATCAAATAATAAACCAATTTTTTGAATCTGTATAAGAATCAAATTGTCGTTTAAGTTACATATATACACTGTGACGTTGCAACCTTTGCGACGTCCCTTCTCCGTTAATTCCGCGCATATTTGAGAGCGATAAAGGACCGGACCGCCCTCTAACGGGACACGTTACCGATACAGGATTCGAGAGCGCTCCTCTAAGAGATTCCGATATTATCGAGGACCTCCTAATGACATCTGTCGCGCGTGCCGAGAACGGCAAGTTTCAGGGCCGTATATGGAACGTGCAGAAGGAACCACCGACCTTCCGAATTGTCACGGGGAAATAACAGACGCCCCGCAGCCAGGAAGCGCCCGACGGAAAAGCAAATGGCCGATTTCGAGAAATTAGAGCTTGGTGCGAGGACACTCGGCAAACAAACCGGAGGCGCCGCCAGGACAGTAGCTCTCTTAAACATCTCGTCCAAGGTGACGGACTGGAAGACCTGACGCCGTCTCGCCCCGTCAAGGGAGAGCTACCCCGGGGTCGGTGCCCTCGTAGCCAAGAAAAGGAAGCCCCTCCGCCGGTCAAGAGAGCGATAGGCTCCTTGACCAATTTCGTGACTGTCCGGGGCCCTAGGACGCGAAGAGGGTACGCTCCTGTGCCATAGAGTTCACGCCGTGGAAACACGCCATAGGCAATTCGGAAAAGCGGTCGAGTGGGGGGGAACTGAGTTCGATCCGCTAGATTGCCGAAAATCGATGGATCGCTGTCGCGCTGGCTCTCGTTATCGCAGGACGTGCGCTCTGCACTCGCGTTGCGAACTAATTGTAATTTAGCGTCGGGAAACCGAGAAGTGCCCGTTGGAGGTTTTCGTGGCGTCTAGGATGAAGTCCACCTAAGTTCCGGCCGTGCCTCACGCTCTATCGAGAGCAGTTCCGAAAAAGGGCATCGAAAACGAGAAACGGTAAGCCGCACTTGTGATCCATTCGGTATTTCGTTGCGCGACGGCTCGACCTTCGTCGCGAGAGGACGAATGCTTCCCATTCTGTCCTCGATAATTCGCTCGCATTCGTTTCGGGAATGCTTTGAGATTTCGAGATTATTTTGAGAGTTTTCGTCTTTAAATTACGTGCGAAAGAGTGTCCTAAGAGGAGTCGCGTTTCGTGAGAGTGATCTTTTCGGTATCTTCGCGTTTCTCGAATCCTGTGTCTCTCGCCGAACCTCGCAGGGTTTTCGTCGGCGTTCGATCGCGTAATCGTTAGCGTACGCGTCGGGGCGAATCCCGGGCGGAAGTCCTCGCGGCAGTCTCGTAGTTCGCCGATCAACTGCGCCTCGCGTTTCCGAAGTTCGTTGCGAACGAAACAACGGTAATTGTCAGCGGTATCGTGCGAGCAAAATCGGTAAGATAACCGCGCGGCGAACGACCACCTTCTCGCTATCTTGTACGAAGAGCGCGGGCTCTCGGGTCGCGGTCACGTGGCCGCAGATTTTGTAATTTACCGACTGCTACAATAAATAGCTCGAGACCATATCGTAGTCGAATTATTCGATTCCCTGTGAGATCCGTCCTGCCGAGAGGGCTGTCCTAGTCATCCCGTGTTCGAACCATCTGGCCTAGTCGCGACGTCGTTTTCGATCCGCGTATCTCGAAGATTCGACTCTCGATCTCGGCGTCTCCGAGCTCGAGCCTTGTTCTGCGTTTCGTGTGGCATCCTTGCGGTGCCTGGCGCCCGAACCTTTCGTTTTTCGTGAGGAAATCATCGAATCCTCGAGTCTCGTTTGTCTCGGGCGGACCGCGTGTACTCGGCTTGCACGCGGCCTGGTCTCAGCGCCTGCAAGGCCCGAAGTTAACCGGCTTCCGCGAGTCAAACCGCTCGTCGGAAAAAGGTTAACGTGACAACACATACCCAGACAGCACAGTCTGCCCGAGCCCACCGCCGGACTCAACTAGCCGAGCCCCAGCCCGACACGTTACGAGCTAACGTAATGCTTGGCTCAGCGTTGAGACCAAATCAGGACGATTTAGCCTGGCCCCTGTGCACCAACGGGCGCGATTTTCACCTGCCGGGGGCTCGAGCCCAGAGCCTGACGGCCGGGCTGGGATTCAGCCTGTTTTTGAGAGGGCAGCACGGTATCACACTAATGTGGCCAATCAGTGCTTCGATTGGGCCCAACTTTTCTCGCGCATGCGCGACACAGGGCGGGTCGCATCAATATGGCAGTACCGACAAAAGTATTATAAGTTAATAAATAAGACCTTTGAGGGCGATTGCTGCCTAGATTGACCTTTATCTGGCGTTTTTGATTACTGAAAAAACCCGTGTTTGTATTATCACGCAATGAGAACGCGAATCCCGCACACTTGCAATCTTGCAAATCGGCTGAATCCTAGCCCGGCCGGCAGGCCCTGGGCTCGGAGCCCTCGGCAGGTGAAAATCGCGCCCTTTTGTGCACAGGTGCCAGGCTGAAACCGAGCCGGTGTGCCGTCGGGGTATATATATATATATATATATATATATATATATTCATACATTATTAAGTAACGTATTCGGTATTTAAATAAGAAATTGTCTATACCTTTCTACTAACTACATAAATAACACAATATTTTAACTCAAAGATGAAGAATTACTATGACTTGAGATAAAAAAGTTAGGATCACAGTCGTGATCGTGAAATAATCACGATCTACGAATTATCATTATTCATACATCATTATATTGTCTGGTATTGGTATTTAAATAAGAAATTGTCTATACCTTTCTACTAATTACATAAATAATACCATTTTTTAACACAAAGATGACGAAGTACTATGACTCGGGATAAAAAAGTTAGAATCACAGTCGTGATCGTGAAACAATCACGAGCGTGATCGTGATTCTGCGATCACTGTGATAAATCACCGTGAGTGATTTTGAACGCCATCTCTAGTCCCCACAGGGGACAGCAGTGTCACCTCTATCTAATCCTCTTTGGTCTGTACGTTTTACATCCACTGATATATATACTATGGACAGAGAGTATATGAGAGTGCTCACGCCCGGGTTTTGGCCGTGCCGCTTTTGTCTCCACATCATGTTTAGCCTGGAACAGCTCCTACATCATCTTTAGCATGGAACAGAACCTACATCATCTTTAGCAAGAAACAGAACCCACTTTACTGTTAGCACATCTGACGACATCTGTGTCGTACGAATATTTCTCTTACGCCCTCTAGGATATATTCTGACTGGAGTGAGAAACAGGAGGCCACCAGAGGCCACCGACGGCATTTCGTCGGTGCAGAAGACACTGTATCGTGTTAGCAACGCGCCTGCGCGCTACACTCACCAGCGTACCTTTACTATATCCGTGTGCGCTGCTTGTGCACTTGCGCCAGCCACAATCTATTTTTAGCACTTGCCATGTTGCCACGTTGTATTGCTTTACACTTTACACGGAAACGAAACTGAAAGGCTGTCGAGCCGTCGCGTCGTCGAGCGTATGAATCGCAATCTGGAGCTAGCCTTCGAGTCCCCGCGTGCAGCGGGGATTTTTTTTTTGTTTTTATTTTTCATTTCTTTTTTAATTACATTTTTTAACTTTCCAAAAAATTAAAAATGTAAAAACTATGTTCAAAATATGTATTCATTTTAAATAGAAACGTTTTGTTACTGTCATAATTGCATTAATAAAAATTGGTATATGAGAACAGATTGATGGTATTTATTTGGACTAATTGGAGAATACGAAAATGCAGGAAGTATTTTTTAGTTTATGAAACAATTTGTAGATTTATTAGTTGTCAAACAAATAATAAAATAAATTGTATAATATATATAAATTGATTTTATACTAGCATACACAAGTTTATTTATTAAAAAATACAGTCATAACTATAATTATAATATAATAGAATTTCATAAAATGTATATTGAGGTTATTGCAAACTCATCTTTCTTCGCAATGATGCTCTAATTTCATTGCTTCTCTCGAATGTCCATTTCCTTCCGAGACAGTGGCGTTTTTAGGTGTAAATAAAAAATGTTGATATAATTATATCAATTTTAAAAAATGTATCATAATTAAACTACAATTATTCTAATAACGTGGAATGTAGTACATATTAAGTTTTAGTTACCCGGATTTTCTTCTTCGACGTTAAGCACTCTTTACTGCTTCTCGTAATTTACGTATATGCAACATTAGGGTGGACCTTATTTTTCGACCATGAAATTTTTTTGGTCCCATAAACCAGAATTGTGACAAATGTTGAGAAAATGGTCTGGAAAAATTTTGGGGCCGTTTGGATCATGGGAAAATGAGTTTTTAATGGAAAATGAGAATTTTTTAAATCATGACATAAATAGACGTTATGATATATCGTTGAATTTGTCTTTTTTCTCTTTAAGAATCCATATATAGCAAAAACAGTTGTTGATCGAAAAATCATCCGTGACCTTGAAAACTTTAAATAATGACTTTGAAAACATTTTTTTTCTTTGATACTATATCCACCTCCTTATATATATACAAAAACTTTTGTTTGAAGAGTTTTTTCATATATGTATACATAACTGACAGAGATATTATATATAAATAAATTCATTAATACGCTCCAATCTACAAAAGAACAAGAAAGCGAGCTAATAAAAACGTGGTAAAAATAGTTCTAATATCGGAAAAAGAAGTTATTATGAATAATAAGTAGTCTGACTGAAACATGGACTGAAGGTGATCAATGATACCGCTGAACGGGGCGTTAAACTAATGGAGGATCATAATAAAATTTTATCTAGAAACAAAGAGGAGAAATAATATATGTATACTATACAAACTGTGGTGGAATGTCGAAAGCAGTATCCTGACGCCACAAAGCAGAATTTGTCAAAGGATTTGTAAATATTTTTTAATATAGCGAGAAACACCTGATCAATCCCTACATGATTAATTGCATTTTTAAGAGGCATTGAAGACTGCTTGTTAACTGGGAGTTATTAAATTTTTCATTTTCCTCAGAGTCAGTAAGTTCTTTATTTTTTTCGAAGTCATTAAGTTTTCCATTTTTCTTGGAGTTATTAAATTTTTCATTTTCCTCAGTGCCGTCAAGTTTTTTCATAGAGTCATTGAAGTTTCCATTTTTCTTGGAGTTATTAAATTTTTCATTTTCCTCAGCGTCATTAAGTTCTTTATTTTTCTTGGAGTCATTAAGTTTTTCATTTTTCTTGGAGTCATTGAAAAGTCCCTCTTTGTCGTTTACGCGCCGTCGTAAAAAAAGTTCTGGTATGTTGCTAGTCTAAAAATATGATCAATGCTATTTTTCAGTTTCTCTAATAAATCTGCATTTGTCGAATTTTTGCGTGTTTTTCAGTTTGTGTAATTAACATTTTGAACCAAAAAATCGGGAAAAAATCTCAATTATCAATTTCAATTAAATGCAATTATATGATTAAATTAATGCAAGTAAATGGGAAAAATTGACCGAAAATTTAATGGCGCAACGGCTGTTTAAATAATTCGGAGGACTACCTCGTCCGACTAGACCCTTCATTCCAAATTGTAATATTCCAATATTTCAGTATCATTTTTAATATTTTTCAAGTACTATTTAAAACTATTAATGAGTTTTAACAACAAAATATTTTAAATGGAAAACTAAATTTTGACAAATAAGATACGATTATAGCAAGCTTGCTATAAATGTCGAAAACTCGAGTCTGGCCAGAGACATTATTTTCAGGAAACACTATTCTATGATGACAAACGGAGAAAAGGGAAGTGAAGCTCGAGGGTTTCGGTCGCCGTGGAGTGGAGTGAAACATTGTAACATGATACGGGTCGGGTCGGGTATATCGGTGCAAAATATCAGAATATTTTTTAAGAATTATTATTTTATATTAAAACGTTTGTAGCTCATTGCAACGTCGACCGATTTTGACGAAATTTTCAGAATATGTTTAATTGACACAGATTTACAAAATGTATTTTTTAAATTTTCAATGTCGGCCCATATAAAGATGTTGTAAAATTCAACTTTTAGTAAGTAAGTAAATACGTATTTATTTATTTATTTCAGCCTCGTGGCCCAGAAATTGGACTTGGATTATAATTCTCGAAGCCATTCATCCCTCTATTTATCCATTCATCCGTTCCTCCACCCATCCATCCATATCCTATGCCACATCAGATACCTTATTGTCTATGTTGATCTATCCCAATGTCTCCCCGCTAATCCTGCCTCCCTCTTGATTATCCCTTGTGATTAATTCTTTCCTTTTCTTCTCTATACTCCTAACTATTGATATATGACGTCGTTTATCTGTTCCTAGAACTATTGTATACATATACATTCGGGGAATCATATCTTCGGGTGTCGATATGTGACGTCATGATACAGAAATGAATACTGTTCCGAGAACCATTGTTTTAAACATTCCAGGGACCATCTCTGCCGGTCCTATTACATTAATCTCTGCGATATCTTAGGTTTACAAACAGAGATAGAGCGGCGGCCCTTTGAATCCGCATGACGACAATGACTCACGTTTTGGTATAAAATGTACCGGCAAGCTCCGGACAATCATCAGTCTAAACCTAACTTCTGAAGAGAGAGCATCTATATAAATATCGTTTAAAAAGATATCTGCCTGTTTTCTTTATTATAAAATTACCTTGCTCCCCAAAAACCAACACTAACCCATTCTAGAATTTCTCCCACTCTTTTCTCCTGTACTATCTTTTCTATACCTATGTTAATTCTTTCTACCCCTTCATAGTCTTCTGCCAGGTGTTTTAGTTTCCCCAAGTGTCTCTCATTTTTTCTACAATTCCGATCAGTTGCTATTTTTGAAAAAATTATTGTCACATCCTGTACTAAACTAATTATTCTAGCTTCCCAAAAAGTTCAAATCGTATAGTACAATATTGAAAAAGTTATCATTTTTAGAGCGTCCGAAAATTTTTGCGAGTCACAGTATGTACCCAGCTAACCAGGCGTGCCTTGGGCAAACCGTGCCTAGGGCACAGATCGGCAAATCATTGTCCAATCTACGCTCGGAGGTGCTCAAGTCCCGATTGGCTTAATTTTGGACGACCTCCTGTGCGCGCATATGCCGAGCTAGCGTCGTCCGTAGGACCAGGGTTTGGACATGGGCATGAGGTCGGCATCAGGTCGGCACGAATCGGCCGAATGTGCCTTTGTGGCAGCACTGTCGCACCGATGTAGCGCATGCCGAATATCGTTTTACAGGGCAGCACCGTCAGCGAGCGTAGCTCGCACTAATGTGGCAGATGGCGGTGAAGTAAATCTCTATCGTACCAAATATACAGCACTTGTTCCTTTTATTCACATTCATTCTCGACAATTCGAAATATGTATACCCATACCAGAGAGTATAATACAAATTTTATTTATTTCTCACATTTGTTATTTTTCCTAGACTGCGGATCTTTATGCGAAATAAAAATTGTCTGCATCGATTGCAAGAGACACAATCTAAAATTTGCATTGCCGTACAATTTTCTTTACAGTTCAATTTCAACTAATTTACATTTAAATTCACATTGAATACACTTATATTTTAATGTTAAAATATTAAGAATTTTCAAATTTAGATTACTAGATATCGCAGGAAGTTGGTGGGTGAAGGGATTCTAAACGAACACAAAGCAGGTAATAATTAATACATATTATATTTTTTAATTTATTTTCATTTTAGTTTTCTTTATTATTACTCGACTTAGATTTTTACATATCAGGGATTCGCTGTACATACACAGGCACACCTGGGCCATGGAAATTTCATTTCTCTAAAAGCATATCTTCTGGTTGAGATTTCTGGTCGAGTCTAGACCGTGACCCATATTTTCCTGATTCTGCGCCTCTTCTCCGGAACGACGTGCTCCTTCAGGATAACTCAAACATCCATGTGTGGTTAAATAATCTGGAAAAATATTAATACATTTATATTAATTAATTATAATTATTACATGCTAACGATGTCATATATAGCCTCGTGTTACTTACTCCTTTTCCTTTTGCACGCGTAGCCAATAGATTTCCGCATTACCCTGGAGGTACTATTGACAATGCGTATTTTTTCAGTGGTATCCCCAGTATGCCTACTCCACTATTTATAAAAGGTCGTCAGTTATCGTCAACGTCACGTGTCGTTGTACTCCGGTTCGAGGTACTCTAAGTCGGTGCCGTCACCGTGTTCGGCACGGAGGTACTCGTAGACGGCACCATCGTCATTATCGTCAAAGACGTAGTTAATAACGTCGCCGTTTCCGTTACAGTGGTCGTCCTCGTCGTCCTTGTTGTCGTCTTCGTCCTTGTTGTCGTCGTCGTCCTTGTCGTCGTCGTCGTCGCGGCCTCTCCAGCAAGCGCGGGCGTCGGCTACGGCGAGGGCGTCGGCGGAGGGTTCACGTGCCGATGGCCGTGCCGCCCGCTGCTTTGCGGCTTTGAGCGCCGCCTTCCCGGCCTCCGCGAAATCAGCCTTCGTAGCCTTTGGATACGCGGCTGACCGGAACGTAGCTTCTGTAACATTCATTTAAATAAATATATTAATCGATAAATTAATAATTACATTCTACTGAATAAGAGATGTACAATACTTACCGTGGATGGCCCTCACTATCCGCGTTTTATACAGCGGGCGGGTTCCACGGATGCCCGTCCATGTATGCGACAATGCCACTGTGTCAGAGAGGGCATCGTCACAACAAGCCCTGACCGCTTCTCGCAACGAGTGCCCTCCCAATTGGTGCAAATACCCAACCTGAAAAAAAATAAACATTACTTTCTATATTCATAAACTAATAACACAATAGTCTCCTTTATTGCAATATATATACTTACGACACTGTGGAAGTCGCTATCGGGACAATTCTCGAATTTCTGCACATCCTCTGCAGACTGTAAGGGTAACCAGTGCGGTCGTTGCCCCAGATACTCGACCTTTAGCATCCCAGTTATCTTCCTGATGGTTGTAGAGAAATTCGTACATTAATATTAATTAATTACAATCATTATATATAAAACCACGTGTTACTTACGCCACCTTCTTCTCCAATTGCTTCATACTCATTCTAAAAAAATAAAGGTTGTTAAATTATTACATTTATATTAATTAATTACAATTATTATATATATAACCACGTGTTACTTACTCCACCTTTTGCTCTAATTGCTGCAGTCCCATACTGAAACAAAGGTTGAGAAATTGATAAATTAATAAATTAATATTAATTAATTACAATTATTATATATATAACCACGTGTTACTTACTCCACCTTTTGCTCTAATTGCTGCAGTCCCATACTGAAACAAAGGTTGAGAAATTGATAAATTAATAAATTAATATTAATTAATTACAATTATTATATATATAACCACGTGTTACTTACTCCACCTTCTGCTTCACTTGCTGCAGTCCCATACTGAAAGAAAAGGTTCATAAATTAATATTAATTAATTACAATCAATTAATTGTAATTGTTATTGTATTACTTACTCAATCCTTTGCCCCAACTGCTGAACAAGATGCAGCAGTATCGCGATACTAAAACAAATACAAACGTGATACCATTTGCTATACAATTTAATTACAATTATTACTAAATTTAAAAACAAATGTGCAACTCGTGCTTCTCACCTGTCTTGCTGCGGAGGAGGCACCTGGAGTGTCGGAGTCGGGATGGGGATGGAAAGTGGTGTAGAAGCGGCGGAGGAAGGTTTGGGATTGTTGGACGTTGGTGAACGATTCTGGAGCAAAGGATTCGGTGGGAATTCGACGTTCACCTGCGGATCCGACGATTCCATACTGGCCTGCAGTAGTAGCAACATATCCTCGCGTGAGGGGGATTTTTGCTGCTCCTTCGCAACGGGCTGCTTCTTTCGTATTTTGTTGGATGGCCCTGCCTTCCCCGAATCTTCTTTATATTTTGCTGGCAACTGTGGTTGCCTTTTTGGACGTTGTTGATTCTGAAATGTATGAACATTGAAAGAGAATATTAATATCATTAATCAAAGAATGGAAAGAAAAAACCAGACGATTGTCGCTGACATTCGTAGGCTGTGCGAGACACTGTAACGATACGATCAAACATTTCGTCAACTAGAAACTAAAAATTCAAGCTTACTTTATCCATGATGCTTGAAGTTTGGAGAAGTTTGAAGAAGTTTGAAGTCGCAAGTGGACGGGAGCGCTTCTCAAGAATTATTGCCGGCAGTGATAGTGATGCTAGAAAAGATGTTGGTTTCACCATCAATCTGGCCACACTGCCCTCCGCTGGCTCGGCCCCCACATTGACGTACTTGTCTTTTGTCTCGATTTTATTCGTCTGTTTTTTCGCAGAACGCGCGTTTCGCCTATTCTTCGCGGGAGGCGCGTTTCGCCTGTTTTCGCTGGAGGCGCGTTTCGCCTATTCACCGCTTCTCGTTCAGTCCTCCTTCGCTTAGCTCGGTTGCAACGTCGTCGTGCCATCCAGTGCCATCGCTGTGTGGTAACAGTAGGTGACACTCGTGAGTGCTAATACTCATTGGATTACGCGATTTGACCAGCACGTAAGAGGAAGGTACTTATATATATATTTTTTTTTTATATCGGTTATTCGATTTCATTTTGCCATTGCCTAGCAAAAGCTTACGAACATCGTTACCGCGGAAACCATTTCGGGAATTGAGTTCCTGTCAAAAACGGCGCGTTTTGAATGTAGTAAGAACAAGTTGAGGTGATATGCGTAATAGCAAACCGATGGTTGTAGGCATCTATAAAGGTCCAAATAAACCCGGGGATTGTAATATTTACCTTAAAAAATTTGTCTCCGACATCAATGTGATGATGTCGAAAGGAGGCATTATTTTTCAAGGTAAAACAATCCCTGTGCAGTTGAGATGTTTTATTGCGGATGCACCAGCGCGGGCTTTTATTTTAAATCACAAAAATCATTTATCTTCTAATCCTTGTTCCAAATGTAAATTGCGCGGTACCACAATAGGTAAACGTCGGGTTTTCCGTGGCATCAATCATCCTCGTCGATGCGATAATGATTATGCCAATAGCCCCGATAAATATCATCAAAAAGGAAATAGTCCATTAGCTGCCCTCCAAATGGGAATGGTTTCTCAGGTTCCCTTCGAATACATGCACCTTGTTTGTCTGGGCATTGTAAAGAAATTGTTATCCGCCTGGGTGTCTGGTAATTATTCAAACGAAACAAGATTGTCCCGAAACATGATTTCTATCATCTCCGCGCGAATGGCAGTACTCGATAAGTACTGTCCATCCGATTTTTCTAGACGCCCGAGGCCAATAGAAGAATATTCAACTTTTAAAGCGACCCAGTTTCGCCAATTTCTCTTGTATACCGGCCCGGTAGTAATGTACGGGATATTAGCTCCGAATGTGTATACTCATTTTTTGTTGCTCCATATCGCGATTAGGATATTAGTTTCACCCTCGCTTATAGAGAAACATGTGAATTTTGCAAAAGCGGCATTGGAATTGTTTGTTTCTACTTCCGAAAAATTTTACGGTTCATCTTTCTTATCGTATAATGTCCACTGCCTCCTTCATTTGGCGGATGACGCCAGCCGTTTCGGAACGTTAGATTAATTTTCCGCGTTTGCGTACGAAAACACAATGTCCATTTTAAATAGATATATCAGAACGCCGGGTAAACCCCTCCAACAGTATGTAAATAGGATGGTCAAATCGCGTAATCCAATGAGTATTAGCACTCACGAGTGTCACCTACTGTTACCACACAGCGATGGCACTGGATGGCACGACGACGTTGCAACCGAGCTAAGCGAAGGAGGACAGAACGAGAAGCGGTGAATAGGCGAAACGCGCCTCCCGCGAAAACAGGCGAAACGCGCCTCCCGCGAAGAATAGGCGAAACGCGCGTCCAGCGAAAACAGGTGAAGCGCGCGTCCAGCGAAAACAGGCGAAACGCGCCTCCCGCGAAGAATAGGCGAAACGCGCCTCCCGCGAAGAATAGGCGAAACGCGCGTTCTGCGAAAAAACAGACGAATAAAATCGAGACAAAAGACAAGTACGTCAATGTGGGGGCCGAGCCAGCGGAGGGCAGTGTGGCCAGATTGATGGTGAAACCAACATCTTTTCTAGCATCACTATCACTGCCGGCAATAATTCTTGAGAAGCGCTCCCGTCCACTTGCGACTTCAAACTTCTTCAAACTTCTCCAAACTTCAAGCATCATGGATAAAGTAAGCTTGAATTTTTAGTTTCTAGTTGACGAAATGTTTGATCGTATCGTTACAGTGTCTCGCACAGCCTACGAATGTCAGCGACAATCGTCTGGTTTTTTCTTTCCATTCTTTGATTAATGATATTAATATTCTCTTTCAATGTTCATACATTTCAGAATCAACAACGTCCAAAAAGGCAACCACAGTTGCCAGCAAAATATAAAGAAGATTCGGGGAAGGCAGGGCCATCCAACAAAATACGAAAGAAGCAGCCCGTTGCGAAGGAGCAGCAAAAATCCCCCTCACGCGAGGATATGTTGCTACTACTGCAGGCCAGTATGGAATCGTCGGATCCGCAGGTGAACGTCGAATTCCCACCGAATCCTTTGCTCCAGAATCGTTCACCAACGTCCAACAATCCCAAACCTTCCTCCGCCGCTTCTACACCACTTTCCATCCCCATCCCGACTCCGACACTCCAGGTGCCTCCTCCGCAGCAAGACAGGTGAGAAGCACGAGTTGCACATTTGTTTTTAAATTTAGTAATAATTGTAATTAAATTGTATAGCAAATGGTATCACGTTTGTATTTGTTTTAGTATCGCGATACTGCTGCATCTTGTTCAGCAGTTGGGGCAAAGGATTGAGTAAGTAATACAATAACAATTACAATTAATTGATTGTAATTAATTAATATTGTTACGTCCCGGGTCGGATATGATCCGACGAAACGACGCCCAGACGGGGCGGGGACGTAACCGACCAATTTATTTAAGACGATCTTAGATCCACGTGGCGCGTAACGTCCACGTCTGATCAGGGACCCGATACCGGCGTTCGTCGTTGTTGAAAGGGGGCGAAGAGGGAAATGAATGGACGTCGTCCGGCGGGGATGTCGCGACGGAGCGACGAACTGCGCGATGACGGTGACAGCTCCCTGCGATCAGAGTGTCACTATGTGGGCGTGTTGTGTGTGACTCGTCCGAGCGCGTGGGTTGTTCGATTCGTGACAGGATTCTCGACCGAAGGGAAATTAGTGTTCTCTCGGTACCGAGCACCCTCTGGGCTCAGACGTACACGATTGATACACCAATTTTAGGGGTTATAGGAACGAATGTGAGGAATGTGAGGGATGTGAGGAATCGATCGACGGACCGATCGGGATTGAACAACCCGGAGACGCGCACACACACACGCACACACTCGCGATCACTCCACTCGGTCACTGATCGACGAACTTTAGTAATACCACCTTAGGGTGAGTATTCTGCGGACGACGTAACGTTCGTAACGCGGGTCCTCGATACTGATTTCCTCCAGTGGAGGGAGACTCGGGAGGAATCGGATCGGTATCAACCTCCACGGGGGAGGAGGCGCGGAATCAGGCCGTCCGACGGTCGTTTCTTCGCGGCGCGGAGGCGTTTCAGCGCGGTCAGCGGTTCCTTCTTCGCGTCGCGGAGGTATCGCGATCTCTCGACGGTCCACTATTTTTACTCGACGAGCAAGGGGGACGTCGCGGATGATCCTGGGCTGTTTAGCGATTCCCAAGTACGGATTGTAAACGGTAGTTTTCCCTTCGGCGCGTAGCTGTCGCACCAATTTACCGATTTGGTAGCTCCTACCGGCGCGACGGGGCATGGGAGATAGCGAGGGCGAGGTATTGCTGAATAAGCTGCGAAATAGATGGTTTAAACAGACAGAATATAATGAATCAGAATATGTACAAGAATAAGACTTGCGAGCAGAACTCGTGAACCAAATACAATGTCGGCTCGCTAGCGAGCTCGAACGAGATATATAGCACAGAATAGTAACAAGCAGGTTACGAGCGAGCTCATACAAAGCAAAATGGCACAAAAATAAGAATTATCAGCCTTAATTATAATGCGAGCAAGCTCGTACAACAAAATAGCACTAGATAATAGTTATCAATACGAATAGTAATGCGAGCAAGCTCGTTCAAACAAAAATAGCGCCAAATTAACAAAAATAGCAATTGCAATACGAATAGTAATGCGAGCAAGCTCGTTCAAACAAAGATAGCGCCAAATTAACAAAAATAGCAATTGCAATACGAGTAGTAATGCGAGCAAGCTCGTATAAGCCAAATAACACAAAATTAACA
Organism: Lasioglossum baleicum; assembly: GCF_051020765.1. Classification (NCBI taxonomy): domain Eukaryota; kingdom Metazoa; phylum Arthropoda; class Insecta; order Hymenoptera; family Halictidae; genus Lasioglossum; species Lasioglossum baleicum. The sequence goes on along the minus strand of NW_027469088.1, from coordinate 1,824,945 downwards.
ATTGAAATGTGAATAATAAAGCGAGCAAGATCGCATAAACAAGATAGCACGAAAATAGTAATTACAAATTTGACATGATAATGCGAGTAAGCTCGTACAACAAAATAACGGTGACGGTTTACGAGTAACCTCGTACAACCAATAAACCAGAATAATATCTGTAAATACGTAATAATAATCTACGAGCAGACTCGAATAACAATTTAGAACCAAATGATATATAAAGAAATAGTGTAAATGGTAAGGAGCAATACGACCTGAATATCGTGAACGATCTGAAATAGAGTCCGAAAACGCGAGAAAAGACTGAGTCGAACTGAATTCGATTGAAGACGCGAGAGAACTGAATTAGTAGAATTCCGAAACTGGAAGAGAGTCTGAACTAGAAGAGAATTTGAACTAGAAGAGAGTTTGAACTAGAAGAGGGCGATTCGCGCGATTTCGTCTTATTTATAATGAGAGCGCGGACCATAGGGATTCGGTGAACCGTGAAGTCCTTTGTCTAAATCGTACGAGGTACGGACGAATATGTTGTCGTCGATGTATACTTTTCGCTGTTTGAACGAGGCGACGGTTTAGATGTACGTACACCTGTACTCGCGGTTGCCATGCTGGCGTCCGCTTGTACCGGTGACTATTGCGTCTTTTCCGATTCCCTATGTTCACGCTCACGGGGATATGTATATATATGTATATACGGCGAGAATTTGCTCGTATGAAGGAGGCCGACGCAAGACGTCGGTACGACGTTACACCTTACCCCTTGGGGGCGCGAATTTTTCCGGCGGGAATGTGGCGAAACGCGGATGCTGCTGGCGATGTCGAGTATGGGGGGGGGGGGTGGGGTCAGCTGGGGAAACTCCAAATCCAACGTCGGACGACGTCACACCTTCCTCCTCGGGATGGCGACTTTCCGGGGGGGGCTCTTCGGGCGCGATGCCCTACCAGACGACGAAGTGGCATTAGGGCGCTGGACTGTTGGCTCTCGGTGGTAGCAGATATTGCCGGAGCTCCTCAACGTGTGGACTGTTCCTGAAGATCGTTTCGGCCACAACGATGCTCAGCCGTTCCCCGCATTCGCCGCAGTCCAACGGGGGTTGCGTACGAAACAGCGGGCCCTTGCAATTCGCGCAAGTGTTTCTCATCCACCTGATCCACTGAATGGAGTGGATGTGGAACGCCTCTCCGGTCCCTTGTATGTGTGGGCTGCAACGCTGGCAGACGTCCCGGCCTTTGGTGTCGGAGTAGACAGTTCCCCGGTAGCACTGGTGCCAGTCAAAGGGAGAGCTGAACCTGACGGCTTTCTCTTCAGGAGTAGGTGCTGGCTGTCCCAGAATACGACCCTGGTCATGGCTATTGCCAGCCGGTATGGGCATTTTTTGTAGTTTACAGGGTTCCACGAAGGTGGAGGCTGCACGCCCTGCACATCTTCGTTCCATTGGAATCGGAGAATATGGTCCCCTTGTAACCAGGGAACTCGTCGAATCGGCTCGTGTACTGGGCTGCCTTCTCGGCTGAAATAGCACAGCCATGATATGCTCTGCAGAGATTTGGCGTGTTGTGTCCCAAAACGTAGGGCCATCCTGCGTGTCGAGGCAGTTTCCTTTTTGGAAGGGACAGGTCTGTCCGGAGTGCAGGTGAATTGGAGGAGTCACCGTATGCGGTTCCAATGCTACGGCCATCGTTTCGGATCTCGCCGGGCAGTATGAGGCTACGGGAGGTCGTTGAGCTTGGTTGGGTTTGGGCGATTTGGGCGGGCGGCGTGATGTACGGTGTTCCCACGGAGCGTAGACTGAAGCAGGTTCCGTTGGTAGTTGACAACAGGTATCCTCGGCGTCTGTTGCGAACTACTGGGACGCGCGAATGTCGATCGTTTATATTTCCAGGCTGTACATTTTCCTTGGATAGCCTGTTTAATTTGTCGCGACGCTTCTTTGACTTCCTCCGCGCAATCCAAGAGGAAATTCTATGCGCATAGTCTGGAATTTGTGTCGAAGCAGCATTTGGTATTTCTGTGATTTTGTCGTTTATGATTTCCTCGTGGGTTGGCGGGGCTTGGTATTGGTGAACACGAGAAACGGTATCGCTAGTGGCGAGGATTTCGCGTTCGCATGCGTGGGCGTTTCCACGTCGATCTTTCTGGAGATAGGAGAGATCGTGGTTGTCTCGTGGTAAAGATTTTACCTTTTCAATCTCATCTGGATTGAGATGAGTCAGTGGGATTGTTTCGCAGAGTTCTGCCATACTCGGAGTAGCATCTTGTGGGGAGAAATGAACTCTCTTTGTTTTGAGTTCTGGAATTGGCGCGAGGTGATCATTTTTGATCGACTCGTACGGTCGAGTCGTACGAGATGTAGCGAGATGGTCCGAAACAGTTTCGGACTGTGGATTTGAATTAGAAATAGAATTATCCGGAGCCGATTCGGACTTTGGATTTGAGTTTGAAATAGAATGATCCGAAACCGATTCGGCTGTTGAGTTTGAATTAGGATTAGAGTAATCCGAAGCGGATTCGGATTTTGAATTTGAATTAGAATTAGAATGATCCGAAGCGGATTCGGATTTTGAGTTTGAGTTAGCAATAGAATAATCCGAAGCGGATTCGGATTTTGAATTTGAAATAGAAATAAAACAATCCGAAGCGGATTCGGATTTTGGGTTTGGCGCGAGCTGATCGATGTCGATCGACTCGCACGACCGGCTCGTGCGAGATGTGAAATTAGTAAACTGTTCCGAAACTGATCCGGAATCAGAAATGGGTTTGGGGTGGGAATAGAAAGGGTGGGCTTCAATCTCTTCTACCTTCAGTACCGGTAGGGAGGAGGTCGCCGCTTCGGTCAGTGCAACGCTGCACCGTGGGCTGGCCTTTCCGCGATTGTTTGTGACTCGGCAGTCACCTAAAACTACGTTCGGCTTAATATCTAGGCGAGAAATGTGTCCGGCACTTGGACCATTTACATCGACGGTGACGCACGCTACGGTACGGGCCTCAACCGTGTGCTCGCGCGGGTTTGAGAACGGAATAGAGACGTTATCGCGCACGACTGGTTGATTTGTGAGAGAGATTTCGGCTCGCTGTCTGTTCTGCGGGGGTTCGTATCTGCGCGGTGGCGGGAGGGGTCGAGACGCGTTTACAGAATATGAAGGATCCGCGGTACGCCAGGGTTCGCGGTACGCGGGCGTGGGTCGGTCAAAACCCGACGTCGTTCGTCGCTCAAAAGTAGGACTACGCGAATCGTATTCGTCGCGGGGAGGGTAGCCGTAGTAGTCGCGACGTTCAGGCGTACGATTGCGAGGTTTGTGAGATTCGCGAAGTTCGCGAGGAGGGGGATGATATTGGTCGCGATTCTCGGGGGTGCGACGTCGAGGCTCGGGGGAATAATAATCGCAGCGATTGGGCGTAGAGGAACGTGCCTCTGAAAAATGTGCGCGGCGATAATCGTCGCGAAGGGGTTCTTGGTATCGGAGTTTATCGAGTTCGTATTGTTTATAGGCGGAAATGGCCTCGTCGAAAACGATTCGTAACGGCTCGTTTCGGAACGGCCGGACCTCTGCGCGTAATGTGGGGATGAGGCCGCGAATGAAACTGTCTATAGTGAGGGTGTCGATATCGTCGACGTTGGTCCCGTCGCGGTGGCAATCGAGGATCGCGGTGCGTAAGTCTTTTACGCGACTGATAAAGTCAAGCACGTGTTCGGTGGGCCGCTGCGAGATGCTTGCCAGTTCGCCTCGGTACTGGTCAACGAAACGATGGGGACTCAGCACGTCTTTAAGACGGCTGCAGAGGTCTGAAATAGTGGAGCAATCTTCGTCCTCCACGGCCGCGTAGGCGCGACCGCGGAGCTTGTTGCAGACGAGTTTGGTCAGCGTGTGTTCTGCGTACGCGGGTATGACCTCGCGTGCGCGTTTGCACGCTCGGATGAATTGTAGGACGGTCATATTACTGCCATCGAAGGTGGGTATGAATTCTACTGCTTGCTTAACAGTGAAATTCACAGGGTCTGGGCGAGGAGCTTCGGTAAAGGGGGTTGAATCGTAGCGGGGGCGGAAGCGTGCAGCGTTCGAGTCAAGGTGGTTCAAACGCATCTCATGAAGGTCGCGACGCATTGCTAGGAGTTCATTTTCACGCGCGCGTTGTTCTGACTCGCGTAGGCTCGCCGCGGTTTCAAGGGCGGCGGCGCGCTCTTGAAGGATGGCTTCTTTCCTGGCGAGTTCCAATTGGAACGCGAACAGGTCCGAGGAAGAGAGGGGTGAGGGCACGTTCGAATTCAATTTTGATTCAGCGGAATCCATCGTGAAAAGAAGAGGTCGGGATACATGTATAAGCCGCCTAAGGGGCGAGAAAGAAGAAGAATTCGGATTAAAACTTCAACAACCAACGACCGGTTTTATTCGGCGATCGTCGTGTCCTACCGACTGCGCCAAAAATAACCTCCTGTTACGTCCCGGGTCGGATATGATCCGACGAAACGACGCCCAGACGGGGCGGGGACGTAACCGACCAATTTATTTAAGACGATCTTAGATCCACGTGGCGCGTAACGTCCACGTCTGATCAGGGACCCGATACCGGCGTTCGTCGTTGTTGAAAGGGGGCGAAGAGGGAAATGAATGGACGTCGTCCGGCGGGGATGTCGCGACGGAGCGACGAACTGCGCGATGACGGTGACAGCTCCCTGCGATCAGAGTGTCACTATGTGGGCGTGTTGTGTGTGACTCGTCCGAGCGCGTGGGTTGTTCGATTCGTGACAGGATTCTCGACCGAAGGGAAATTAGTGTTCTCTCGGTACCGAGCACCCTCTGGGCTCAGACGTACACGATTGATACACCAATTTTAGGGGTTATAGGAACGAATGTGAGGAATGTGAGGGATGTGAGGAATCGATCGACGGACCGATCGGGATTGAACAACCCGGAGACGCGCACACACACACGCACACACTCGCGATCACTCCACTCGGTCACTGATCGACGAACTTTAGTAATACCACCTTAGGGTGAGTATTCTGCGGACGACGTAACGTTCGTAACGCGGGTCCTCGATACTGATTTCCTCCAGTGGAGGGAGACTCGGGAGGAATCGGATCGGTATCAACCTCCACGGGGGAGGAGGCGCGGAATCAGGCCGTCCGACGGTCGTTTCTTCGCGGCGCGGAGGCGTTTCAGCGCGGTCAGCGGTTCCTTCTTCGCGTCGCGGAGGTATCGCGATCTCTCGACGGTCCACTATTTTTACTCGACGAGCAAGGGGGACGTCGCGGATGATCCTGGGCTGTTTAGCGATTCCCAAGTACGGATTGTAAACGGTAGTTTTCCCTTCGGCGCGTAGCTGTCGCACCAATTTACCGATTTGGTAGCTCCTACCGGCGCGACGGGGCATGGGAGATAGCGAGGGCGAGGTATTGCTGAATAAGCTGCGAAATAGATGGTTTAAACAGACAGAATATAATGAATCAGAATATGTACAAGAATAAGACTTGCGAGCAGAACTCGTGAACCAAATACAATGTCGGCTCGCTAGCGAGCTCGAACGAGATATATAGCACAGAATAGTAACAAGCAGGTTACGAGCGAGCTCATACAAAGCAAAATGGCACAAAAATAAGAATTATCAGCCTTAATTATAATGCGAGCAAGCTCGTACAACAAAATAGCACTAGATAATAGTTATCAATACGAATAGTAATGCGAGCAAGCTCGTTCAAACAAAAATAGCGCCAAATTAACAAAAATAGCAATTGCAATACGAATAGTAATGCGAGCAAGCTCGTTCAAACAAAGATAGCGCCAAATTAACAAAAATAGCAATTGCAATACGAGTAGTAATGCGAGCAAGCTCGTATAAGCCAAATAACACAAAATTAACAATTGAAATGTGAATAATAAAGCGAGCAAGATCGCATAAACAAGATAGCACGAAAATAGTAATTACAAATTTGACATGATAATGCGAGTAAGCTCGTACAACAAAATAACGGTGACGGTTTACGAGTAACCTCGTACAACCAATAAACCAGAATAATATCTGTAAATACGTAATAATAATCTACGAGCAGACTCGAATAACAATTTAGAACCAAATGATATATAAAGAAATAGTGTAAATGGTAAGGAGCAATACGACCTGAATATCGTGAACGATCTGAAATAGAGTCCGAAAACGCGAGAAAAGACTGAGTCGAACTGAATTCGATTGAAGACGCGAGAGAACTGAATTAGTAGAATTCCGAAACTGGAAGAGAGTCTGAACTAGAAGAGAATTTGAACTAGAAGAGAGTTTGAACTAGAAGAGGGCGATTCGCGCGATTTCGTCTTATTTATAATGAGAGCGCGGACCATAGGGATTCGGTGAACCGTGAAGTCCTTTGTCTAAATCGTACGAGGTACGGACGAATATGTTGTCGTCGATGTATACTTTTCGCTGTTTGAACGAGGCGACGGTTTAGATGTACGTACACCTGTACTCGCGGTTGCCATGCTGGCGTCCGCTTGTACCGGTGACTATTGCGTCTTTTCCGATTCCCTATGTTCACGCTCACGGGGATATGTATATATATGTATATACGGCGAGAATTTGCTCGTATGAAGGAGGCCGACGCAAGACGTCGGTACGACGTTACAATATTAATTTATGAACCTTTTCTTTCAGTATGGGACTGCAGCAAGTGAAGCAGAAGGTGGAGTAAGTAACACGTGGTTATATATATAATAATTGTAATTAATTAATATTAATTTATTAATTTATCAATTTCTCAACCTTTGTTTCAGTATGGGACTGCAGCAATTAGAGCAAAAGGTGGAGTAAGTAACACGTGGTTATATATATAATAATTGTAATTAATTAATATTAATTTATTAATTTATCAATTTCTCAACCTTTGTTTCAGTATGGGACTGCAGCAAGTGAAGCAGAAGGTGGAGTAAGTAACACGTGGTTATATATATAATAATTGTAATTAATTAATATTAATTTATTAATTTATCAATTTCTCAACCTTTGTTTCAGTATGGGACTGCAGCAATTAGAGCAAAAGGTGGAGTAAGTAACACGTGGTTATATATATAATAATTGTAATTAATTAATATAAATGTAATAATTTAACAACCTTTATTTTTTTAGAATGAGTATGAAGCAATTGGAGAAGAAGGTGGCGTAAGTAACACGTGGTTTTATATATAATGATTGTAATTAATTAATATTAATGTACGAATTTCTCTACAACCATCAGGAAGATAACTGGGATGCTAAAGGTCGAGTATCTGGGGCAACGACCGCACTGGTTACCCTTACAGTCTGCAGAGGTGTTGGAATTATGAGTTGGATGTCATATCTATATTACTGTTTATATATGGTATTGTGTTGTATGAGTCGACATTCTAGGTAGATAGTATGGGCAGTGACCGATGTGCGATTCGGTAGTAGTGAAATGTATTCTGTAGAGAACAGACGTAGTGAACAGTGAGCCATAGAGAGATATATACATAGAGTGTGTATAAGAGAGCATATTATTCATTTATATAAACAGATAAATACGTATTGTAATTAGACATCTATATACTACAAAATATAAGCAATTTCCACAACGAAATCCACGATTTTCTACATGGTAGCAGATCGTGTGGTTTGCTAAAAGTGAAAAGTAACGAGTAAAACGTGGTCGACACGAGGCAGTGTAATACAAGATGGCGTATGTAAAGACGGACGACATCGTAATACCAGTGTTCGATGGTACTGACTATACGAGCTGGAAAAAGAGAATCTTGATGCTCCTGAGGTATAAAAAGTGTAAAACTGTGGTAGACAGACAAATGATATCTACGGATAAGAGAGAGGAATGGGAAGAAATGTGTGTGAAGGCTATGAACTATATATACAGTGCGATAAGCAATAAGCAACTGGAATACGTGAGTGAACTGAATTCCGCGTTTGATATAATAAGGAAGTTCGACAGTATGTATTTGAAAGAGTCAACGGCGTTGCAAATAGTTTGTAGGAATAAACTAGAGACAATAAAAATGAAAAATTATACTGAAGTAACGGTCTTCTTCGACGACTTTGAAAAAGCGGTGAATAGTTTAAAGACCGCTGGTGCAAAAGTGACAGAAAATGAAAAATTGAATTATATGCTGAAAGCACTACCAAGCTCGTACAGTCATATTGGTGATTTAGTTGATGTACTCCCGGAGGCAGAAAGGACTGTGGATTACCTAAAGGGTAAAATTCTGTTAAAATCATTAGAAAAAGCTGATGGGGATAAAAATGATGAAAGCCTAGTTAAAGCAAATGCTTTTACGGCAATGAAGCCGTCTACTAGTGAGAAGCGAACGGTGACGTGTTACAATTGTGGTAAGCCAGGCCACATCAAGAAGGACTGTCGACAAGGACAAACGTATAATAGAGGATATCTAAGAAGAGGACAATATACACATGGGCCTAGAAGATTCCAGAATACGAGTGAACAAGTGAGAAGGTCAAATTCCCAAGCTGGACGGGGATATTACAGAAGTACACAGAACGAACAAAGAAATGGAAACTGTTTCATGGTGAATGTAGCCGGAGCAAGGGCAAACAGTGTAAACATAGCGGAAAGTCAAGAGTTAATATGGATCCTCGATAGCGGATGTACAAACCACATCGTTAACAGTGACACCTATTACCAGAAGTATGAAACTCTGAAGGAACCGGTAAAGGTTAGGATCGGTGATGGCCGAACGCTGTATGCAACAAAGAAAGGTAGTATTCAGGCAACATTTTTTGTATATGGGAAAAGGTCTGAAATAACGTTAAATGAAGTGTATTATGTTAAAGACATGGATTCAAATTTGATTAGTTATGCTATGGTAACTGAGAATGGAAACAGAATTAGTTCGATCGGAAAGACAACAAGAATCTTTAATAAATATAATGAGCTGATTGCAGTTGCGGAAAAGCAACATAACCTATTCAAAATGAAAAGTGAAATTAATGAAGAAAATAGGGTAAGAGTAAATTTAACAACCAATATAAACGGAGAGAACCAACTAGAGAAATGGCATCGTATTTTAGGACATGTTAATTTCAAATATTTACGTATGCTTAGCAAAAATGAATTAATAAAAGGATTACCAAAGGAATTGGATAGCAGCTACTTAAAGTGTAAAATATGTATAGAGAACAAGATGAGCAACCTGCCGTTTCGGAATCAAAGAACGAGGGCTGAAGAATTACTGGAAATTGTTCACACAGATGTGAATGGACCACATGCAACTGAAGGTTGTGGAGGAGAAAAATACTTTGTTTCGTTTATCGACGATTATAGCGGTCTAGCAAAGGTTTTCTGTATAAAGACGAAAGATTTAGTATATGATTGTTTACAGGATTACTTAAATGAGGTAGAAAACCTGACTGGAAAAAGGGTCAAGAAATTAAGGTGTGACAATGGGAAGGAATACCTTAACAGAAATATGTATGAGTTAGCACGAAAGAAGGGCTTTCAAATAAACACGTGTCCCCCTTATGTTCATCAATTGAATGGAACTGCAGAGAGGTTCAACAGGACCATTATGGGAATAGCAAGATGTTTGCTGGCTGAAGCTGGGATAGAAAGAAGGTTTTGGCCTGAGTGCATTATGGCAGCAACTTATTTGAAAAATAGATCATTAATAAATATGAGGAAGAATAAGACACCATATGAAATCTTTTTCAGTAAGAAACCGTGTGCAGATAATTTACGCTTATATGGAAGCAAGGTCTTTGTAAGGGTTCCTGAAGAACAACGAAGATCAAAATGGGATAAGAAGGCTGAACTAGGAATTCTTGTAGGATATACCGAGGTTGGTTACAGAATTCTAATAAATAATAAAGTAATTGTTGCCAGAAATGTGGATATTATTGAAAATGAAAGGAAATGCATAGGTTTTAATGAAACAAGGGAAGAAGAAAATGATAGCGAAATTAGTGATGATCCAGAAGCACCTGAAGAAGATGATGAAGCTCAACAAAGTAAAGAACAAGAAACTAGTGGAAGACAAGATTATCGAGAAGAAGAAGATGACAGAATACGAGTGAACAAGTGAGAAGGTCAAATTCCCAAGCTGGACGGGGATATTACAGAAGTACACAGAACGAACAAAGAAATGGAAACTGTTTCATGGTGAATGTAGCCGGAGCAAGGGCAAACAGTGTAAACATAGCGGAAAGTCAAGAGTTAATATGGATCCTCGATAGCGGATGTACAAACCACATCGTTAACAGTGACACCTATTACCAGAAGTATGAAACTCTGAAGGAACCGGGAAAGGTTAGGATCGGTGATGGCCGAACGCTGTATGCAACAAAGAAAGGTAGTATTCAGGCAACATTTTTTGTATATGGGAAAAGGTCTGAAATAACGTTAAATGAAGTGTATTATGTTAAAGACATGGATTCAAATTTGATTAGTTATGCTATGGTAACTGAGAATGGAAACAGAATTAGTTCGATCGGAAAGACAACAAGAATCTTTAATAAATATAATGAGCTGATTGCAGTTGCGGAAAAGCAACATAACCTATTCAAAATGAAAAGTGAAATTAATGAAGAAAATAGGGTAAGAGTAAATTTAACAACCAATATAAACGGAGAGAACCAACTAGAGAAATGGCATCGTATTTTAGGACATGTTAATTTCAAATATTTACGTATGCTTAGCAAAAATGAATTAATAAAAGGATTACCAAAGGAATTGGATAGCAGCTACTTAAAGTGTAAAATATGTATAGAGAACAAGATGAGCAACCTGCCGTTTCGGAATCAAAGAACGAGGGCTGAAGAATTACTGGAAATTGTTCACACAGATGTGAATGGACCACATGCAACTGAAGGTTGTGGAGGAGAAAAATACTTTGTTTCGTTTATCGACGATTATAGCGGTCTAGCAAAGGTTTTCTGTATAAAGACGAAAGATTTAGTATATGATTGTTTACAGGATTACTTAAATGAGGTAGAAAACCTGACTGGAAAAAGGGTCAAGAAATTAAGGTGTGACAATGGGAAGGAATACCTTAACAGAAATATGTATGAGTTAGCACGAAAGAAGGGCTTTCAAATAAACACGTGTCCCCCTTATGTTCATCAATTGAATGGAACTGCAGAGAGGTTCAACAGGACCATTATGGGAATAGCAAGATGTTTGCTGGCTGAAGCTGGGATAGAAAGAAGGTTTTGGCCTGAGTGCATTATGGCAGCAACTTATTTGAAAAATAGATCATTAATAAATATGAGGAAGAATAAGACACCATATGAAATCTTTTTCAGTAAGAAACCGTGTGCAGATAATTTACGCTTATATGGAAGCAAGGTCTTTGTAAGGGTTCCTGAAGAACAACGAAGATCAAAATGGGATAAGAAGGCTGAACTAGGAATTCTTGTAGGATATACCGAGGTTGGTTACAGAATTCTAATAAATAATAAAGTAATTGTTGCCAGAAATGTGGATATTATTGAAAATGAAAGGAAATGCATAGGTTTTAATGAAACAAGGGAAGAAGAAAATGATAGCGAAATTAGTGATGATCCAGAAGCACCTGAAGAAGATGATGAAGCTCAACAAAGTAAAGAACAAGAAACTAGTGGAAGACAAGATTATCGAGAAGAAGAAGATGACAGAATACGAGTGAACAAGTGAGAAGGTCAAATTCCCAAGCTGGACGGGGATATTACAGAAGTACACAGAACGAACAAAGAAATGGAAACTGTTTCATGGTGAATGTAGCCGGAGCAAGGGCAAACAGTGTAAACATAGCGGAAAGTCAAGAGTTAATATGGATCCTCGATAGCGGATGTACAAACCACATCGTTAACAGTGACACCTATTACCAGAAGTATGAAACTCTGAAGGAACCGGGAAAGGTTAGGATCGGTGATGGCCGAACGCTGTATGCAACAAAGAAAGGTAGTATTCAGGCAACATTTTTTGTATATGGGAAAAGGTCTGAAATAACGTTAAATGAAGTGTATTATGTTAAAGACATGGATTCAAATTTGATTAGTTATGCTATGGTAACTGAGAATGGAAACAGAATTAGTTCGATCGGAAAGACAACAAGAATCTTTAATAAATATAATGAGCTGATTGCAGTTGCGGAAAAGCAACATAACCTATTCAAAATGAAAAGTGAAATTAATGAAGAAAATAGGGTAAGAGTAAATTTAACAACCAATATAAACGGAGAGAACCAACTAGAGAAATGGCATCGTATTTTAGGACATGTTAATTTCAAATATTTACGTATGCTTAGCAAAAATGAATTAATAAAAGGATTACCAAAGGAATTGGATAGCAGCTACTTAAAGTGTAAAATATGTATAGAGAACAAGATGAGCAACCTGCCGTTTCGGAATCAAAGAACGAGGGCTGAAGAATTACTGGAAATTGTTCACACAGATGTGAATGGACCACATGCAACTGAAGGTTGTGGAGGAGAAAAATACTTTGTTTCGTTTATCGACGATTATAGCGGTCTAGCAAAGGTTTTCTGTATAAAGACGAAAGATTTAGTATATGATTGTTTACAGGATTACTTAAATGAGGTAGAAAACCTGACTGGAAAAAGGGTCAAGAAATTAAGGTGTGACAATGGGAAGGAATACCTTAACAGAAATATGTATGAGTTAGCACGAAAGAAGGGCTTTCAAATAAACACGTGTCCCCCTTATGTTCATCAATTGAATGGAACTGCAGAGAGGTTCAACAGGACCATTATGGGAATAGCAAGATGTTTGCTGGCTGAAGCTGGGATAGAAAGAAGGTTTTGGCCTGAGTGCATTATGGCAGCAACTTATTTGAAAAATAGATCATTAATAAATATGAGGAAGAATAAGACACCATATGAAATCTTTTTCAGTAAGAAACCGTGTGCAGATAATTTACGCTTATATGGAAGCAAGGTCTTTGTAAGGGTTCCTGAAGAACAACGAAGATCAAAATGGGATAAGAAGGCTGAACTAGGAATTCTTGTAGGATATACCGAGGTTGGTTACAGAATTCTAATAAATAATAAAGTAATTGTTGCCAGAAATGTGGATATTATTGAAAATGAAAGGAAATGCATAGGTTTTAATGAAACAAGGGAAGAAGAAAATGATAGCGAAATTAGTGATGATCCAGAAGCACCTGAAGAAGATGATGAAGCTCAACAAAGTAAAGAACAAGAAACTAGTGGAAGACAAGATTATCGAGAAGAAGAAGATGACAGAATACGAGTGAACAAGTGAGAAGGTCAAATTCCCAAGCTGGACGGGGATATTACAGAAGTACACAGAACGAACAAAGAAATGGAAACTGTTTCATGGTGAATGTAGCCGGAGCAAGGGCAAACAGTGTAAACATAGCGGAAAGTCAAGAGTTAATATGGATCCTCGATAGCGGATGTACAAACCACATCGTTAACAGTGACACCTATTACCAGAAGTATGAAACTCTGAAGGAACCGGGAAAGGTTAGGATCGGTGATGGCCGAACGCTGTATGCAACAAAGAAAGGTAGTATTCAGGCAACATTTTTTGTATATGGGAAAAGGTCTGAAATAACGTTAAATGAAGTGTATTATGTTAAAGACATGGATTCAAATTTGATTAGTTATGCTATGGTAACTGAGAATGGAAACAGAATTAGTTCGATCGGAAAGACAACAAGAATCTTTAATAAATATAATGAGCTGATTGCAGTTGCGGAAAAGCAACATAACCTATTCAAAATGAAAAGTGAAATTAATGAAGAAAATAGGGTAAGAGTAAATTTAACAACCAATATAAACGGAGAGAACCAACTAGAGAAATGGCATCGTATTTTAGGACATGTTAATTTCAAATATTTACGTATGCTTAGCAAAAATGAATTAATAAAAGGATTACCAAAGGAATTGGATAGCAGCTACTTAAAGTGTAAAATATGTATAGAGAACAAGATGAGCAACCTGCCGTTTCGGAATCAAAGAACGAGGGCTGAAGAATTACTGGAAATTGTTCACACAGATGTGAATGGACCACATGCAACTGAAGGTTGTGGAGGAGAAAAATACTTTGTTTCGTTTATCGACGATTATAGCGGTCTAGCAAAGGTTTTCTGTATAAAGACGAAAGATTTAGTATATGATTGTTTACAGGATTACTTAAATGAGGTAGAAAACCTGACTGGAAAAAGGGTCAAGAAATTAAGGTGTGACAATGGGAAGGAATACCTTAACAGAAATATGTATGAGTTAGCACGAAAGAAGGGCTTTCAAATAAACACGTGTCCCCCTTATGTTCATCAATTGAATGGAACTGCAGAGAGGTTCAACAGGACCATTATGGGAATAGCAAGATGTTTGCTGGCTGAAGCTGGGATAGAAAGAAGGTTTTGGCCTGAGTGCATTATGGCAGCAACTTATTTGAAAAATAGATCATTAATAAATATGAGGAAGAATAAGACACCATATGAAATCTTTTTCAGTAAGAAACCGTGTGCAGATAATTTACGCTTATATGGAAGCAAGGTCTTTGTAAGGGTTCCTGAAGAACAACGAAGATCAAAATGGGATAAGAAGGCTGAACTAGGAATTCTTGTAGGATATACCGAGGTTGGTTACAGAATTCTAATAAATAATAAAGTAATTGTTGCCAGAAATGTGGATATTATTGAAAATGAAAGGAAATGCATAGGTTTTAATGAAACAAGGGAAGAAGAAAATGATAGCGAAATTAGTGATGATCCAGAAGCACCTGAAGAAGATGATGAAGCTCAACAAAGTAAAGAACAAGAAACTAGTGGAAGACAAGATTATCGAGAAGAAGAAGATGACAGAAGAAGATCAAAGAGAACAACGAATCCTCCAAGGAGATACCATGAAGAGTATATATTCGCCAAGTACTGCAACGTGGATGTACCAGACACCTACGAAGAAGCAATGGCAAGTGTTGAAGTGACACAGTGGCAAAATGCAATGAAACGCGAAATGAAAAGTTTAGAATCAAATAAAACCTGGAAACTAGTGGAAAAACCAGAAAAGCAAGTACTTGATGTAAAGTGGGTGTATTCAAAGAAAAATAATGGAATTTTTAAAGCGAGACTTGTAGTGAGAGGGTATCAGCAAAGTGATGTGATATATGATACATACGCTCCTGTGTTTAAAATGCAAACTTTAAAAATATTATTATCCTACTGTTGTGAAAAAGGTATGGAAATTGAGCAGATGGATGTAGAGACAGCATTTCTGAATGGAAGAGTGAAATCTGAAATTTATGTAAAACAACCAATGGGTTTTTGTAAGAGGATTGACAAAGTGTATAAATTATATTGTAACAGACCTGCACCGGGCAGGCCTGTTACTAGCAGAACCAAGTATCAAGGCGCGCCGAGTCAAAACGAACCGGGCCGAACTAGACCGAACCGAACCGTCGCGCACCACCGATACGCGCCCTGCGCCGCGCGACCACCGCGCCACGAAACCGATACCGATGGGAACGAGTCGACAGTGTTTCCCCCACGCGTATGAGAAACGTCGAGAACATTCGCGAAGTCCAGCACCGCACCTATAAAAGTCGCTACGCGACCCCGGGAGGGCCTTCTTAGTTGAGACGAGACTCCGATCGGATCGTTCCTGTTAATATCCCTGCAAGTATCCCTTCCGGTGAAGAACTACGTTCCACCAAACAGAATACGGCGTACCGCCATCTTGTAACCAGTATTCCTGTTCCATGGCGACATTTCACCGGTGACGAACAACGTTCCACCGAAGCAGGGTAAGGCGTACCGCCGCCCTGAAGGGCCAAGGTGCACCACCAGCCTCCTCGTCAAGACGTACCGTCCACGAGAACGACCGACGAGCACGATGAACCATCACTCGTCGCCGTAGAACCGCCTGAGAGGACGTAAACGCACGGTGAACCACCACGTTGAAATCCGACCGACCCGACTCAGGCAGGGAGCCCTCCTCCCTTCCCGACAATGTCCTTTTCCCGTAGCATAGCCAGAGCACGACGTACCGTCACTCTATTCGCCAAGGTGTACCACCAGCGAGCTTGTTAAGGCGTACCGCCGACAAGAACGAACGGCGAGCACGACGAACCGTCACTCGCCGCCGTAGAACCGCCCGAGAGGATCATGGCGTACGGCGAACCGCCACGTCGCAAATCCGAATAACCTGACTCGGGCAGGGAAGTTCCCTACCGTCCTGATATTCCCGTTTACCTGTCTAGAAAATATATTCGCGTCGCGCCCGAGAAAGTAACGCGTTCCGTACCTGAAAACCGCGACGTGCGCGTCCGAGGAAAATACGCGTAATCGTATCCGAAAGTCGCGGTCACCGAGTAAACATTCGCGAGGAGCGAATCCTGAAAACCGCGTTCGCGAACGCGCCGGTAGCGAGCATTGTCAGTGAAATTGCCTGTGTCGTTATTTCGAAACCCGCGTATCACGTCCAGTTCCCCATCGACATTCTCCTCTCGTTTAACATCGAACCCTAGATCGGCGAGCTATAAGGACGAAGAGGAAGTCTCCGAACATGGACGACGAAACCAGGGTGTTACAATATAAATCATTGTATGGTTTGAGGGAGAGCCCACGGGCATGGTATGAATGTTTTGACAACTATATAAAAGAGTTAGGATTTAGTAAATGCGAATATGATTACTGTCTATATTATAGAATTCAAAATAGCGAACAGATTTTTGTTTTACTTTTCGTCGATGATATATTGATATGCAGTAGAGATAGGAATAAA
Organism: Lasioglossum baleicum; assembly: GCF_051020765.1. NCBI lineage: Eukaryota > Metazoa > Arthropoda > Insecta > Hymenoptera > Halictidae > Lasioglossum > Lasioglossum baleicum. Next base: position 1,808,226 of record NW_027469088.1, on the reverse strand, counting down.
ATTAAAGATGTTAAAATTAATTTAGCGAACAGATTTAAAATGAAAGACATTGGAAAGGTAAAATGTTATGTAGGTATTGAGATAGAGTACACATATGAAAAGAAAAATATATTAACCTTGAGTCAATGCGAATACATAGAAGCACTAGCGAAAAAATATATGATTGATAAAGCTAAATTATACGAGACGCCGATAGAATCAAAACTAAAATTAGAACCTGCAGTAAGAGCAGAAACAAATGTCAATTTCAGAAATTTAATTGGAGCATTGCTTTATATTAGTACAGGTACAAGACCTGATATTGCTTTTAGTGTAAATTATTTGAGTAAATTCCAAAATTGCTTCGATAAAACTCATTATAAATATGCGTTGAGAATATTGAAATACTTGTACTTGACAAGAAACTTAAAGTTGACATATAAAAGGACAAAACAAGTAGAAGTATTAGATTGTTTTGTGGATGCAGATTGGGCTGGTGACTGCATTGATCGAAAGTCAACGACGGGATATGTAATTCGACTCTATGGCAATGTAATTTTTTGGAAAACACGGAAACAAAAGAGTGTTGTAAAATCTTCAACTTTTGCGGAGTATGTTGCCCTGTCTGAAGCAGTGACTGAGATTATTGCGATTAAAGGAACAATTGAAACGTTTAATGTATTTCTGAAAGAATGCGTAAAAATTTACGAGGATAATTTAGGAGCGGTTGTAATAGCCAAGAATGGAAACTTAACGAAAAATTCGAAGCACATTGAAGTGCATTACCATTATGTACACGAGAACTATGTTAATAACGTAATTAATATAGTTAAGATTGGAACGAATGATAATATGGCCGACATATTTACTAAGGCATTAGATAAAGAGAAATTTGTTAAATTTAGAAAATTATTGAATATTATATGAATGAGGATTATCGAGGAAACGAAGATGAACATCAACTCAAAGAAGGGTGTTGGAATTATGAGTTGGATGTCATATCTATATTACTGTTTATATATGGTATTGTGTTGTATGAGTCGACATTCTAGGTAGATAGTATGGGCAGTGACCGATGTGCGATTCGGTAGTAGTGAAATGTATTCTGTAGAGAACAGACGTAGTGAACAGTGAGCCATAGAGAGATATATACATAGAGTGTGTATAAGAGAGCATATTATTCATTTATATAAACAGATAAATACGTATTGTAATTAGACATCTATATACTACAAAATATAAGCAATTTCCACAACGAAATCCACGATTTTCTACAAGAGGATGTGCAGAAATTCGAGAATTGTCCCGATAGCGACTTCCACAGTGTCGTAAGTATATATATTGCAATAAAGGAGACTATTGTGTTATTAGTTTATGAATATAGAAAGTAATGTTTATTTTTTTTCAGGTTGGGTATTTGCACCAATTGGGAGGGCACTCGTTGCGAGAAGCGGTCAGGGCTTGTTTCGACGATGCCCTCTCTGACACAGTGGCATTGTCGCATACATGGACGGGCATCCGTGGAACCCGCCCGCTGTATAAAACGCGGATAGTGAGGGCCATCCACGGTAAGTATTGTACATCTCTTATTCAGTAGAATGTAATTATTAATTTATCGATTAATATATTTATTTAAATGAATGTTACAGAAGCTACGTTCCGGTCAGCCGCGTATCCAAAGGCTACGAAGGCTGATTTCGCGGAGGCCGGGAAGGCGGCGCTCAAAGCCGCAAAGCAGCGGGCGGCACGGCCATCGGCACGTGAACCCTCCGCCGACGCCCTCGCCGTAGCCGACGCCCGCGCTTGCTGGACAGGCCGCGACGACGACGACGACGACGACGACGACAAGGACGACGACGACAACAAGGACGAAGACGACAACAAGGACGACGAGGACGACCACTGTAACGGAAACGGCGACGTTATTAACTACGTCTTTGACGATAATGACGATGGTGCCGTCTACGAGTACCTCCGTGCCGAACACGGTGACGGCACCGACTTAGAGTACCTCGAACCGGAGTACAACGACACGTGACGTTGACGATAACTGACGACCTTTTATAAATAGTGGAGTAGGCCTACTGGGGATACCACTGAAAAAATACGCATTGTCAATAGTACCTCCAGGGTAATGCGGAAATCTATTGGCTACGCGTGCAAAAGGAAAAGGAGTAAGTAACACGAGGCTATATATGACATCGTTAGCATGTAATAATTATAATTAATTAATATAAATGTATTAATATTTTTCCAGATTATTTAACCACACATGGATGTTTGAGTTATCCTGAAGGAGCACGTCGTTCCGGAGAAGAAGCGCAGAATCAGGAAAATATGGGTCACGGTCTAGACTCGACCAGAAATCTCAACCAGAAGATATGCTTTTAGAGAAATGAAATTTCCATGGCCCAGGTGTGCCTGTGTATGTACAGCGAATCCCTGATATGTAAAAATCTAAGTCGAGTAATAATAAAGAAAACTAAAATGAAAATAAATTAAAAAATATAATATGTATTAATTATTACCTGCTTTGTGTTCGTTTAGAATCCCTTCACCCACCAACTTCCTGCGATATCTAGTAATCTAAATTTGAAAATTCTTAATATTTTAACATTAAAATATAAGTGTATTCAATGTGAATTTAAATGTAAATTAGTTGAAATTGAACTGTAAAGAAAATTGTACGGCAATGCAAATTTTAGATTGTGTCTCTTGCAATCGATGCAGACAATTTTTATTTCGCATAAAGATCCGCAGTCTAGGAAAAATAACAAATGTGAGAAATAAATAAAATTTGTATTATACTCTCTGGTATGGGTATACATATTTCGAATTGTCGAGAATGAATGTGAATAAAAGGAACAAGTGCTGTATATTTGGTACGATAGAGATTTACTTCACCGCCATCTGCCACATTAGTGCGAGCTACGCTCGCTGACGGTGCTGCCCTGTAAAACGATATTCGGCATGCGCTACATCGGTGCGACAGTGCTGCCACAAAGGCACATTCGGCCGATTCGTGCCGACCTGATGCCGACCTCATGCCCATGTCCAAACCCTGGTCCTACGGACGACGCTAGCTCGGCATATGCGCGCACAGGAGGTCGTCCAAAATTAAGCCAATCGGGACTTGAGCACCTCCGAGCGTAGATTGGACAATGATTTGCCGATCTGTGCCCTAGGCACGGTTTGCCCAAGGCACGCCTGGTTAGCTGGGTACATACTGTGACTCGCAAAAATTTTCGGACGCTCTAAAAATGATAACTTTTTCAATATTGTACTATACGATTTGAACTTTTTGGGAAGCTAGAATAATTAGTTTAGTACAGGATGTGACAATAATTTTTTCAAAAATAGCAACTGATCGGAATTGTAGAAAAAATGAGAGACACTTGGGGAAACTAAAACACCTGGCAGAAGACTATGAAGGGGTAGAAAGAATTAACATAGGTATAGAAAAGATAGTACAGGAGAAAAGAGTGGGAGAAATTCTAGAATGGGTTAGTGTTGGTTTTTGGGGAGCAAGGTAATTTTATAATAAAGAAAACAGGCAGATATCTTTTTAAACGATATTTATGTAGATGCTCTCTCTTCAGAAGTTAGGTTTAGACTGATGATTGTCCGGAGCTTGCCGGTACATTTTATACCAAAACGTGAGTCATTGTCGTCATGCGGATTCAAAGGGCCGCCGCTCTATCTCTGTTTGTAAACCTAAGATATCGCAGAGATTAATGTAATAGGACCGGCAGAGATGGTCCCTGGAATGTTTAAAACAATGGTTCTCGGAACAGTATTCATTTCTGTATCATGACGTCACATATCGACACCCGAAGATATGATTCCCCGAATGTATATGTATACAATAGTTCTAGGAACAGATAAACGACGTCATATATCAATAGTTAGGAGTATAGAGAAGAAAAGGAAAGAATTAATCACAAGGGATAATCAAGAGGGAGGCAGGATTAGCGGGGAGACATTGGGATAGATCAACATAGACAATAAGGTATCTGATGTGGCATAGGATATGGATGGATGGGTGGAGGAACGGATGAATGGATAAATAGAGGGATGAATGGCTTCGAGAATTATAATCCAAGTCCAATTTCTGGGCCACGAGGCTGAAATAAATAAATAAATACGTATTTACTTACTTACTAAAAGTTGAATTTTACAACATCTTTATATGGGCCGACATTGAAAATTTAAAAAATACATTTTGTAAATCTGTGTCAATTAAACATATTCTGAAAATTTCGTCAAAATCGGTCGACGTTGCAATGAGCTACAAACGTTTTAATATAAAATAATAATTCTTAAAAAATATTCTGATATTTTGCACCGATATACCCGACCCGACCCGTATCATGTTACAATGTTTCACTCCACTCCACGGCGACCGAAACCCTCGAGCTTCACTTCCCTTTTCTCCGTTTGTCATCATAGAATAGTGTTTCCTGAAAATAATGTCTCTGGCCAGACTCGAGTTTTCGACATTTATAGCAAGCTTGCTATAATCGTATCTTATTTGTCAAAATTTAGTTTTCCATTTAAAATATTTTGTTGTTAAAACTCATTAATAGTTTTAAATAGTACTTGAAAAATATTAAAAATGATACTGAAATATTGGAATATTACAATTTGGAATGAAGGGTCTAGTCGGACGAGGTAGTCCTCCGAATTATTTAAACAGCCGTTGCGCCATTAAATTTTCGGTCAATTTTTCCCATTTACTTGCATTAATTTAATCATATAATTGCATTTAATTGAAATTGATAATTGAGATTTTTTCCCGATTTTTTGGTTCAAAATGTTAATTACACAAACTGAAAAACACGCAAAAATTCGACAAATGCAGATTTATTAGAGAAACTGAAAAATAGCATTGATCATATTTTTAGACTAGCAACATACCAGAACTTTTTTTACGACAGCGCGTAAACGACAAAGAGGGACTTTTCAATGACTCCAAGAAAAATGAAAAACTTAATGACTCCAAGAAAAATAAAGAACTTAATGACGCTGAGGAAAATGAAAAATTTAATAACTCCAAGAAAAATGGAAACTTCAATGACTCTATGAAAAAACTTGACGGCACTGAGGAAAATGAAAAATTTAATAACTCCAAGAAAAATGGAAAACTTAATGACTTCGAAAAAAATAAAGAACTTACTGACTCTGAGGAAAATGAAAAATTTAATAACTCCCAGTTAACAAGCAGTCTTCAATGCCTCTTAAAAATGCAATTAATCATGTAGGGATTGATCAGGTGTTTCTCGCTATATTAAAAAATATTTACAAATCCTTTGACAAATTCTGCTTTGTGGCGTCAGGATACTGCTTTCGACATTCCACCACAGTTTGTATAGTATACATATATTATTTCTCCTCTTTGTTTCTAGATAAAATTTTATTATGATCCTCCATTAGTTTAACGCCCCGTTCAGCGGTATCATTGATCACCTTCAGTCCATGTTTCAGTCAGACTACTTATTATTCATAATAACTTCTTTTTCCGATATTAGAACTATTTTTACCACGTTTTTATTAGCTCGCTTTCTTGTTCTTTTGTAGATTGGAGCGTATTAATGAATTTATTTATATATAATATCTCTGTCAGTTATGTATACATATATGAAAAAACTCTTCAAACAAAAGTTTTTGTATATATATAAGGAGGTGGATATAGTATCAAAGAAAAAAAATGTTTTCAAAGTCATTATTTAAAGTTTTCAAGGTCACGGATGATTTTTCGGTCAACAACTGTTTTTGCTATATATGGATTCTTAAAGAGAAAAAAGACAAATTCAACGATATATCATAACGTCTATTTATGTCATGATTTAAAAAATTCTCATTTTCCATTAAAAACTCATTTTCCCATGATCCAAACGGCCCCAAAATTTTTCCAGACCATTTTCTCAACATTTGTCACAATTCTGGTTTATGGGACCAAAAAAATTTCATGGTCGAAAAATAAGGTCCACCCTAATGTTGCATATACGTAAATTACGAGAAGCAGTAAAGAGTGCTTAACGTCGAAGAAGAAAATCCGGGTAACTAAAACTTAATATGTACTACATTCCACGTTATTAGAATAATTGTAGTTTAATTATGATACATTTTTAAAATTGATATAATTATATCAACATTTTTTATTTACACCTAAAAACGCCACTGTCTCGGAAGGAAATGGACATTCGAGAGAAGCAATGAAATTAGAGCATCATTGCGAAGAAAGATGAGTTTGCAATAACCTCAATATACATTTTATGAAATTCTATTATATTATAATTATAGTTATGACTGTATTTTTTAATAAATAAACTTGTGTATGCTAGTATAAAATCAATTTATATATATTATACAATTTATTTTATTATTTGTTTGACAACTAATAAATCTACAAATTGTTTCATAAACTAAAAAATACTTCCTGCATTTTCGTATTCTCCAATTAGTCCAAATAAATACCATCAATCTGTTCTCATATACCAATTTTTATTAATGCAATTATGACAGTAACAAAACGTTTCTATTTAAAATGAATACATATTTTGAACATAGTTTTTACATTTTTAATTTTTTGGAAAGTTAAAAAATGTAATTAAAAAAGAAATGAAAAATAAAAACAAAAAAAAAATCCCCGCTGCACGCGGGGACTCGAAGGCTAGCTCCAGATTGCGATTCATACGCTCGACGACGCGACGGCTCGACAGCCTTTCAGTTTCGTTTCCGTGTAAAGTGTAAAGCAATACAACGTGGCAACATGGCAAGTGCTAAAAATAGATTGTGGCTGGCGCAAGTGCACAAGCAGCGCACACGGATATAGTAAAGGCACCGACGAGATACTGTTAAAGACTGCCAGCCTTACGGGAGTTGGCGGGACTCGAATTTTTCGGTGTTCTCTTACGCCCTCTAGGATATATTCTGACTGGAGTGAGAAACAGGAGGCCAACGACGGCATTTCATCGGTGCAGAAGACACTGTATTGGTATCGTGTTAGCAACGCGCCCGCGCGCTACACTCACCAGCGTACCTTTACTATATCCGTATGCGCTGCTTGTGCGAGCCACAATCTATTTTTAGAACTTGCCATGTTGCCATGCTTTACGGCTTACGGAAACGAAACTGAAATTCGACTGTCGAGCCGTCGAGCGTATGAATCGCAATCTGGAGCTAGCCTTCGGGTCCCCGTGCAGCGAGGATTTTTTTTTTATTTTTATTTTTCATTACTTTTTTAATTACATTTTTTAACCTTCCAAAAAATTAAAAATTTTAAAACTATGTTCAAAATATGTATTCATTTTAAATAGAAACGTTTTGTTACTGTCATAATTGCATTAATAAAAATTGGTATATGATCGAGAACAGGTTGATGGTATTTATTTGGACTGATTGGAGAATACGAAAATGCAGGAAGTATTTTTTAGTTTATGAAACAATTTGTAGATTTATTAGTTGTCAAACAAATAATAAAATAAATTGTATAATATATATAAATTGATTTTATACTAGCATACACAAGTTTATTTGAACTTCTGTCTTCCTATAATAAAAAAACACAGTCATAACTATAATTATAATAGAATTTCATAAAATATTGAGGTTATTGCAAACTCATCTTTTTTCGCGATGATGCTCTAATTTTATTGCTTCTCTCGAATGTCCATTTCCTCCCGAGACAGTGCGTTTCTAAGTGTAAATAAAAAATGTTGATATAAAATGTATCATAATTAAACTACAATTATTCTAATAACGTAGAATGTAGTACATATTAAGTTTTAATTACCAGGATTTTCTTCTTCGACGTTAAGCACCCTCTACTGCTTCTCGTAATTTACGTATATGGACATTAGGGTGGACCTTATTTTTCGACCATGAAATTTTTTTGTCCCGTAAACCAGAATTGTAACAAATGTTGAGAAAATGATCTGGAAAAATTTTGGGGCCGATTGGATCATGGGAAAATGAGGCGCAGCAAATTTGAAAATTTTGAATTTTTTAAATCTTTACATAAATAGACGTTATGATATATCGTTGAATTTGTCTTTTTTCTCTTTAAGAATCCGTATGTAGCATAAACAGTTGTTGATAGAAAAAACATCCGTGACTTTGAAAACTTGAAATAATTACTTTGAAAAAAAATTTTTTCTCTGATACTATATCCACCTCCTTATACAGGGTGTCTCAAAATTAGGTCCGGAGCCGAAAATGGGAGGTTCCTGAGATCATACCAAGCGACATTTTCCTTTGAAAAAATGTCGTCCGCGGCTTCGTTAACGAGTTATTAACGAAAAACACGGACCAATCAGAGCGCGAGCTAGACGCGTGCAGCCCGGCGCGCCGGCAGCCGAGTGTCGGTGGCACGCCGCGATGTCGTAACGAACAAAAGTTTCTCGATTATGTGAATCCTCACCAATTTCGATAAGCTTTGGATATGTTGTCAATACCATGATTCTGAACAACATTTCCCTTTACAGTTTCTGTCGATCGGCTTTAGTTTACAATATTATTGTAAAAATTTGTAATTGTAAATCGATCGATGTACTATTTCCTATCCGATTTCGATAATTTTTGGATATGTTGTCAATACCATGATTCTGAACAACATTTCCCTTTACAGTTCCTGCCGATCGGCTTTAGTTTACGATATTATTGTAAAAATTTGTAATTGTAAATCGATCGATGTACATACTATTTCCTCGCCGATGTCGATGAGCTTCATTTCAAAGGAAAAAGATATTTAAAACATCGAATTTATAACATATTTCAAAGTCATCGAAATCGGTGAGGACCCACATCATCGGCAACTTTACCCGAACGATAGAAGAAGCACAAACTTATTGAATTAAAACCTCACTTATTCAGCCGTAAATCCATTTGACTACCACATACAACCACCACACTTTTACATAATCTTCGAATCGGTGTTTTCGAGAATCATACGATTCTCGAAAAATCAATATCTCCTTGGGAACGATTTCATTTGTTTTAAACGACGCCTTCATCGAATACATTGTACGCTGGGAGAGCACAGTTTCGCGCGGCATCGCGAAGAGCATCGAACTCTTTCCGCGTCGGAGTAAGTAATTTCGTTCGATATCGATACAAGTTATAAAAGTGTGCTACGAGTTCAACAATTATGTAAAAGTGTGGTGGTTGTATGTGGTAGTCAAATGGATTTACGGCTGAATAAGTGAGTTTTTTATTCAATAAGTTTGTGCTTCTTCTATCGTTCGGGTAAAGTTGCCGATAATGTGGGTCCTCACCGATTTCGATGACTTTGAAATATGTTATAAATTCGATGTTTTAAATATCTTTTTCCTTTGAAATGAAGCTCATCGACATCGGCGAGGAGATAGTATGTACATCGATCGATTTACAATTACAAATTTTTACAATAATATCGTAAACTAAAGCCGATCGACAAAAACCGTCAAGGGAAATGTTGTTCAGAATCATGGTCTTGACAACATATCCAAAGCTTATCGAAATCGGACAGGAAATAGTACATCGATCGATTTACAATTACAAATTTTTACAATAATATCGTAAACTAAAGCCGATCGGCAGAAACTGTAAAGGGAAATGTTGTTCAGAATCATGGTATTGACAACATATCCAAAAATTATCGAAATCGGATAGGAAATAGTACATCGATCGATTTACAATTACAAATTTTTACAAAAATATTGTAAACTAAAGCCGATCGACAGAAACTGTAAAGGGAAATGTTGTTCAGAATTATGGTATTGACAACATATCCAAAGATTATCGAAATCGGATAGGAAATAGTACATCGATCGATTTACAATTACAAATTTTTACAATAATGTCGTAAACTAAAGCCGATCGACAGAAACTGTAAAGGGAAATGTTGTTCAGAATCATAGTATTGACAACATATCCAAAGCTTATCGAAATTGGCGAGGATTCACATAATCGAGAAACTTTTGTTCGTTACGACATCGCGGCGTGCCACCGACACTCGGCTGCCGGCGCGCCGGGCTGCACGCGTCTAGCTCGCGCTCTGATTGGTCCGTGTTTTTCGTTAATAACTCGTTAACGAAGCCGCGGACGACATTTTTTCAAAGGAAAATGTCGCTTGAAATGATCTCAGGAACCTCCCATTTTCGGCTCCGGACCTAATTTTGAGACACCCTGTATACTACAACTTTTGTTTGAAGAGTTTTTTTATATATACATAACTGACAGAGATATTAAGGGGCGTAATTTGCATTATTCGGAAGCATACAACTGCGCATATAGCTATTTTCATAGCTACATGCTGCCGAATAATGAAAATTACGCCTCGTAAACGAAAAAATAGGACTTTTGAGGCAGATAGCGCCCTAGATCGATGTTTTATCTAGCGTTTTTGACTAGTGAAAAACGCCGTGTTTGTATTATCGAGAAATGAGTAAATGAATATCTTGCAATCCTGGAAGTCTCTCTACTACCTTAACTAAATTCATTAATACGCTCCAATCTACAAAAGAAAAACAGTTAAAATATCGGAAAAAGAAGTTATTATGAATAATAAGTAGACTGACTGAAACATAGACTGAAGGTGGTCAATGATACCGCTGAACGGGGCGTTAAACTAATGGAGGATCATATTAAAATTTTATATAGAAACAAAGTGGAGAAATAATATATACTATACAAACTGTGATGGAATATCGACAGCAGTATCCTGACGCCACAAAACAGATTTGTCAAAGGATTTTTAAATATTTTTTAATATAGAGAGAGATACACCTGATCAATCCCTACATGCGATTAATTGCATTTTTAAGAGGCATTGAAGACAGCTTATTAACTGAGAGTTATTAAAGTTTTCATTTTCCTCAGAGTCAGTAAGTTCTTTATTTTTCTCGGAGTCATTAAGTTTTCCATGTTTCTTGGAGTTATTCAATTTTTCATTTTCCTCAGTGTCGTCAAGTTTTTTCATATAGTCCAGTCGGCAGGTCGAAAAAAGGCGTCTACCTGGAAAGTATTCCGAACTTAATGAAATTTTGACACGTCATTTAGGGGTACTCTGGGGTGTCGAATCTCAGTTTTCGACCTCGAGGACCCTGTGCTAACTTGGGGAGGGGGAAAAAACCACTACTTTTATTACCTTGTTTTGGTTTTTCGCCTATCGGGCTCGAGTCGGGTACGCGATACATCAGACACATCGGGAAGCTTATGACTAGACTGCGGATTTTATGCATGTATGACAAAAATGTACACGTTCAATTTAAAGCAGTGGACATGTTAAAAATATTTAAGGACATCAACGTATTAGTTTCAGCTTAATAGGATAATTAAAAGAAGAATACAATTTATATTTGGCTCATGTGCCGTGCAATCAATGCAAACATTTTTTATTTTGCATAAAGATCCGCAGTGTACTCATGACTCACCTTTGTCGGGCGGCTTCTAAAACAATAGAACAAGATCGCGCGAACGAGTTATCGCGATACCCGAGAATCAACTGTGCGTTCTTATGAAATAGATAATAATAATAATGGTACGTATTTCTTTCATAACTTGTCCATAATGTGATTTTTATATAAGTACATTAGGTATATTCGGCAGACATGTGCATGATCGTTATTTGTATTAAAATTTGAAATAATGCACGTTTCACGTGAAAAAATTATAAGAAAATATTTACAACGTGGTATGTAATAAGTTATGATAACTTTTCAGTGGGTGATGTTTTTATTAACTGTTAAGTAACCTACTTAACTATCATTAATCTTACACAAATTCTTAAAAGATAATATATAGTATACAATATAAAATAAAATAGAAATTAACTTAAAATAAAATCATATAAAATAAAAAACTAGAGGGTTATTGTTGCTCGCTCGCTTCGCTCGCTCGCGAGTAGGGTTGTTTTTGCTCGCTCGCTTTGCTCGCTCGCGGATAGGACTGCTCTTGCGAAAGGGTTAGTGGTGCGCATGGCTAGTAGTACCTATAGCTATTAATGTTTTTTTTTTATTTGGTGTGTGACTCTCCACGAGCCACACAAAGAACTTCCCGATTCGTTAGTTGCAGTATATTATTATCATTATTAAGTGTACGTTTTAAGAAGATTATACGTTTTCAGGGAAATTCAATAGTTTTCTACTTATCAAAATGTTTGCTATATGGCGTCACATTAAACCAACATCGTATGCTCGTTGCTCGCTTGGTTCCTTGTTATAGCATACTAATGTTGCAAAATAAATTGTCTTAATTAGTTTTTCGCAAACGACACAACTCATCATTATCCGGGTTTGCAGTATTGATCTTGGTTTTCTTCGATACTGTTAATTTAAATTGTCCCAAAATATATAAACTGCGCTCAATTTTGAAACTCTGCTCAGTGCTACATACAATATTTGTAAAGTTCGCCTTTCTGATTTTTTAAAATCCAAACATACTTTCTCGTATGTTTGTCCCTGACTTTTATGAATCGTAATCGCTTCAGCAGGAACCACTGGAAATTGACTACGTGTGATTTGATATTTTTCCTCACTCGACATATTTACTTGATACGATATTTTTCTTATTGGTGTAAAATTTTGATCAATATTTGCATTTTTCATATAATCAAGATAACGAGTTCTTACTTTCACTCCTACTTTGGCCAATTGAAAATCTAACCACAATATAGACGGAATTTTAGTATTTTCTTGAAAAGTAATAAATTTTAATATTCCGCATGTGTGTGCTCCATTAACCAATCCGTTTTCAACATCAATGTTATTAATAATTATCATATAGTTTATATTAATTTTCAATTTAATCTCAGTTAATAATTCGTTTTGAACTGATTGTTTTTTTAAAGATTGTAATATAAATTTTTTTTTGTACTTTCATCGATATTCTTTGAAAATGTATTCTCGCGAGTAGAGATGATTAACTCACTCTTGCATTGGGATAATTTTCGATTATTGTAAGCGGAAACATCATTGTAAGGTACAAAAAAAAAAATTAAAAAAAATTTTTTTTTTTAAATTTTAAAGAAATCGAAAAAAATTTTCTTGTGTAATTACGTTTGTTTCTTCGGTGGAAACTTTCCGTTCTCTCGTATAAATTGCATTGTTGAATGAACTTCTTTCGAAAAAACTAAAATAACTAAAAAACTACTTGACCAAAATGGACCAAAATCTAATCAGCTCTAAGTTACAGCGGGGCATATCGATTGCATCATTCATCATCCTGATCGCGTTGTTACTTTTTCTGAAAACGTTAACGAAAAATTTGATTACATAGAAACGGCCATACGCGCGCACGCGCGCGCACACACACACACACACACACACACACACATACGAACATTTTGCTGAAAATAGTCTAAAATGACTGCAATGACCATGAAACGTGAAGATCTGCTAAAAAATCGATTTTCGATTTTCGGGGTCATTACAATAACTTCCCTATAAAATCGGGAAGTTAATTATATAGAGCCTATAGATAATACAGAATAAAATATAAACACGAAATATAATACGTATAATGTTTATATTTATATTTCGTTTTTAATTATTGCCATACTTTACCATATTGTAATCTTCTAGGTGTATTGTATAACTTCCGTAAAGACATTTTAATGATATTATCGATACATATCTAAGTTCATTCGGAGAAAATTCGTTAAAAAGCTAGAAATATTGTCTTTTAAGTTTTTCACATGAAACGTGCATTATTCAAGCTTTAATACAAATAAAGAGCAGGCACGCGTTTGGCGAATATACCTAATGTAGTTATAAAAAACCAAGTATATTAAAAATCACGTTATAAGTAAAGAAAGAAAACCATTATTACCATTATCTATGTCATAAGAACGCAAAGTATTTGAATCTCGAATAACGCAATAACTCGTCCGCCCGAACTTGTTCGATTCTTTTCGTACCCGCCCGACGAATTCGAAGTCGAATCGAAGGGCCGCCGCCGGACTTTCTGCGACCCGACCCGCCTCGAACCCGAACATCGAGCGGCCCGCACATCCCTAAATTATTTATAATTATAAATATATTATATTAAATGACCTATATTATAATAACCTATATTAGGTAATTATTATCACACTTTAAATAAGTAAATATGGCTCAAATTATGCCGTATTTAGGCTCATTTTAATTAGAAGGATCTCACAAATACGTTGGTAATTCCGTAAAAAAGATTGAAAAATAAAAAACTTTCCTATGTGCATTGATGTAATCGGTACGCAGCCTTTTGAACTGTGTCGGCTGCTTCGTACCTCAGTCCCTCTTTGTCGTTTACGAGCTGTCGTAAAAAAAGTTATGGTACATATGTTGATAGTCTAAAAATATGATCAATGCTATTTTTCAATTTCTCTAAAAAACCTGCATTTGTCGAATTTTTGCGTGTTTTTCACTTTGTGTAATTAACATTTTGAACCAAAAAATCGGGAAAAAATCTCAAATATCAATTTCAATTAAATGCAATTATATGATTAAATTAATGCAAGTAAATGGGGAAAATGGACCGAAAATTGAATGGCACAACGGCTGTTTAAATAATTCGAAGGACTATCTCGTCCGGCTAGGCCCTTCATTCCAAATTGTAATATTCCAATATTCCAATATCATTCTAAATATATTCAAGTACTATTTAAAACTATTAATGAGTTCTAACAACAAAATATTTTAAATAGAAAACTAAATTTTGACATATAAGATAAGATTATAGCAAGCTTGCTATAAATGTCGAAAACTCGAGTCTGGCCAGAGACATTCAATTTTCAGGAAACACTATTCTATGATGACGAACGGAAAAAAGGGAAGTGAAGCTCGGGGGCTTCGGTCGCCGTGGAGTGGAGTGAAACATTGTAACATGATACGGGTCGGGTCGGGTATATCGGTGTGAGACTACTAATCAAACAACAAAGCTTAATTATTTATCATTATTTTTTTATAGGATTTTCCTTAACATATTTGGTGAATTTTGTTTCTTTTTATGAAAATGATACCAAAATTATATAATTCCGATGATATTTGCTTATGCAATGAGCGACGCAAGTTTCGGACACAAAGAAGGACAGCGTCGGGAAAAAAAGAGACGCGGAGAGTCCTTATTCTTTTAAGAATTCGACTTCGACTTCGTCTGCTAGCTCTTCGTCTCGTCGCACAATGTACTCATAAAAGAATCATGTTTCAGGAAGTGGTTCAGTTCAGAATGAAATAAAATAATGTTACACGCACTTTTTAAATAGCGTCATATATGGTGCAAGAAATATTCGTATAGAGTCAAATAGAATTATTTTTTTAGATATCTTCGTACGAAATACTGCCTCTAAATAACATTGTATGGATAGGAGCCGTCGAAAATTAGTTTAATTAGTTAATACTTTTATCTTGTTACTACCTCTACTTTAATAATTGCAGTCAATAATGCTGTCGAGCATTACAAGTATGGCATAAATAAGTAAAAAAATTAATTTTCTGTTTCCTACTAAGGATCTTAATAAGAACGATTGAATTTTGTCATTACACAACATAACAAAATATTTTTTAAGAATCATTATTTTATATATAACGCAATAATGTTCAAATTACTTTTAAATTCCAATACATTTGTAGAATATTACGTAATAATTACTTCCATTTTTCCTACATCTATAAACTATCGATTGTATTGTAAACAATTATTACAATGGTGATAATAAGGAAAATAAGAATGCAATAAGAGAATTATATATAGTATTATAAGGCAATTACAGAATAGCTAATGTCAGCATTCTACTATATCATTCTTCTTCAACTTGACGAATATCTCGTCGATTGTGGAACTTTTACCGCTGTGGTATATCAGATCACTGTAACTTTCCCGTTATCCCCGCGCCCACTCGCGCCCACTTACCGGTCCCGCGGAATAACACAGGGGCTGGAAGTCTTTAATAGTATCTCGTCGGTGCTCTGGTGGCCTCCTGTTTCTCACTCCAGTCAGAATATATCCTAGAGGGCGTAAGAGAAATATTCGTACGACACAGATGTCGTCAGATGTGCTAACAGTAAAGTGGGTTCTGTTTCTTGCTAAAGATGATGTAGGTTCTGTTCCATGCTAAAGATGATGTAGGAGCTGTCCAGGCTAAACATGATGTGGAGACAAAAGCGGCACGGCCAAAACCCGGGCGTGAGCACTCTCATATACTCTCTGTCCATAGTATATATATCAGTGGATGTAAAACGTACAGACCAAAGAGGATTAGATAGAGGTGACACTGCTGTCCCCTGTGGGGACTAGAGATGGCGTTCAAAATCACTCACGGTGATTTATCACAGTGATCGCAGAATCACGATCACGCTCGTGATTGTTTCACGATCACGACTGTGATTCTAACTTTTTTATCCCGAGTCATAGTACTTCGTCATCTTTGTGCTAAAAAATGGTATTATTTATGTAATTAGTAGAAAGGTATAGACAATTTCTTATTTAAATACCAATACCAGACAATATAATGATGTATGAATAATGATAATTCGTAGATCGTGATTATTTCACGATCACGACTGTGATCCTAACTTTTTTATCTCAAGTCATAGTAATTCTTCATCTTTGAGTTAAAATATTGTGTTATTTATGTAGTTAGTAGAAAGGTATAGACAATTTCTTATTTAAATACCGAATACGTTACTTAATAATGTATGAATATATATATATATATATCCCAGCCCGGCCGTCAGGCTCTGCTAGTTGGGTCCGGCGGTGGGCTCGGGCAGACTGTGCTGTCTGGGACGTTTCGGTTGAAACAAATTTTACAGGTAAAAAAGTATTTCATCATTCATAAAAGTTATTAAAACTATGTATCCGTTATAAAAGTATACATATAGAAATTAATAGTTAATGTATTTGAATGCTTTTTCTTTTACAAATTTTTCTTTCTGCTTTAAATGTAAATACTACCCAGACAACCAGGGCTGCACCGGGCAGCAATGTCGCGTTTTGGATCCCTGCTGCCGCGAGGCTGCACGGAAAACGGTGGGGGATTTTGCCTCACCGTAAGAGGGCAACACAGTCGCGCCAATGTTTCGAATGCCGTACGCAGCGCCATACAGGCACGTACAGGCCTTGTACTAGGGAGCAGGGGGTCTCTCGCCCCGGTAAGGTGATACAGAGCTGGTCGCGCTGATGTGGATCTTCCACATTAAGATGTCGGTAAAGTAAATGTCTATTGTACAAATGTGTAGCAGCAGCAGCAGCAGTCTTTCTTTTTACTGACAAAAATTAATATTTTTATTTAAATTACATACTACATACTATCAGGTCGTTCGGAAAGTAATTTTGTTTATCGTGTAGGGATGGCAATGCTTCCGTTTGTCATTACTAGACTGCGGATCTTTTTGCAAAATAAAAAATGTCAGCGTCGATTACAGGAAATAGAAACTAAATTGAATTGAATTATTTCTTCAGCAAAGGAGAAAACGAAATGACTTTCCGAACGAGCTAATACATTAACATATTACAATAGGAGAGCTGCATAAAGTCTAAATAAAATCAATCTCATCATTTTCATACAAAGAAACATTTACCAGTTACTTTTAAGGTTCGGTAGGTGTAGAGGGTTGAAACGTCTTCGTGCAAAAAAAATGTGTCGTAGAAGGGAAAAGAAACTTAATTTATAATTTTCGGCTCGAGCGCGTTTCCAGCTACCCGAGTGCATCGGGCTGCCCGGGAGTGTCTCGATCTCGTCGGGCGGGTTCGGAAAGAATCGGACAAGTTCGGGCGAGCGAGTTTTCGCGCTACTCGAGATTCAATTCTGCGTTCGCACCAGTTCGCACGAACTTGTCCGCTTCTGTCTGACGTCTGAACGCGCTCGACGAAGTCGAGCCACTCTCGGGCCACCAGGCCACCCGATGGTGTGTCACGGATAGTCTGCGGATCTTTCTGCAAAATAAAAATTTACTATATCGATTGCAAGAAATAGAAATCAAATTGAATTGAATTGTTTCTTCAGCAAAGGAGAAAACGAAATGACTTTCCGAACGAGCCAATACATTATAACATATTACAAGGAGAGCTGCATAAAGTCTAAATAAAATCAATCTCATCACTTTCATACAAAGAAACATTTACCAGTTACTTTTAAGGTTCGGTAGGTGTAGAGTGTTGAAATTTATAATTTTCGGCTCGAGCGCGTTTCAAGCTACCCGAGTGCATCGGGCTGCCAAGGGGTTTCGAGCTGCCCGGGAGTGTCTCGATCTCGTCGGGCGGGTTCGGAAAGAATCGGACAAGTTCGGGCGAGCGAGTTTTCGCGCTACTCGAGATTCAATTCTGCGTTCGCACGAACTTGTCCGCTTCTGTCTGACGTCTGAACGCGCTCGACGAAGTCGAGCCACTCTCGGGACACCGGGCCACCCGATGGTGTGTCACGGATAGACTGCGGATCTTTATGCAAAATAAAAAATGTCAGCGTCGATTACAGGAAATAGAAACTAAATTGAATGTCATCTCTTCCCTTAATGATTTTAATAGAGGAGAAATCATATATTGACATCTTCAATTTAAAAAATTTTCCAACAACTATCAATTTCATCTACTCAAGTTTGCTATAAATGCATAAAGATCCGCAGTCTATTCGTGACATATCAAGCGGCCCGAGAGTGGCTCGACTTCGTCGAGTGATTTGAAAATTACAGTCAAAACGTGTTGGTCGAGGAAGTGTCGACTTCCAGCTCAATAGTAATGACCTGTCATAAATCTCTCTGTAGAGAACAGCCCCGGGAACGGCACTGAAAGAAATCGAGTCTACCGGGTTGGGTCTGCCTGGGTCTGCCTAGCCCGACCCCAGCCGCGCGCCCGTGGTCTGCCTAGCCCGACCCCAGCCGCGCGCCCGTAGTCTCAATGTGTTGACTTCGATGGCGCACGCTGCGTAGTATGTGTGACCGCTGTAATAAGTATTTCAATACAGCCGAAAATGCGTGTGAAACGAGTCCTGCCTCCTCCACTCTGATCCAATCGTCCGCGCATTCGCACCTAGACACGTCACCGTAATCCTGCCTGGGAACCTTCTTCTCAGGCTTACACCAAGTACAATGTCACCAGTTCGAATCCATGCGTGTTGGCGTCTTGCCGCCATCCCCTACAATTGCGTAGTATGTAGTGGGCGGTAACGGTATCGTATCCTAACCCACTGCTGTTCCGCTATCGCTCGTACTTACGAGGCAGTGTATTGGATCACTTGTTGGACATAGACAAATCTAAAATGTTTTTTCACTACGTGAATGAAATATGTAATTTCAGGACCGACGCTGTCGATCCTTACGTCAGAAAATGTCTGTTCCAGGGTTGTTACCTTTCACTTAAAAAGGCATCGTTGGTCAAGACTGGTTGCTAATATTATTCTCGAGGTGTAAATGGGGTTATTTAGTCGTATACAGCGTCCTTTGCCAGCTCCTTGTGACGCCAATTTTTATATCTCCATTTCTTTTGAAGGGCTCATTTTACAGTGGAAACTCCAAGGAATATAAACATATTTTGTTCAAAATTTAAATCACTGACGCACAGTGGTCTGGATTGGAAAATCGTGTGCCATTTTGTTATAACTTTTGAACCAGTAGAGATACTGCAATGAAATTTTCACTAAAAATATTTAAAAAATAGTCATTTTTAACTATAGGTAATTAAATATTTTTTGCATTTGTTAAACAATAATTTTTTATAAATTTTCATTGATATTTTTGATTTAAAAAAAAATTTTTGGAATATAATCGTACATACTATTTTTTACTTTCTAAATATGTATTTTTTATATTTATGTTTCACACATGTGTAACGTTTTATGGAATACGTAAAATATAAATTTGAGAAGTCTTGTTGCAATCAACATACACAAAAAAAATTACCGTAAAGGTAAAAACGCATTACAAGCGTGTCAATGATATTTTTTATAATAATTTATAATGATTAAAAAACGAAACGAGCCTACTACCTTATATCTTTATTTTACTAGAGGTGAGCGAAATATCAGAACGAAACAGAATTGAAAAACTTCTATTATATTTTAATACTAAAGAATTACCTCGGATGCAATATTTAACACTAAAATCTTACATTTTTCGCTATGTGAAGTCATCTGATAATAATTTGTACCAACAATATACCTCGCAAACATTCTATTACCAACTTTAATGGCTTTAAACAATAATAATTTGAGCGGGCGGAGAGGGGCGGAATTAATTTTTTCATGATTATTTAGAAGGAAGGTGTACTAAAAATATTCCAATTAATTAGAAAGCTAAACTCGGCTAAACTTTAAAGATATACCATCTTAAATGGAAAGGACTTCACAAATTTTTCTTACGGCATTGAGCATTATTATATAAATAGAGTATTTACGTTAATAAATAATAGAAAGATATGATTTTTATCACAAAAGTCTGCTCTTCAATATAAAAAAAAAGCGAGAGATAATATTAAATAGGAACGTCAGGGCACCGCATCACAGAGAAGCAATTTTTCTTGTGAAAAATCCTCCTCTTAAAATGTCCTATTTTCAATGTTTATTGCAACTATTATATTTATTAAATTGTACTATTTTCTTCATTTCCGAGGTCTGTGAACATTTGGGAAGCAATGTTTATAGATATCGATACGAGAAAGTTCGTTTTTGGGCAGAAAGGCACACGATTTTCCAATCCAGACCACTGTGTGACGGCTCATCGAAAAAGACGTAAAAAACGAATTAGTTTAAATTTTTCGACTCCATACAGTTGATGGTCGAGGTTAAAAAAATAATTTTGCAATAGCCCAATCCTTTCCTAATAAAACCACCAAAAAAAAAGTGTAGCTCAATCGGATTTCAACGAAAATATGATTTCATTTGTTTCGTTGACAAAAAATTCGATTTTTTGGAAAATCCTGAGGTGGTAGACAAATTCTGAGACCAGATTTGAAATAAGCGTGGAAGAATCTACGGGAAATGATGTACAGCATGTTGCAAAAAAGTTTTATTGAAATTGTGCAGGTTTAACGAATTTTGTCAAGGTTAAAAAACGTTCGTACCATCATTTCCCTACTTTCCGCATATTCTGCAAAGTTAGACCTTTAATTTAAAAAAAATTCATCGTTCTATCTCTTTTCTATCGAAAGTTATTCGACTTTAACACAGAAACTTGCGGCGACCCGTGCAGCGACCCTTGCAGCGACCCAATAGCTGCACGGGTCGCTGCAAGGGTCGCCGCTTGGATCGCGACGGAATGGCCAAAAAAGGTGTGTCACAGCTCTGACCGACCAGTCCTGAACCGCTAGAGGACTCATCAGTAAGGCGGGCCCTGCCCGAGACGCTGCGATATCGGAAGGTGGTTTAAGACTGTATATATAGAGATCGGTGACGGATCAGGTAGCAGCGAGAAAGGTCTTTCTTTGACTATCTGTCCATCTTGTGGCAAATGTAGGAAATTAGCTGCCACAAAAGAGAGCGAGTTATTATTGTCCGCTTCTGCCCGAACGCGCCCGACGAGGTCGACCACGTTCGGGCCACCCGCCCGATGTGTTACGGATAGACAGCGGGTCTTTATGCAAAATAAAAAACGTCAGCGTTGATTACAAGAAATAGAAACTCAAAAGAATGTCATCCCTTTCCTTAATGATTTTAATAAAGGAGAAATCATATATTGACATTTTCAATTTTAAAAATTTTCCAACAACTATCAATTTCATCTACTCAATTTTGCTATAAATGCATACAGATCCCAAGTCTATCCGTTACGCATCGGGCGGCTCGAGAGCGGCTCGACATCGGCGAGTAATTTGAGGAGTTGGTGACTTATGGATAGACCGTATGGCGATTAACTTCATCAATCGATTGAATCAATTCGATCAAATTTGTTGCCGGTCAAATCTGGAGTCGGTGAAATGTCGGCGAAAACCGTGTGCGCCGTCCGGCGCAATGTACGTCGAAATGTCATAACATCTCCAAAAATTCAAGTCTTTTAGTCTCGAATCTAATGTCGTTAATGCTTCGTACAGCGCTGAACATTTCGCTTTGAAACTTTAATTCACTGTGTGAAATTAGGGACTTAATCCCGGTAAAATATTTATACATACCGGACAATACCGGTAACGGTACTATGCCAAGCGGCTGAAATAACACCGAAACCGTTAATATACTTTTTCGAGCAAAAGGTCCTGGAAAACGAAGTTTGGGCTTTTGTTGTGCCATGGCCGAACTGCAATGTGCCACCAGCCGTACCCTTAGGAGTTAATAGCCGTAATAACCATAAAGACATTAAAGACCAAATCGGTCTAACCAGATTCCTTGGGGTTACCGTGCGCTCGCTACCCCCGCCATATAAAAGATTCTGTAGACTTTTTCAAATACAGTGATATCCAATATTAATACAGTATGATTGTTTAAACATGTTTAAACAACGGTTTTGGAAACAGCGGGACAAACGATTTTTTCGAATCCATATTTATTAAGCTTAAGATTTTTAAAACTAAGAAAATGAAAAAACACTATCCGATTACCCGAAATGTCATCGAAAACGGTCAACACATAAAACAGATATACATAGTAGGCATTGAAAGATGTAAAGAAAAGAATCTTTGAATTTTTCTGCTCACGATTGATCTAAATCGCAGTTTCTTATAATTGTTTTAATTTTTAATTGTTTTCGAGTATCCATATTTCCATGCGAAATAGAACTACTGTTTCGGATTTTGT
Organism: Lasioglossum baleicum; assembly: GCF_051020765.1. NCBI lineage: Eukaryota > Metazoa > Arthropoda > Insecta > Hymenoptera > Halictidae > Lasioglossum > Lasioglossum baleicum. The sequence goes on along the minus strand of NW_027469088.1, from coordinate 1,785,575 downwards.
TCAAATTTGGATATGTTGCAGTCTTTAGTGAAATATGAGAAAACGTATCTCAAACAATTCCTTGAAGTCTTGAAAATTGTTGGTTTTACGGACGTGTAATATGAGGTGTCACAAGTTTTTCCTTAAATTATAACGGCCAAACTAACTGTTTACCCCGACACGAGCGCTTCGTTTAAAATCAGGTATGAAGGGTTGGATCAGTCCGGTAGTGGAGAAAGTGTAAGTGGGTGAATTAAAACCACTGGTTTAAACAGGGAAGCCGGGTTTCTGCGACTTCGAGATCACTTTTAATAATAATTTTAAACACGCGGTACAAATAACTGACAATTGAGATGTCGTTTCGGGACTCACGGTTCTCGTTTCGGAGATCTCTCTCAGTCATCAATCTCGACTGTTGCGGATCGGGGTCCTCGCGTAATACGCGGGCATCCCCACCATACTCTCATACTGGGGAGCTCGTTAGAAATTGTTCAAATTGAACGCGAACGGTAAAGACAATAACACGGGACGAGACGGTAGCACAATGCTTTGAACGTATTTACAATCGCGTGTCAAACACTAACAAAACGATGAAAATTAGTTTTTGATGCTCATATACAGGGTGCTCGACATAATAAAAAGAGACACCTTGCACATATTTTTAAATTTCTTATATTTAAAGGTGGAAAGTGTACACTCCGTTATGAATAAAACCACTAGAAACGGTCCTAATTCCGTCGAGTTTAGGCTTTTCTTAATCGGCAGAACGCCACGAATTGGCTCGTGTGACTTTCGTGAGGGCAGCACGGAAAATAATTAAGTTCAGCATTCGCTCCTTAGCGGTTTCATGCCGAGCTACCTGGCTGGCCGGGGGATTGTCGGGCCGTGTTTATTGCACTACTATTGTGTTCTGGGCTCAGGCCTCAGGGCTCGACCCTCGGGCGTCGGTCGTGTTCATTGTAGCCTCGAGTTGGCCGAAAGTATTCATGGATTTATTCATTTTCGAGAAAATAGAATAAAAATAAAATCACTAACCAGTGTTGGGCAAAAATTCAATCGACGATTGACGACTAAATTTCTACTTCAATCGTTAATCGCGATTAACAATTAATATCCTCGTTTAGTCGTTAATTGTGGTTAACGAATAAATACCGATTGATCGTTATATTTGCGGATAAGATTAAATACTTATTAATCGTTAATTGCGGATAACGATTAAATTTCTACTTTAGTCGTTAATCGCGACTAACGATTATCAATCGTCAATCGGATGACCGATTAAATGCCCAACTCATCTGTCACCAACTCCTCAAATCACTCGCCGATGTCGAGCCGCTCTCGAGCCGCCCGATGTGTAACGGATAGACTTGGGATCTGTATGCATTTATAGCAAAATTGAGTAGATGAAATTGATAGTTGTTGGAAAATTTTTAAAATTGAAAATGTCAATATATGATTTCTCCTTTATTAAAATCATTAAGGAAAGGGATGACATTCTTTTGAGTTTCTATTTCTTGTAATCAACGCTGACGTTTTTTATTTTGCATAAAGACCCGCTGTCTATCCGTAACACATCGGGCGGGTGGCCCGAACGTGGTCGACCTCGTCGGGCGCGTTCGGACAGAAGCGGACAATAATAACTCGCTCTCTTTTGTGGCAGCTAATTTCCTACATTTGCCACAAGATGGACAGATAGTCAAAGAAAGACCTTTCTCGCTGCTACCTGATCCGTCACCGATCTCTATATATACAGTCTTAAACCACCTTCCGATATCGCAGCGTCTCGGGCAGGGCCCGCCTTACTGATGAGTCCTCTAGCGGTTCAGGACTGGTCGGTCAGAGCTGTGACACACCTTTTTTGGCCATTCCGTCGCGATCCAGGCGGCGACCCTTGCAGCGACCCGTGCAGCTATTGGGTCGCTGCAAGGGTCGCTGCACGGGTCGCCGCAAGTTTCTGTGTTAAAGTCGAATAACTTTCGATAGAAAAGAGATAGAACGATGAATTTTTTTTAAATTAAAGGTCTAACTTTGCAGAATATGCGGAAAGTAGGGAAATGATGGTACGAACGTTTTTTAACCTTGACAAAATTCGTTAAACCTGCACAATTTCAATAAAACTTTTTTGCAACATGCTGTACATCATTTCCCGTAGATTCTTCCACGCTTATTTCAAATCTGGTCTCAGAATTTGTCTACCACCTCAGGATTTTCCAAAAAATCGAATTTTTTGTCAACGAAACAAATGAAATCATATTTTCGTTGAAATCCGATTGAGCTACACTTTTTTTTTGGTGGTTTTATTAGGAAAGGATTGGGCTATTGCAAAATTATTTTTTTAACCTCGACCATCAACTGTATGGAGTCGAAAAATTTAAACTAATTCGTTTTTTACGTCTTTTTCGATGAGCCGTCACACAGTGGTCTGGATTGGAAAATCGTGTGCCTTTCTGCCCAAAAACGAACTTTCTCGTATCGATATCTATAAACATTGCTTCCCAAATGTTCACAGACCTCGGAAATGAAGAAAATAGTACAATTTAATAAATATAATAGTTGCAATAAACATTGAAAATAGGACATTTTAAGAGGAGGATTTTTCACAAGAAAAATTGCTTCTCTGTGATGCGGTGCCCTGACGTTCCTATTTAATATTATCTCTCGCTTTTTTTTTATATTGAAGAGCAGACTTTTGTGATAAAAATCATATCTTTCTATTATTTATTAACGTAAATACTCTATTTATATAATAATGCTCAATGCCGTAAGAAAAATTTGTGAAGTCCTTTCCATTTAAGATGGTATATCTTTAAAGTTTAGCCGAGTTTAGCTTTCTAATTAATTGGAATATTTTTAGTACACCTTCCTTCTAAATAATCATGAAAAAATTAATTCCGCCCCTCTCCGCCCGCTCAAATTATTATTGTTTAAAGCCATTAAAGTTGGTAATAGAATGTTTGCGAGGTATATTGTTGGTACAAATTATTATCAGATGACTTCACATAGCGAAAAATGTAAGATTTTAGTGTTAAATATTGCATCCGAGGTAATTCTTTAGTATTAAAATATAATAGAAGTTTTTCAATTCTGTTTCGTTCTGATATTTCGCTCACCTCTAGTAAAATAAAGATATAAGGTAGTAGGCTCGTTTCGTTTTTTAATCATTATAAATTATTATAAAAAATATCATTGACACGCTTGTAATGCGTTTTTACCTTTACGGTAATTTTTTTTGTGTATGTTGATTGCAACAAGACTTCTCAAATTTATATTTTACGTATTCCATAAAACGTTACACATGTGTGAAACATAAATATAAAAAATACATATTTAGAAAGTAAAAAATAGTATGTACGATTATATTCCAAAAATTTTTTTTTAAATCAAAAATATCAATGAAAATTTATAAAAAATTATTGTTTAACAAATGCAAAAAATATTTAATTACCTATAGTTAAAAATGACTATTTTTTAAATATTTTTAGTGAAAATTTCATTGCAGTATCTCTACTGGTTCAAAAGTTATAACAAAATGGCACACGATTTTCCAATCCAGACCACTGTGCGTCAGTGATTTAAATTTTGAACAAAATATGTTTATATTCCTTGGAGTTTCCACTGTAAAATGAGCCCTTCAAAAGAAATGGAGATATAAAAATTGGCGTCACAAGGAGCTGGCAAAGGACGCTGTATACGACTAAATAACCCCATTTACACCTCGAGAATAATATTAGCAACCAGTCTTGACCAACGATGCCTTTTTAAGTGAAAGGTAACAACCCTGGAACAGACATTTTCTGACGTAAGGATCGACAGCGTCGGTCCTGAAATTACATATTTCATTCACGTAGTGAAAAAACATTTTAGATTTGTCTATGTCCAACAAGTGATCCAATACACTGCCTCGTAAGTACGAGCGATAGCGAAACAGCAGTGGGTTAGGATACGATACCGTTACCGCCCACTACATACTACGCAATTGTAGGGGATGGCGGCAAGACGCCAACACGCATGGATTCGAACTGGTGACATTGTACTTGGTGTAAGCCTGAGAAGAAGGTTCCCAGGCAGGATTACGGTGACGTGTCTAGGTGCGAATGCGCGGACGATTGGATCAGAGTGGAGGAGGCAGGACTCGTTTCACACGCATTTTCGGCTGTATTGAAATACTTATTACAGCGGTCACACATACTACGCAGCGTGCGCCATCGAAGTCAACACATTGAGACTACGGGCGCGCGGCTGGGGTCGGGCTAGGCAGACCACGGGCGCGCGGCTGGGGTCGGGCTAGGCAGACCCAGGCAGACCCAACCCGGTAGACTCGATTTCTTTCAGTGCCGTTCCCGGGGCTGTTCTCTACAGAGAGATTTATGACAGGTCATTACTATTGAGCTGGAAGTCGACACTTCCTCGACCAACACGTTTTGACTGTAATTTTCAAATCACTCGACGAAGTCGAGCCACTCTCGGGCCGCTTGATATGTCACGAATAGACTGCGGATCTTTATGCATTTATAGCAAACTTGAGTAGATGAAATTGATAGTTGTTGGAAAATTTTTTAAATTGAAGATGTCAATATATGATTTCTCCTCTATTAAAATCATTAAGGGAAGAGATGACATTCAATTTAGTTTCTATTTCCTGTAATCGACGCTGACATTTTTTATTTTGCATAAAGATCCGCAGTCTATCCGTGACACACCATCGGGTGGCCCGGTGGCCCGAGAGTGGCTCGACTTCGTCGAGCGCGTTCAGACGTCAGACAGAAGCGGACAAGTTCGTGCGAACGCAGAATTGAATCTCGAGTAGCGCGAAAACTCGCTCGCCCGAACTTGTCCGATTCTTTCCGAACCCGCCCGACGAGATCGAGACACTCCCGGGCAGCTCGAAACCCCTTGGCAGCCCGATGCACTCGGGTAGCTTGAAACGCGCTCGAGCCGAAAATTATAAATTTCAACACTCTACACCTACCGAACCTTAAAAGTAACTGGTAAATGTTTCTTTGTATGAAAGTGATGAGATTGATTTTATTTAGACTTTATGCAGCTCTCCTTGTAATATGTTATAATGTATTGGCTCGTTCGGAAAGTCATTTCGTTTTCTCCTTTGCTGAAGAAACAATTCAATTCAATTTGATTTCTATTTCTTGCAATCGATATAGTAAATTTTTATTTTGCAGAAAGATCCGCAGACTATCCGTGACACACCATCGGGTGGCCTGGTGGCCCGAGAGTGGCTCGACTTCGTCGAGCGCGTTCAGACGTCAGACAGAAGCGGACAAGTTCGTGCGAACGCAGAATTGAATCTCGAGTAGCGCGAAAACTCGCTCGCCCGAACTTGTCCGATTCTTTCCGAACCCGCCCGACGAGATCGAGACACTCCCGGGCAGCCCGATGCACTCGGGTAGCTGGAAACGCGCTCGAGCCGAAAATTTTATTCCGTTATCATTTCAATTAATATTGTTATTAATATTTGAACATTACCAATCATTCTGTATGTTTTATTCGATTTTGAAACGAAAGTCGCCACTTTCGACGCTCATTTCTACTTAAATTTGTTATAACTCTCCAATTCAGAACGATTCGGAACCAATTCTTTGTGGACTATGATCGTAAACCTTTATCGAATGTAATGGTACCAGAAAGAGTGCGGAATACAGCGGAATGGTTTACCAAAATTGTCAATAAAGTTTTTAAATCGAAAAAAAACTTACAGAATGAGATTGGTAATGTTGGAATATTGATAACAATACTATTTTAGATGATAGCAGAATGAAATCTGTGAAGAGTTTGTACACCTATCTCAACTCAGTACTGTAACCGTACCAATTACATATCGAGTGAGAGCGAGAGGGACTATCGCGAATCCCCACCACAGCGTGTCGCGACAAGATCTGCGATCCTTGTCAAAATAAAGGACCGCAGATCATCACCGCTAATTAGGATGCGCGCGCACCGATCCCCACTCGATACAGATCGAAGGAGGTCGATGCGCGAAGCAAATTCATCACTCTACGTCTGGAAGCGGGTCTAATAACACGCGACTCTAATAGATCCGGCGAAAACCGGTGCTCGTTCGAGAAGTCAAACCGACTTCGCATTTCTAGTCAAACCGCCTAGATTGCCTTCGTCTTGTACGCGCCTCAAACTGAGGAGTCACAAGTACAAACCGTACTGTGGCACAGCCGAGATTAATAACTATTATCATGTGTAACGATCGTGTCGGCGTAGAGTCAAGCGTAAAGGTAACGTACGAGAAGACGGCAATCTAATAGGAACTGTCGATAGGTAGAGTCGTGTGATTATCATTAAAATCATAATTGAACGACAGCAGGATTCAGTACGACTCTTATTTGCGATTCTAGAACCGGAGTGGGATCAGGCTCGCTTAATAGCGCAGACGAATTCACTCTTTCGGTGAAGCCTAGTAAAAGGAGTTTTGTACGTGTCGGCATATATGTACTTCTCCGAGAAATCGGCAGAGTACGTATGTGATACGACGATCGTCATCTGTCGGAGTTTGTACGTTCAAAGGACAAAAGTGATTATGTACTGTGTTGATTTACTATTCCAGAACCGGAGTGGAATCAGGCTCGCTTAATAGCGCAGAAGGATTCACTCTTTTGGTGTTGCATAGTAAAGAGGCGCTTTGTACGTGTTGGCATACAGCATACTTCTCCGAGCAATCGGCAGAGTATCTATGTGTTTCGGCGGTCATTTGTTGTCCGGATTATCAACTGTAGAATTGATTAGCACAATACGAGTGACTAGACACTGAACCGGAATACAAACGAGCTCACCGCTTGGTGCAGAAAGGGTGTATTCTTTTGGTGAGGCAAAGGTGACGAGTACTGTGCATGTGAGCAGGGGCGATACCTCTCCGAGGAGTCGGCAGGGTACGCTCGTGTTATAACGATCGAGTCTAGCAGTCCATGTACGTTTAACATCTAAATCCAGATCAATAACGATTGTTGAAACAAATTCCAGACGTAGCGTCTCGTGGGTGTACTGGGAGCGTGGCTATAATTTGAAGTATCGCGTTTGGCGACCGTATTTGTAGTAGGAGTTTTCGGTTAAAAATATATTATCTTGCCCGTATGCAAGTTTCTTTGATTCGCGAGCGAAACCGTATCCGTCACGGCTTATACATTTTCATTATATATTCCATAGAACGGTTCCTCGGAAAACCTTTGTATTTCGGAGAAGTAGGGTTACCTCACGGTATTGATTTACAATACTGAGTATATTAATTGTCGGCGAACAAATGTGCGACATACCCGCGTGTTGACGCCGAGAGTCTATGATCCTGACAGAAGATCTCTATATAGAAAAACCTGTATACAAAGCTTGGTACAATATACCCTACTTTTACCTCCTAACTGGTTCTCAACTTATTTATCAGATAATCCAAACCTCTCCGCTTCCAGTGCCTGGAGGCACGAACTAAATATCTTTTATCTCAGTCAATTATTATGTTTAATTATTGATAAAGTAAATTCTACTAAATTCAATCAATAGTAATTCAGGAAGTAACATTAATACGGTTACAAATTGGCGCCCAACGTGGGGCTGTGAGGTTGTGATTAGATAAACGGGTGAGATCAGATAAAAGGGTACAATGTCGACCGACAATCGTGTCAAGACTCGAAGAAATCAGAATAATCCTCCGGTAGTAGACAACCCAGTAATACCGGATATTCCTCCGTTTCGCCCAGGACCAAATTCGACGCCGGATAATCCGACGGTATCTAATACAGGAATATCACCAGATTTAGATCCGGATATCGCTGCAAACAATACAGAATTGCTCAACAAAATCAAAGCGCTAGAAGCCAAGATTACGTCACAGGAGGAGAAGATCCTTCAGTTGGAAATCAAACTGGCCGCATGTATGGGAATGCAGATCGATAATAATGAAGCTCAGAAGAACTTTTCCAAATTGCAACAAGATCTAGCTGCACGTCTAGATGTAGAGAGCCAAAGGTGTAAGGAAAGTCAGAAAAACCTTCGTGACGAGATCGAGAGCCAGCTGCCAATACAATCAGATGACAGCATTACCAACGAGGAATTATATGAAAGAATAACTGATCACAAACGTGAAATGAGAGATTGGAGACGCGAATTTGAATCACGTCTTGAGCGCCTTCTGCAAATGACTGCAGATAGGGGAATGCCTGAAGAGGTAAATCCAGTCGGTCCACTTGCGAACACGATCCGACATACAAGTGCTAATGAAACAGCAGGCGTCAGGCCACGCTCGAGAGATCAACGTATCGAGCCAAACGAAAATCGTACTCGGATCACGCAGAGATTGTCCATCAACCCTCGATGGCAGGACAACGAATCAACGAGACTCGATTCCTCAATGGCAATTATGACAAGACCATTCGCAGTAAAACCAAAACTCCCTATATTCGAGGGAAAGGTAACAGAAAAACCACCAAAGTTCATACGCGAAATGCGACAGTTCATTCAGGCTGCACGAGTTCCTGAGGATGAGGTAAAATTCATAATCACACAAGCTCTCAAAGGGGTAGCAAGCGAATGGTGGGACATAATATCTGACCAAGTGGAAAACTGGAACCAATTCTCACGAGCATTTCTGGACAGATTCTGGAGCTCAGCTATACAGCGCAAAATAAGGGAAAACCTCGATACAGGAGTACACCGATCTGAATCAGGACAGACGCGTGTGGCATACGCAATGCGCTTGATTGGGAATGCGCGCGATTTAGTACCACGTCCATCTGACGAAGAAATCGTACTAATCCTCGCTCGACACTTTACACAAGCAGTCGACGACTGTGTACTTGGGCAAAACATAACGGAGATCAACGCCTTCCTAGCTCTGCTGGAGCGATTCGATAATGGCGGTACAGTCAATCGACAACGGACCAACGAAGCTCCCACGTACAACAAGGCATGGGTAAATCGGTCGAACCATGAACAAACATCAAGGGGCAACCCATATGCGGGAGGTACCGCTCGGGTGCAACCGAATGAGCAACAAGTTCGACAGCGGGAATACCAACGTCCTACAGCAGAATACCCGCGCGAATACTCACGGGAATATCCGAGGAAGGTACAGGACACACCGCGAAGGGACATATATCCAAACCAGGCGTACCAACACCCAGAACGTAGACAAGATAAAGGAGAAAAAGGCGACAAACGATGGTCGCCCCGCCCAAGTCACATAAGAACGACTCAGATACAGGAAGAGTTACCTGCAGAGGATGAGGAGGAGGAGGAGATATGCCCAGATGAAGCCATGTCGGAAAACGAATAAGGAGGAGCTCTGAAGAACGGCTGAGCTACTTCCCTGCTCAGGTGAGAGTCGCCTCCAGGCATAATCAAAAAGGGGAGGAAATCCGTCTGATGGTTGGAACAATTTTTGAAAATCCGCGACAGGACCTAATGGAGGAAGAAACCACAGTTCCCCGAATGAGCAATGATGCTAACCGCTGCCCAGAAATCCTCATAAAGGTTGAGGGAATTCCTGTAAGAGCACTGCTCGACACAGGTAGTGCGATAACAGCAGTCTCGGAAAATTGGTATCAACAATACCAGGACAAGCTATTTAAAAACCCCATGTTACCCGCTGTAGGGGCGTTCGTGATCGGAGCCACGGGACACAAATCAGCCCGAATAAAGAAGCAAATTTGGGTGACAATTGACCATGATGAATCTACGGTGGAGGCACCGGTGGTGATTGTTCCTGGCCTGATATGCGATTTTATTCTGGGTATCGACACGTTAAGACGTACGAAAGCAATCATCGATCTCGAAAAAGACATCCTTCAAATATCTACGGAACGCGGAAATACCTCCATCAACATGGTTCAAGAAGAATCGACAAAAGGTAAGATGAGAACAATCAAGAATACACGTCCTCGACGGTGTACAAAACAGGAAATGACCACCGAAATTCCACCAACATTGTTCCAATCAGACCATATAACGGACATACAAGAGAAACAACTACGAAAAGTAATTCTGGCATATCCCCGACTATGGAGAAAGAACGTCGGACGCCTAACATGTTACGAACACCATTTACATGTAAAGGCGGATACCCCGTACTTTCGACGAACCTATCCTACTCCACTTAAGTATCTGGATGCAGCTGATGCGGAAATAGAACGAATGTTAACGAATGACATCATACGACCAAGTAAAAGCCCATACATCAACCCGGTGGTACCGGTACTCAAAAAGAATGGATCACTTCGACTATGTTTGGATGCAAGAATGCTCAACCAAGCTCTCGTAGATGACCATGAAATGTCCGAGACGCCTGATGCGATTTTCCAACGCTTTAAAAAAGTAGAATTTCTCTCAAGCCTCGACTTAACAAGTAGCTTCTGGCAGGTTCCATTAACCAAAGAATCAAGAAAATACACTGCTTTCTCATACCGCGGTAAATGTTATGAATACGTGGTAACTCCATTAGGTCTCAAAACAAGTAGTGCAAGTCTGGTTAGAGCTCTGCGACAAGTGTTACACGGCATGGAAGGATTCGTTACCAACTTTATCGATGATATCCTATGCTTTTCAAACACGTTCGAAGAACACATACAACACTTACACGCATTGCTAGAAAGATTACAACAGCACAACTTAACGATCAATTTAGAAAAATGTCGTTTCATGAGGCGAGAATTGAAGTTCCTGGGACACGTGCTATCCACGGAAGGATTGAAACAAGATCCGGAAAAACTGACAGCAATCCGAGAGTTCCCTGCCCCACGCAACCTGAAGCAGCTGCGGGGATTCCTAGGCCTGATCAATTACTATAGTAAATTCACGGATAAACACGCCGAAGTAACAACACCTTTACTAACTCTGATGAAAAAGGGAACGCGCTGGACATGGAACGAAAAGCTACAAACAGCATTTGAGAATACAAAACAAACATTTTGTAAAGAAGTCGTGCTGCAATACCCAGACGCAACCAAGGAATTTTTCTTGGCCACTGATGCAAGCTTCGCGGCCATCGGAGCGGTAATCGAGCAAAAAGATGCGCAAGGAAAACTGCGTCCAATTGCATTCGCAAGTAGAACACTGAAGGGTCCAGAGCTGACGTACTTTACAACAGAGAAAGAGTTGTTAGCAGTCGTATGGGCACTAGGGAAATTTAGAACTTATCTGTACGGAGCAAGAACGATCCTGTTAACAGATCACAAGGCTATAACCTTCCTCGTGAATAGTAAATTGCTAAATCAGCGGTTGACTCGATGGATTCTGTCAATTCAAGATTATCGCGTTGAGATCCAATACCGACCGGGAAAAGAAAACATACCGGCGGATATAATGAGCCGATCGTTCCACGAAGTGGGCAAAGATACCACGAACCGCGAAACACGGATTCCCATCCTCACAGCGATAGCGCGCACGATGTCAACAACGCTATTGAAAGCTCTTAAAAATTTGTCTGAATGGCAGCAAAAAGACGAGAAGACACGTACTGTGATCGAAAAATGTCAATGACAAGACGAAAAGACCAAGGGTAAATACTGCATTCAAGAAAACATACTATACAAAATAGATCAAAAGGGTAAAATAAGAGCGGTGATTCCCCCGCAATTACACGAGGAAATGATCAAAGAAGTACACGAGATGTACGCGCATCTTGGCAGCGATAAAACAAGTGCTCTGATCGCAGAAAGCTTCTATATCACGAAGCTAAACCGACATGCCCGTAAAATGATAGCCGCCTGCGATACGTGCCAGAGAGTCAAAGTGTCAACTCACGCACTCCACTTTGACCTACAAACAATTTTACCAAAAGGCCCATTGGAAATTGTATCAATTGACTACTATGGCCCACTACCAACTTCAAGGGGGGGCGTGAAGCACATCCTGGTAATGGAAGATCTATTCACAAAATTCGTAAAATTATACCCGGTAAAGAATGCAACTACAGCGATAACCATAGGCCGAATATTCAAGAGCTACATCCCAGCATATGGAAAGCCCAGAAAATTGCTAACAGACCATGGGACACAATTCACATCAAAAAAATGGACACAAAAACTACAAGAGGAGGATATCCAGCACATCCTATCATCAGTCAGACACCCTCAGAGCAACCCAGTCGAGCGAGTGAATCGCGAAATCGGGAGAATATTCCGCACACTTGCAGCAAATGCACATACATCATGGGCAACATGGGTAGGAGTAGTAGAGACATGTTGTAACGAGGTGATGCATGAAAGCACGGGATTCACACCTATGGAACTGTTTCTTAAAAAGGCTCCGACACGACCGTGGACGAAATGGCTCGACAAAAATATAAGGGACCAATCAACAAGTAACCTTGACGACAGCGACAAGTTACAGCTGGCTTTTCGCAACATGACACGCAAAGCACAGAAAAGGTGCGAGAGAGCTAACGCAGGAAAAACACACATACACTATAACATTGGTGAGAGTGTGTTACTTAGAACAAATCCAGTGTCAAATGCGGCAGAGCGAGAAATCGCGAAATTTTTCCATCTATACGAAGGTCCATACGAACTAATAAAAAAAAAGGCCCGGCAACGTACGTGTTACGAAGACCTCAGTCGAACGAAATCCGAGGTACATTTCACGCAACAAGCCTACGTCGCTACCATCAACAGCAAGAGAACACCGTGAAACGTAAATAAGACGCAGAAATGTAAGAAAATACGTAGTAGGACACTACAAAGAGGGGAAATTCATAGAATACCCATCCATTCCTGACAGTATAAATACACAGCACCTCGCAAGGAAGGCACAGTTCATCATGAGCAACGAAATTGAAATCGCGAAACGAGAAATGTGTGACAAGGCGACGCAGGCATACGCCGCATGGGCTATGCTATCAAAGGCGACCCAAACGGGAATGGACCTAAGGTACCACGAATCCCCGACTATGGAACTGCCGACGAGGACAGCGCGGCCATGGAGCTGTAATAAGAGCCGACGATATCGGGCTGGCGTGGACACACAAGCCAGAGCAAAAAAGCGAAGCGCCCACACGCAAACTCCACGTAGGGGCCCGGCGTGCGACGGCGGCAGAAAACGAAGCCAACAGACGTCTACAGAAACGGAGCTGTTCGCAACAGACACGGACGCGGAGCTATCCTGGGAAGTAATCCCGGAGTTCGTTGAGGCGGCGTCCAGGAGGACACGCGAAGACGAACCCCCGCATCCTTACACTCCACCAGAAAACGCAATGGAGTGTTCTTGGGAAGTTATTCCAACAGAGCATGGACCCACTATAGACATTCCTGCCGTCAATCCCAGAGATCCACTGGGCTTGCTGTCTCTCACGTAAGAGCTGATTACCCAGTTTTTGGAAATGCCGAAACAACCAGAGGGCAACACCTAAGAGCGACGAGCAACACCGTCAGCAAGACAGGAGGGGGCGGTAAACGGGTATAACCGCGTAAGCACTGTTAAATTATTCTATTTGCGTGGAGGTGAGAGGTAGACGCCACGTGCTTAACTTCACTGCTTTTTATTTTCCGTTGATGTACATTGAGAAATTAAACAACTGTATCTTTGCAGTATTTTTAATCAAAACACTTTTAACTTAAAGATATTCTTTTATATAATAATGTTGCTTATTGCATTAACTTTTAAACCTTTGTACACGTGGTCGCGGTTACGGCTTTTCATATGGAGCGTTTTTACATAAGTGAGTATTTTGAACGGCCGACGATTTGCAACGGTTTTTGCGCGAACTCCGATTGGCCACCTTTCCGACTCACCAGAAACAGGCCCGCCACATTTAAAATCACTATCGTATTTTCAACACACCTCCTTGATTTTATATGTGGCATACTTTAAACTTTAAACTACTCTTATTACGCTTGGAGACTCAACAAATTTCTGAGCCTTTGAAACTTTTGTTTTCCTAACGGTTTAGTTAGTATATCTGCTAACTGATTTTCTGTATCTACTTTAACTACGTCTATTACATTTTTCTTAACATAATCGTCTACAAAATGATAACTCACGTCGATGTGCTTTGACCTTTTCGAGAATTTACCATTCTTTGCTAACGCAATTGCACCTGTGTTATCTTCAAACACTTTAACCGAAGAATCTAGTTTTATATCAAAATCATTCAAGATTCCTCTAACTGGTAGTACTTCCTGAACGCATTCTGCAAGTGCGTAGAATTCCGCATGTGTAGATGCTCGAGAAACTATTGCTTGTTTCTTCGACTTCCATAATATGGGATTTCCGTAAACTCGAATGAGTATCCCCGTAGTTGACTTTCGATCCGTTGGATCAGATGCCCAATCTGCGTCGACGTGCGCATCCATGACTTCGCTGCTGTTTCGACTAAAACATAACTTTACATCTCTTGTACCATATAAATACTTCAAAACTCGAAGAGCATATTTGTAGTGTGTTTGACAATAACTATTCTGAAATCGACTCAAATAGTTTACAGGGAATGAGACGTCGGGTCTTGTTCCCGCTGCAACGTACAAGAGTGCACCAATTAGGTTTCTGTACTGTATATCCAATGATGGGTGTTCTTCCGGTTCCAATTTCAAGTTAGATTCCATTGGAGTGTCCACTGACTTTGAACTTACTACATTATATTTTTCTGCTAAACTCTCTATGTAGTTGGTTTGACTTAACTTCATTGTGTATTTTCTGCAATTGTAGTCAATTTCGATTCCTAAATATTGCTTGGCTTCGCCTAGGTTTTTCATTTGAAACCTTTTATTTAAGAGCTTTTTCACCTTTTCTATTTCATCTAAATCCGAACAACATATTAGTAAGTCGTCAACATACAATATAATATATATCTGTTTTCCTACTTCACCTTTGTAATATAGACAACAGTCATAATTTGATCGTTCAAAGTTTATACTTAACATGTAGGTATGGAAGCACTCATACCATTTTCTGGGGCTCTCCTTGAGTCCGTATAAGGCCTTTTTTAATTTGCATACTAGGCCTGATGGAATTTCATATCCCTTTGGTGGACGTATGTATATTTCCGACTGAATGCTACCATGCAGGAAGGCTGCTTGAACGTCCATTTGATGAAGATTCCATCCCCTCACACATGTGATAGAAAGCATCAGTTTCAGTGTGCACATTCGTGCAACAGGCGAATACACCTCTTCTTCTTCTAGGTATAACTGTTGGAAACCTCGTGCTACCACTCTAGCTTTGTATTGTCCATTGGTTTTAATTCTATATATCCATTTAACATCGATGACTCTTTTGTCGGTAGGTTCCTTTATAATTTCCCAGGTTTCATTTTCTTCAAGGCTCTTGATTTCATCATTCATGGCCTTCTGCCACATATCTGCTTCAGGACTGTCTGTAGCTTCTTCATAACTACTTGGAACCATTACATTTGTGTAGTTTGTGTAAACAATGGGTTCGCCGTATCTTTCAGGGGCGTTGGTCTTTCTTGCAGACCGTCTTAATTCCTTCACCTCCTCAGTGTTTTCTTTCTTTGGAGAGTTATATTCATCGACTTCCTTTTGGTCATACATATTCCTCTTTTCGTCCTTTTCTTTCTTGATTGACTTCTCATCTGCTATCTGTAGTTCATTTTCATCTTCTTTACAACGTTCGCTTATTGTTATTGTTGGTGTGTCTTCTACGAATCTCACATTTCTGCTTACTATGATTTTATTATCCACCAGTATTTTATATCCTACATCTGTGTAGCCGATTAGTATCCCTTTAACTGCTTTGGGATTCAGCTTTGACGTTCTATACGTCTCGGGTACTCTCACGTAAGCGACACTTCCGTATAAGTGCAAGTTTGATACGTCGGGTTTCTTCCCGAACACAATTTCGTATGGAGTTTTCTTCAAGACAGTATTTGCCGGCAGTCTATTTCCCAAATAAACTGAAGTGACAACGCATTCCGGCCAATAAGTTTTACTTAGTTTTGCTTCTTCTAAGAGACATCTTGTACGGTTCATGACTGTCCGATTATACCGTTCTGCAACACCGTTTAACTCATGCGTATGAGGAGGGCATGGCCTAATGTAGAAACCCTGTTGTTTTGCAAATGCATAGAAATTTTTATTAATGTATTCTAAACCGTTATCACATCGCAGTTGTTTGATTTTTCTACCAGTTAGATTTTTCATTAAGTTATAATATTCTACAAAATGATCGAATACTTCACTTTTATGTTTCATACAATAAACTGCTGCAATTTTACTAAAGTCGTCTATGAAAATCACAAAATATCTTTCACCTTTACGACCTACAGGCGTTAATGGTCCGTGCACATCGGTGTGAACTATCTCTAACAGATCGGTAGCTCTATCTCTATTATTCTTAAACTTTAAATTTGTCATCTTATTTCTTAAACATACTTCGCAGTTACTTAGTTCGTTTTCAATTCTTTTTGGAAGACCCTCTGCAAGTTGCTCCTCACACATAAATTTTAAATTTGAAAAGCTTGTATGCCCCAACATTCGATGCCATTTTTCTTGATTAGGCATATTCACAGTACTTACATACGTTCTCGGTTTAACATTTTGTCTCATGTCCGTATGACATGATAATTCATACAACCTATTTTTCTTATAAGCCATTGCAATTAAATTTCCAGCCTGAGACACAATTTTTGCTTTATCTTTATAATATTCAATTGAGATATTCTGTTCGGTTATATTTGAAACACTTAACAAATTATGTCTCATGCTTGGTACATAATAAACGTCTTTGACATCAATTATATTACATTTTCCGTTAATTTCAAACATAATCAAAATATTACCTTTTTTATTTGAATGGAGTGAATGTCCATCGCCTACTTTTACATTTATTGGATTTTCAATATACTCACAACTGGTAAAGTATTTATCAGAATTTACAATGTGGTGTGAACAACCACTGTCCAAAAGCCAAGTTAACGTTTTGTCCCAATTTGACCAGTTTTTTGCGTCCACAGTCATCACTTCTACATGAAAGGTATAACCTTCCTCGGACTTTTCCATTTTCGATACATCAGCCACCACTTGTGTATCGTTCTTCTCCCTTGTATAATAATTTCCCGCTCTGCAATGTTGTTGGATATGCCCAATGCGATTGCATTTGAAACATCTTGGCTGCCTTTCGTAGTTATTTCTTTCTTGACCTCGACCTCTCCCTTGGTTACCTGGCTTGTATGTATTTTTGCCAGTTGAACCTGGCCGTATCCATTTATTTCTACCATTGTATGATTGAGAGGATTGAAACGTGCGGTTCGCACTACTATATCTCCCACGAGCATGCGTTTGAAAGGCTTGAAACGTACGATTTACTTCAGTATCTCTTTCATTACCACCTTTCTTTTGGTATTCCAGCGTGAGCTTTGTTTTGACGTATTCAATTTTGTTTTCATCTTTAGGCAAAGCATCAACTATATCCACAATATGCGACTGACTTTCTGGTATCGCTAATAGGAGGTAATTCAACTTATCTTCTTCTGTTACGTTCTCTCCAGCATTTTTCAGCTCGTTCACCAACTTTTCAAAATCATTAAAGAAATCCACAGGACTCTCAGAGTCTTTCATTTTTAAATCCAGTAATTTTCGTTTGCACAGGAGCTTCATAGTACTATTTTTTACTAAGTACGTTTCATCTAGTTTTTTAACCATATCTCTTGCCGTTGATGCTGAGATTATTAGTTCCAGCTGTGTATTGTTGACGCTGTTAACCAAATAGTTTTTAGCCCTTATTTCCTTCTTGTTCCATAGTGCCACACTGATTTCATTTGGCCTTGTTTCTTTCAAAATCACTTCATTGCATTCTTTCATGTCCAGAAACAACATTAACCTATATCTCCATTTATCGTAACCTTTTCCATCAAAGATCTGAAGTTTAAATTCATCCTTACTTTCTGACATTTCAAGTCCTACCTTTAATCAAGCACAGAGTATTTTCAAATGATAATTGATTGCTTTGCGTCTTTAATTGAAATTTGCGACTTCACGCGCTCGTGTTCCTTTAACCTCACTTTTAGCACGTGTTACATAACCTTACTTCCTCTCTCACCAATTGTTTCGTACTGCCTTTTTTCCGCGCCACTTATATTCTCTGAAGCAGTTTAATTTACAAACCACGCTCTGCTACCATGTTAAATTATTCTATTTGCGTGGAGGTGAGAGGTAGACGCCACGTGCTTAACTCCACTGCTTTTTATTTTCCGTTGATGTACATTGAGAAATTAAACAACTGTATCTTTGCAGTATTTTTAATCAAAACACTTTTAACTTAAAGATATTCTTTTATATAATAATGTTGCTTATTGCATTAACTTTAAAACCTTTGTACACGTGGTCGCGGTTACGGCTTTTCATATGGAGCGTTTTTACATAAGTGAGTATTTTGAACGGCCGACGATTTGCAACGGTT
The DNA here is from genome assembly GCF_051020765.1 of Lasioglossum baleicum. Classification (NCBI taxonomy): domain Eukaryota; kingdom Metazoa; phylum Arthropoda; class Insecta; order Hymenoptera; family Halictidae; genus Lasioglossum; species Lasioglossum baleicum. Next base: position 1,767,236 of record NW_027469088.1, on the reverse strand, counting down.
TTTGCGCGAACTCCGATTGGCCACCTTTCCGACTCACCAGAAACAGGCCCGTCACATTTAAAATCACTATCGTATTTTCAACAAGCACGAACGGAGTTCCGAATGAGGTGAATTGTGTGTACCTCGATCATCAAGGATAACCTAGAGAAAATTTCCTTTAAAAAAAAAAAAAAAAAAAAAACAGTGCAAAAAGATTTTTTTTTTGTTTGCAGTGCTAAGAGAGCACCACAAAGTACAGTGATATAATTTAGTTATAAAGGGCAGTTGTATATAATTTTGTTAGCCCTTCTTTATTTTCTTTTCTGGTTTAATGTCGCGTTAATTAATGTGGCACTGCGTTATATCTAAAGAAAATTTTCTCTTCACTCATTCTTCTCAAATACTACAGAGGGATACCATGCGGTGTGTTGAAATAGCGTGAATGGACGGTTTGGGCAGTGCGTGTGTGTGTCTTCGTAGTGCTAATCCAGCGCAAGTTTACTGCGTACTTGCATCTGCATTAGCAATTTACGGTGGGGGGCATATGTAACCGTACCAATTACATATCGAGTGAGAGCGAGAGGGACTATCGCGAATCCCCACCACAGCGTGTCGCGACAAGATCTGCGATCCTTGTCAAAATAAAGGACCGCAGATCATCACCGCTAATTAGGATGCGCGCGCACCGATCCCCACTCGATACAGATCGAAGGAGGTCGATGCGCGAAGCAAATTCATCACTCTACGTCTGGAAGCGGGTCTAATAACACGCGACTCTAATAGATCCGGCGAAAACCGGTGCTCGTTCGAGAAGTCAAACCGACTTCGCATTTCTAGTCAAACCGCCTAGATTGCCTTCGTCTTGTACGCGCCTCAAACTGAGGAGTCACAAGTACAAACCGTACTGTGGCACAGCCGAGATTAATAACTATTATCATGTGTAACGATCGTGTCGGCGTAGAGTCAAGCGTAAAGGTAACGTACGAGAAGACGGCAATCTAATAGGAACTGTCGATAGGTAGAGTCGTGTGATTATCATTAAAATCATAATTGAACGACAGCAGGATTCAGTACGACTCTTATTTGCGATTCTAGAACCGGAGTGGGATCAGGCTCGCTTAATAGCGCAGACGAATTCACTCTTTCGGTGAAGCCTAGTAAAAGGAGTTTTGTACGTGTCGGCATATATGTACTTCTCCGAGAAATCGGCAGAGTACGTATGTGATACGACGATCGTCATCTGTCGGAGTTTGTACGTTCAAAGGACAAAAGTGATTATGTACTGTGTTGATTTACTATTCCAGAACCGGAGTGGAATCAGGCTCGCTTAATAGCGCAGAAGGATTCACTCTTTTGGTGTTGCATAGTAAAGAGGCGCTTTGTACGTGTTGGCATACAGCATACTTCTCCGAGCAATCGGCAGAGTATCTATGTGTTTCGGCGGTCATTTGTTGTCCGGATTATCAACTGTGCGACGAGGCGATACCTCGTCACGAACATCATATGAACAGGAGCGATCGCTCGCACCTATATTTATAGATGTTCTCGACACCAGCGCGCGCCAATCACCGCCGAGACCAAGCGCGCGCCAATCGGAGAGCGCCGCGGCCGCCCGACCGCGAGCGGCACTCTCCATGGTCCGCGCTTTCGCGCGCTATATAAGTCGCAGCGGAATACCAAGCCGGCGGAGTCCGCCTGGAACCACTCCCGTGCACACCGGATTGTACGAGCCCTTTTCAGAGCTATACATCCGTCCAGAACGCAGGCTGGAAGCACAAGTTCCAAGAGACGACTCTCCTCCGTCTTCCCGGCTCCCGGAGATCGCCGTGCCATCGCCTTGGCCGGACCGGATCCGTCGTGTCGGCGTGGTGGGCACGAATACCCTTAGGTGCCTCTAAGGTGCGTGCAACCGTAACCCGTCATTCAGGTGCCTCTGTGCGAGGGTTACGGCACCACTCGGCTCTCCGACCGTCCTGCACGGAGCGACTGGCCTCCGGCCCTGTCCGTGAGTCGAACCTCCGCGGTTAAACGTCGCGATTTGGTGTGGCGGCGGCGGGTACGAATCTCTCAGGTCCCTCTGAGATACGTACGGACCGTGGGTTGTCTCTCAGGTACCTCTGAGGGAAAACCACGGCGCCTACGCTGCGTCGGGCCGTGACCTCCGACCGTATCCTGTCACCTCCCACCTTCCAGCGAAAACTCGTAGCGACCCCGCGAGGTCCCGCGTCGTCCGATACCGCGCTTACTACCGCCGAATGTTCGGAACCGTCTCCGCGAGCGCGTTCAATGCGCACCAGTACCCGTTACTTGCTCCTGACCGCCTGATCGCTTCGTAATTACCAGTTTATAATTATCGCCGGATTATCTTGTCTGTTCCTCACTAGACCAAGGACGCCGATCCAGCTAACAAGAGGCCGTAGGCTCCTTCCGCTGTCAACGCGGTCTACGCGATATATATAGATATATTTTTGTTACGCGGCCGGATTCGCCGGTCTGCAGGAAAGGTTTTGAGTTGTATCTTATTTCCATTGAACCGCACTAAGCGGAATAAAGTTTAGTTCGTTACCCGATTTCGTCTCCATTTCATTTATTCACCTGCGAACCCTGGTTCACTCCTAAGCTACAGGGCATCACGAAATCGGAACGTTACAACTGTAGAATTGATTAGCACAATACGAGTGACTAGACACTGAACCGGAATACAAACGGGCTCACCGCTTGGTGCAGAAAGGGTGTATTCTTTTGGTGAGGCAAAGGTGACGAGTACTGTGCGTGTGAGCAGGGGCGATACCTCTCCGAGGAGTCGGCAGGGTACGCTCGTGTTATAACGATCGAGTCTAGCAGTCCATGTACGTTTAACATCTAAATCCAGATCAATAACGATTGTTGAACCAAATTCCAGACGTAGCGTCTCGTGGGTGTACTGGGAGCGTGGCTATAATTTGAAGTATCGCGTTTGGCGACCGTATTTGTAGTGGGAGTTTTCGGTAAAGAATATATTATCTTGCCTGCGTGCAAGTTTCTTTGATAATTGCATTTAGCGAACGTCTCTTCAAGGTTTACAGTAATAAACTTTGACTGGTTTGGAAACCCTAATTTGAAGTATCGCGTTTGGCGACCGTATTTGTAGTAGGAGTTTTCGGTTAAAAATATATTATCTTGCCCGTATGCAAGTTTCTTTGATTCGCGAGCGAAACCGTATCCGTCACGGCTTATACATTTTCATTATATATTCCATAGAACGGTTCCTCGGAAAACCTTTGTATTTCGGAGAAGTAGGGTTACCTCACGGTATTGATTTACAATACTGAGTATATTAATTGTCGGCGAACAAATGTGCGACATACCCGCGTGTTGACGCCGAGAGTCTATGATCCTGACGGAAGATCTCTATATAGAAAAACCTGTATACAAAGCTTGGTACAATATACCCTACTTTTACCTCCTAACTGGTTCTCAACTTATTTATCAGATAATCCAAACCTCTCCGCTTCCAGTGCCTGGAGGCACGAACTAAATATCTTTTATCTCAGTCAATTATTATGTTTAATTATTGATAAAGTAAATTCTACTAAATTCAATCAATAGTAATTCAGGAAGTAACATTAATACGGTTACAGTACATCGTAATCAAAGCATTCAGATATCACTACTTTTCAAGAGTTCGGATAATCTGACGACAAAATGTTTGAAATAAAAGATAAACAGTATCTAGACATGTACAAAATTCTATATTTAAAATTTAAAAAAAATGTTTTTTCGACAAAAAATAAAAAGTATTTTGATTTTTTAAATGTTAAAGTACATTTTTTATCTGATAATCATATAGCTGGCGTCAAGACGAATCCAACGACCTACTTATTTATGACCATGAGCCCATAAATAACGCTACAATATTTTATTCCAGTTTTTCAGCGAAATACCCCACTGTGCGACGTCGAAACGAATTCAACGACCTGCTATACAATGACTTTCAGATGACCTTGAAATTTAATTAAATTATTAATTAATTACATGTACATGTTTAACATTTGTGTTTTAAATTTGGCTCCATATAAATTAGGTTTTTGGTGAGTTAAGTTCTGAAGCAATGTTTACAATCATTTGTTTACCTCTAAATGCGAGGCGTTGCTATTACGGACCGTCGAATTATTTCAAATATTCTGGCAATTGATTCATGGCGATATTTTCTTTCAAGGTTATCTGAAAGGTATCGTATAGCAGGTCGTTGAATTCGTTTCGACGTCGCCTACAAAAAATATTATGAAATTAAAAATACCCATTTCCATTAAAAGATATGACAGCGACCTTGATTTTTTTGCAAATTAAAAAATTGCAATTTCTTGTCGGTTAAATACTGATTAACTTTGGTACGAAACACTTTTCTGTCCGACCACCCGAAATGGCTAAAAAATTGTGGGGACTAATTTGCGCCGCACCCTGCATATTGTGGGAGATTTTAAATCAAACAATCCAGAGATCATTTAACTAATTATATTTATTATGAACACAATCGTAATAGAAGAAACATAGTGAGAATATACGCTTGCTTGTTAAATCAATATTTTGTGTCGTAAAAGAACGATTCTCTTTTTTTATTAACAACTTGAATCCTATATACTCAGTGATTAAAAACAAATGGAGCAAATCTGTCTACAATTTCCCCCACTTTGGGACAATATATTATTTCAATATATTAATATATTATTTCCCTTTTATACTTTATACTATATTGAGCAATAATCTTTATTCTCAAATATATGCCTTTCGGCGTTACATTTTTTCTCTTCTTCCTACATTTCGACACATTTTTTTACATAATTACATTTTCTTACTTTTAGCTTATCTTAATATTTACACAACAATTTACAGACTATGTATATCTTTGTTCCTCTCTACTTTTTGTCCCTATCTCTCTTTACCCTCTCTTGTCCTGCGCTACTTGTACACTATTTTGTTTCCCACTCCTGTCTCTCTTTCTTCTCCACTCTTTCTCTGTTTTCTCTTAGCTTCCTTCCCCAATTTGCACCTTTCCCACTTTCGTCTAGTATTTCTTCTATTTTTCCCTCTATTTCTTCAATCTCCCTACATCTTCCTATTAGGTGCTCTAACGTCTCCTCCTCTCCTCTACACATCCTGCATACTTTCTTCTCTACTTTTTCCCAGAATTTATTTCCTCTTTCCTCGTTGCCACACCTCAGTCTTGCTATCGTCTTCACCTTATCCCCTTTTCTTCCTCTTTTTCCTATCAGGTATCTCGGTCTCCCCACCGTTCTTATCTCTTTGTACCTGGGCACACTTCTTGATTTCCATACTTTTTCTATCTTTTCGTGGTCCTGTACCTCCCTGTCTCTGCTTACTACTTTCCCCTCTATTGTTCCTTCCTCTTCTCTTAGTCTTACTACCTCCTTTACCCCCATTCCACATCGCCAATAGTATCTTTTTCTCTCTTCTCCCCATCTATCTAGCTTTTCTTCTTCTTCATCCTTCCTTCTTTCTCTCCAGCATTCCTTTAATAACTTTCTGTTTCCGTCCTTACTAATTTTCTCCTCATATCTGACCGCTCTCTTGCCTGCTTCTATTCTTATCTTGTATTTCTTCATTTCGTGCCTTACTATGTAGCCTGGTGTTGTTCTTTCTACACTCAGTATCCATCTAATGTATCTCTCTTGTAGTCTTTCCATCTCCTCTCTTTCTTCCCATCCCCAGATCTCTGCTCCATATAGTAATATTCTCCTCACTACCACGTCAAAAAGCTTCATTCTCCACGTCACGTCACATCATAATCCTCCCATTACTTTCCTAGCCTTTCCTACTCTTTCTTTTATGTGCGCCGTTTCACTATTTGTCTTATTCAGTGTGTAGCCTAAGTATTTAATTTCTTTTACTTCTTCCACCTCTTTATCTCCCCACTTCCAGATTTCTCTCTTCCTTTTTCCTTTTCCGTTACTGCATATTAATACCTTCGTCTTTTCGCTATTCACCTCTAGTTTTTTCCTCTCAAAGTATCTGCTTGTCCTCTTTATCATATCTTTCAGGCCCCTCTCATCTTCCGCCATAAGCACCATGTCATCTGCATATCCTAGAGACCAAATTTTCTCTTTTCCAATTACCACTCGTCCGTCTTGACCCATCCTCAGCGTACCCTCCAGGTCTGCCACATATATATTGAACAATGTCGGGCTCATCGGGCACCCCTGTCTCACTCCCTTCTCCACCCAGAATGGTTCCGACATTTCTACCCCCACCCTCACTCTGCATCTCGTCTCCCTATATATTTCTTTTACTTTGTCTATTAACTTTTCTTCTATTCCCCTTTTTTCCATTGCCTTCCATAGTACACCTCTATCCATTCTATCGAATGCAGCTCTTAGGTCGACAAATGCCATGCATACTTTTCCCTTCTTTTCTTTCAACCTTTTCCCTACCACATGTTTAATTATGTACACATTATCCATTCCCCCTCTCTTTTTCCTGAAACCCGATTGTGTCTCGTCCAATCCTTTTTTTTCTTCTAGGCTTTTTATTATCCTATCATTTAGTATCATTGCGTAGATTTTGCACGCTGTTGCCGTCAGGGTCACTCCTCTGTAGTTCTCCGCGATGTCTTTATCCCCTTTTTTGTGTATGGGAACTACTACTCCGTCCCTCCATTCGTCTACGTATCCCTCTCCTTTCCATATCTTCCAAATAACTTCTCCTAGTTTTTCTCCTATACTTTTTCCTCCTGCTATCCATGCCTCGTTCTTTATCTGGTCTCTTCCCTCCGCTTTTCCTTTCTTCAATCTCTTTATTTTCTCCATCACTTCCGCTTTTATTTGTGATTCCTCCTCTTCCTCTGTAGCGTTTCCTTTCACCCTTCCGCTTTCTTTCTCCTCTGCCAATACCTTCTTTCTCTCTTCCCCCCCTAATACATACATTCATGAAGTGTTTCCTCCATTGTACCATATTTATTTTGTCGCTCACCCTCACTTTTTTCTTCCTTTCTCTGTTTATGTATTTCCAAGCTTCCCCCTCGTCTCTGATTTCTTCTATCCTTTTTTCTTCTTTCTCTCTCCACTCTCTTTTCTTTCTTTCGCAATAATTCTTTGTATTGTCTCCTCTCTTCTTTGACTTTTCCCGCTTCCACTTCCCCTCTCCCTTTCCCCTTTCCGATCTCTTTCCATGCCTTCTGCAATTTCTTTTTCCGTTCTCTGCATTCTCCGTCCCACCATTCCGTTTTCCCGGTTATCCATTTCTTTTTCCATTTCTTCTTCTTGGTTTCTTTTTTTATTTGTACATTGCCAGCGTCCACATTTTCTGTAACTAAATGATAAGCAATATCAATATGTTTTATTTTATTCTTTTCCATCCTATTCTTCGTATAGTCTATTGCTGCCCTGTTATCAGTGTATATCTCTATAAAGTTTCCTGAAATCAAATCTCTATCTCTATCTCTATCTCTATATACATATACATATACATATACATATACATATACATATACAATAAAATCGTGTCTGTCTGTATGTTTGTAACGGCAAGACTTGAGAACGGCTCAACGTAGAAAGCTGGGGTTTGGACCGTTAAACGCGGCGTTTCTTCGGGAAGGTTTAGGAACAAACCGCATTCAAAAAAGTCTATTGGTTCAAATGTTGTGACGTCATTAGTGAAAAAAGTCAACTTTTTCGCTCTCTTTTCGGCACATTTCTGCTTATAACTTTTGATCGAATGGACTTTTTCGAATGCTCTTTGCTCTAAAACCTTCCAGAGAGAGAGAGAGAGAGACCACGCGGCGCCAGCTACCGCGGCCACCGCCAGATGGCCGAGTTTCTCGCAAGCAAAGTGTTGCATTGGGTGGTATTAATATGGGTAGCTTGGAAGATTAAAAACAAATTTTCTTCTGCGCATTTCGTGAAGAAAAGTCTGCCGTTTTGGAATACCGCTTTGCTTATTGACTGTATTCAACTGCATTCAATATTTAATTTTTATTTCTTACCCCTTTTTGCCGTTTTTACTTTTTTTACGCTTATTACTCTTTTTAACCCTTTTCTACCCTTTTTTCCCTTTCTACTCATTCTACCCCTTCTTTACCTCTTTTTTATTTCTTTATTACATCTTTTTTCCTTTTTTATCCTTTTTTATCTTTAATCGTTTGCACTATGCCATCTCGCAAGCGACCGAATCTTGGAAGGAGATCGCACAATGCCGCTAAAGTCAGGTGTGTTCGAGAAAACGAGACCGATCTCGAACGTCAACAACGCCGGAGAGATACGAGAGAAATACAATCTACTCTCAGGTTCAGAGAATCAGAAACTCAACGTAACGAACGCTTAGCTTCTAATAGAGCTCGACTTTCAAGATCGCGAGCTACTGAATCGGAGGCTGAGCGTGAGCTACGTTTCACCTCTGATAGAGCGCGGCATTCGGCTTCACGGAGTAGAGAAAGTTCTACACAAAGGGAAGTTCGTCTGGAGTTAGACCGCCTCAGACATACGACTCGAAGAAGTGATGAGGCAGTGTTGGTGCAAGAAAGAAGACCAAATGAAGGACACCAACCTGGTCTATTGGGCGCTGGACAACAACCGGAGGGACTTGCTCTGCTGCCGTGGATAAGAAAAGACATGGGTGGATTTCAATATAATCCATTAATTAATTATCACGTGGAGTCTGATATTGGACGAATGGAACGCGTGTGTGTCTTTTGCAATGCTTTGAAGTGGAAGGGAGAGACTGTTGGAATGTGTTGTAGTTCTGGCAAGGTCAGATTGCCCCTAATTCAGTCGCCTCAGGAGCCACTTAATTCTTTATTGACCGGTGATAGGCCTGAATCGCGTCATTTCTTCAAAAAAGTACATTCATATAACTCTGCATTTCAAATGACCTCATTTGGAGCAAATGTTATATCCGAGGGTAACTTCATGCCTACTTTTAAAGTCCAAGGGCAAGTTTATCATTTAATCGGCTCCCTCTTGCCTTCCGAAAATGAAATTCAACCGAAATTTCTGCAATTGTACTTCATTGCAGATTATCTCTCTCAGGCTGAGCAACGAGCAGGTAATTTTACCAATATGAACATTGCCTTGCTCAGGGAACTTCAAGAAATGCTACACAACAGCAATTCTTATGTTCAGAGTTTTAAGTCCGCCGTTGATACCCTCCCTGCCGGAGCAATTCCGGATTTGCAATTAGTTATTCAAGCTGATAGACGTCCTCGGGGGGAACACAGGGGTCGGTACAACGAACCCACTACTAACGAGGTAGCGGTGTTGCTGGTCAACCAGGAGTGTAGCTGTCGTGATATTATCATCAGTGGCAGGGGTGGTGAGCTGAGGAGAATATCAGAGACCCACCGCTCCTATGACGCTCTCCAGTACCCTCTTATGTTTGCCAGAGGGGAGGACGGCTACAACTTCTTGATTTTCCAAGTTGACCCCACCACTGGCGAGGAAAACGACCGCAAGAAAACATCGGCCCTCCAATTTTATGCGTATAGGATGATGATCCGTCAAAATGAGTTTAATCCCCTAATCTATTATAGGCAACTCACTAATCAGTTTTGGGTAGATATGTATGCCAAGATAGAGACCGAGCGACTGACGTATCTTAGAACTAATCAGACAAGACTGAGAATGGAAAGTTATATTCACCTCCGAGATGCCTTGGGCACGGATGAGAACCCGCAAAATATGGGCCAGTTGGTAATCTTGCCTTCTACCTTCACAGGAGGCCCTAGGTACATGCACCAACGTACCCAGGACGCCTTCTGCTACGTGCGCAAATACGGGAGACCTGATCTATTTATTACTTTTACTACCAATCCACGGTGGGGTGAAATAGTAAGGGAACTTCTGCCAGGTCAAGGCCCCCAAGATCGACATGATGTAGTATCTCGGGTCTTTAACCTGAAACTCAAAGTCCTGATTAATTTACTAACAAAAAATCAGTTATTTGGAGCTGCTTCCTGCTACATGTACTCGGTTGAGTGGCAGAAGAGAGGCCTCCCCCATGCCCACATTCTTCTCTGGCTGAGAGAAAAGATCAGGCCAGCTCAGATCGATGACGTGATCCGAGCTGAGTTTCCCGACCCTGCACAGGACCCAGAACTCTACAGTGTTGTTAAAAACCACATGGTTCATGGGCCCTGTGGTTTTCTCAACTTGCTGTCACCGTGTATGAGAGAAGGTCGGTGTAGCAAGAAGTACCCCAGAGCATTCGTGAGGGAAACCATCACTGGAGATGATGGCTATCCTATCTACAAGCGAAGGTCTCCCGCTCAGGGCGGGTTTACTGCGACACTTAGGTACGGTGGCCGTGATATTATCGTAGACAATTCCTGGGTAGTTCCCTATTCCCCTGTCCTTTCGAGAACTTTAAAAGCCCATATTAATGTAGAGTTTTGTAGCAGCGTCCAGTCCATAAAATACATTTGCAAATATGTGAACAAAGGTAGTGACCAGGCTACCTTTGGTGTTAGGAACAATAGGGACGAGATCACGACTTATCAGAGCGGAAGATACATTAGCACCTCCGAGGCTGTGTGGCGTATTCTCTCATTTCACATCCACGAGAGATTTCCTCCAGTGATCCGCTTGGATATTCACTTGGAGAATGGCCAGAGGGTTTACTTCCAGCCTGAAAACCTTCAGGAAAGGCTGGAAAACCCTAAAAACACCACATTGCTGGCCTTCTTTAAGGTGTGTACAAAGGACGCCTTTGCCAGTACACTCCTGTACGAGGAAGTTCCTTCGTACTACACTTTCAACCGACAAAGAGGAGAGTTCTGTCGTAGAAAGCAGGGCACACCCGTGGAAGGACATCCAGGAGTAAAGAAAGAGCATGTTATTGGGCGAGTTTTCACCATTCACCCCAATAACACAGAGTGTTTCCACCTTAGGATGCTATTGTACAATATCCGAGGCCCCACTTCATTCGCCAGCCTAAAGACAATTAATGGCGTGGTCCAGCCAACCTATCAGGCTGCCTGTCGACGTCTAGGCCTGTTAGAGGATGATGAGCAATGGCATCAAACTCTGACAGAGGCAGCAGTCTCTGATAGCCCCAGAAAGCTGAGAGAACTGTTTGCCATCATTTTAATTTTCTGTAGTCCCTCAGACCCTCTTGAACTCTGGCACCAATTTAAAAGAAGTCTTTGTGAGGATGTGTTTAGGGACTGGCGAAGGAGGTCTATAGACACGTCTTCCCATGATGTTGAGGAACAGTGCTATGATAGGGGCTTAGCACTGTTAGAAGAGGCTGTCCAATCCAATGGAGGCCAGCCTCTCTCTCATTACTCCATGCCATCTCCTCAAAATTTAAGTATCAAACCAAACCTTCAATACTATAGAGAGGCCAACCACGACCCTGTAGAACTGGCAAGTGACCTGACCCGTGAAAACCAACTCACTGTCGACCAGAAAACAATATTCAATTTTGTTTGTGATAGTGTAGATAATTCTCGCGGCAAAATAATTTTCCTGGATGCTCCAGGAGGTACCGGGAAATCATTTTTGATTCGTGTCCTCCTGGCTAAAGTTAGGAGTTCAGGAAAGATAGCGTTAGCTGTAGCATCCTCTGGGATTGCAGCTACTCTACTTCCTGGAGGTCGGACAGCCCACTCGACTTTTAAAATCCCTATAGACTTAGATAGGAGCGAGACCCCAATCTGTAATATCTCCAGAAACAGTGACCTGGCTAAGGTGATTCAAGACTGCCATCTAATTGTCTGGGACGAGTGTACCATGGCCAATAAGAAGGCAATCGAGGCTGTGGACCGCACTATTAGGGACATTAGATCTACGAATACTGTCATGGGAAGTATCACCACTTTGTTTTCTGGAGATTTCCGACAAATCTTGCCAGTCGTTTACCCAGGTACCCGCGCCAACGAAGTTAATGCATGTTTGAAACAGTCCACCCTTTGGCCTGCCATCGAAAAAGTAACTCTCACCACCAACACGAGAGTTCAACTTGGCGGCAGCGAGGAGAGTGCCAGCTTCTCTTCTCTCCTACTCAGAATAGGAGATGGCACTATCGGCAGCGATGACAATGTGACACTGTCACCCCAGCTCTGTAATGTTGTGTCAACAATTGAAGACCTGATCTCCCGAGTGTACCCTGATGCTGCTAACATATCTAATCAGTCTGAGCAGTCGCTCTGTAACAGAGCCATCCTAACACTAACGAATGATCAGGCCACCTCGATCAACTCGGCAGTGCTCGATATGTTTGAAGCTGAAGAAATGCACTACAGGTCTTTGAACAGTACAGTAACTGCAGATGAGTCTGTTCAATACCCTACAGAGTTCCTAGAGTCAATAGCTGTTCCCGGGCTTCCCGCTCATATTCTTAAAGTTAAAATTGGTGTCCCTGTAATGTTGATGAGGAACTTGAACCCCCCCAAGCTTTGTAACGGCACGAGATTGTTAATTAAGGCCCTTCACCGCCATGTCATTCATGCTATGATCCTGACAGGTAGTGGCAAGGGTGAAATGGTCTTTATTCCTAGGATCCCAATCATCCCAACCAACTTCCCCTTTCAATTTAAAAGAATTCAGTTTCCGATTAGCGTTTGCTTCGCAATGACCATTAATAAAGCTCAGGGACAGACGTTGCAGATTGCCGGGATAGATCTTAGGTCGGATTGTTTCTCTCACGGACAATTTTACGTCGCCTGTTCTCGAGTTAGCAGCCCTCCTCACCTATTCATTTGCACTTCCAATAGGACCGTCAAGAATGTCGTGTATCAAGAAGCATTGCAGTAGGTTAAGGCTTTAATTAAATTTTATGACATGTATATCAACCTTTCAAACTATTACTTTCATAAGATCGTGTCTGTCTGTATGTTTGTAAAAGGATCAATTGAGAACGACTAAACATAGAAAGCTAAAACCGTGTTTGTCTGTCTGTTTGTGACGGCATCAATCGAGAACGGTTAAACGTAGAAAGCTGGGGTTTGAACCAGACGTTTATGAGAAATCAGCATACGAAAAAGTCCATTCCTTCAAAAGTTTTGACGACTTTTTCCACTGGACAACTACAACGCTAACTGCTTACTTCAAGTTATGTGAATGTGTCACGTTTGCGAAAACACTGATGTATAAATAATAAAATAATAATAATAAAACATATAAATGTCACATCCGTGACAGGTAAAAACATAAATTTAAAAAATTCTGAGCCACAGCAACGCGTGGCGGGGAAAGCTAGTAATTTATAAAATTAATTTCTTTTAAAAGCATTTTGACCCAAATGCCTTCTTTTACTCCTTTTGATGTTATAGTATATTTTATTTAATTTCCGGATTTTCCTGTTTCTCGTATGTTAATTTATAATCTACAGTTTTTCTTAAATACCTAAGAACATGCTTACCTTGCTCCCAATGTATTAAACCTGGATTACTGTTGTACTGAGAAAGTTTATTAATTGCAAACAAAATATCTGGCCTCGTGTGTAACGCCAAATACATTAAGGTACCTATTAAATTTCTATATGGTACATTTCTCATTTTGGTTACCTCTGTATCTGTTCTCAGTTCTTTTGATAGTTTAATTCCCGGCTCTGACGGCGTTAAGGCTTCTCTACACTCTACCATATTATAATCCTTTAATATCCTTTCGATGTAAGTTTTCTGCGATAACTTCACGTTCTTCTCATTTCTCTCTATCTTTACTCCAAGAGCATAACTTATCTCTCCTAAATTGGTTGATTGGTACTTTGCCCCAATGTCTTGTACTAATTTATTCAGGGGTTCCTTGTCTCTGGAAAATATGAATATTTCATCTACATATAATATTACAATTGTCCATAGACCCTTCATGTATACGCATCCTGATGCCGTTAGTCTTCTATATCCTAATTTCCGAAAGAAATTATCTATCTCTATATTCCAGTTTCTCCCAGATTGTTTCAATCCATATATCGGCCTTAGAAGTTTTACTATGGTGTCTTTTGTATCATTTTTAATCTTCGGTATTTTTATGTAAATATCCTCTCCTAAATTTCCGTACAAGTATGCACATTTTATATCTATATGTCTCATGTGCCATTTAAAATCCAATTGCTACTGGCGAATATGTATCTTCGTAGTATATTCCCTTTTCTTGAGAAAATCCTTTAGCTACTAGTCTCGCTTTGTATCTAGAAATTTTTCCTTCTGCATCCTTTTTTAATCTGAAAACCCATTTACAACCCACACATTTTTATCATTCTAAAGTTATCATTCAAAATTCTTCTGCGAATTCGGCAAATACAGCTTCTTTCTAAGTTTTTCTTTTGTTTAAACTATCCAATTCATTTTGAATGGCCGTTTTCCATTCGTTTACGTTTTTGGAATTCAACGCTTCCTCTAAATTTTTGGGTTCTGTAATCTCTACATTATTTAATTCTACATCACTACATTCTAAGCTGTCATTATTAATATTTACATCTCCACTTGCCCTTATCTCGAGTTCTAAATTTCGTGCTTCCTTCCATGAGGGTTACGAATTTTTCTTTTCGGCCTTCCTGGTCCTCTCTTGACGGTTCCATCCCCCACTATCTTTGTAGTCTCTCCATTTTTACCACCAGTAGGAGTTTTAAAATTCTCTTCATCGTGTACTCTTTCGTGAATGTGTATTTCCTTGTCAATTTCTTTTCCCTCCGATGAAATATCAATCAATTCTCTTCCTTGAAGTTGTGTAGCTTTTCCTTTTACCCACGTATATCCTATTTTATTTTCTGCAAATTTTACGTGTTTAGTAATTATGACTCGATTTGACTTTCTGTCCCATAATCGATATCCTTTTGTCTGTTGTGCATATCCTATAAATACACATTCTACAGCTTTATCACTTAGTTTATTCCTATATCTTTCAGGTACCCATGCGTATGCCAAACATCCGTATGTCCTTAAATGTTTAATACTTATTTTACTACCTGTCCAAATATTCAACGGTATCTCGTTATCTATGCTAGAATGACTAATCCTGTTTTTGATATACGCTGCAGTCATTACTGTCTCTGCCCAAAAAGTTTTTGGTAAATGCGCTGATCGTAACATTGCTCTAGTTATTTCCAAAAGAGTTCTGTTAATTCTTTCCGCGACTCCATTCATCTGTGGTGTGTATGTATTCGATTTTTCATGTTTAATGCCTATATCTATAAAGTATTGTGTTACGTCTTTGTTGACAGCAGACTGTCCACTTTATTATCTCATCAACAATACTTGAGATTCAAATCGAAAATAAACGAAAGTAAATACAAATATTCTTCGAATAAGAGTCTGCTCTCGAATACAATTATACTTTTTCTGGTCCTTCGCCCAGTTAACTCACAATATTTATACTCCGCCCCACTGCTTTCTCTCTTAGTATATATAGTGGGGCAATTTTCGGCTCAGCCCCCTCTCGCCGATCTCGCTTGGCTAACGGCCCCGGTTCGATCCTTACGATCTTAGGCCGTTATTAGACTAGGCCACCGCAACCGAGTTGCGCCACCAGTGGCCTAGTCTAATAACGGCCTTACCGTGCTCGTGGACCTGGTTTCAGAGGGGGTGATCACAACCCCCTCTCTGTCTACCGGGCCTAGGCTGTTGTCAATAACAACCTTACCCGTGGCACTTTCAGGGTTTTC